>NC_136489.1:45971615-45979115 GCF_053919585.1 Euprymna scolopes | reverse complement strand
ATCTATGTATATATATATCGATGTATATATATATATATATTTATGTATATATATATATAAATATATCTATGTATATATATATGTATATATATATCTATGTATATATATCTATGTATATATATATATGTATATATATATCTATGTATATATATATATCTATGCATATATATATATCTGTGTATATATATCTATGTATATATGTGTATATATATACATATATATGTGTATATATATATATGTATAAATATATGTATGTGTATATGTATAAATATATGTATATGTATATTTATAAATATATGTATATGTATATTTATAAATATATGTATATATATGTATAAATATATGTATGTATATGTATAAATATATGTGTATATATATGTATAAATATATGTGTGTATATATATGTATATATGTGTGTATATATGTATATATATATGTATATATATGCATATATATGTTTATGTGTATATATATGTATATAGCCAGTAGAGTTTAGTTTCCTAGAAGTAGATCCAATGAAACAACATGTGTCTACCAAAGAGTGCTCAATGGGTGAACAGAGCCGGTATATTAAATTTATTTATGCAAACATTGAGGGCTACATATTTGCATACATGATTCTGTAACCACCCGCGTTGTGGGATTACGTCTTCAGGCCAAGAATTATCGTCGATAACTAATATTTCAAACAGAAACATTTTCTTATTTCGTTTACAAAGTTAGAATGTTACATGGGTGGGGTTTATGAGCTGGGAGAGGATAAGTTTTGTCTTTTAAGATAATAATTATCTTTTTTATCTCCCTTTTTTATTTTCCCTTTTTAAGTTTATCCATCCCATCTTTTGGTTTTTACGGCATAAGGTACTTGAGAATGCATGCACTTAAAGAACTCTAAGTTAAGAAGGTCAGAACAACTACGATTACAACTATCCCCCATCCAATAACCTCCCCAAAAGAAGATGAGTTAGGTCGTAACTATGATCCTACCTGTATGCATTACATAAGTCGCTTAATATTCTATTTTCTCAAGCAGTTATAACATTACTAACCTAAATAAATACCTGTATGATAGTATACTTGAACCAAACAGGTAATAGAGTGTTGGGTGAACCTCGAAATAATGTATTCATGTGATTGAAGATTGGAGAAGATAAAAAGAAAATGTATGCATGTGGATATTTTGGGGTGTGTGCATGTATATGTATATGATCTGTATGTATATGTATATATACTTGGGTAGGAAAAATAAAAAAAAGAAACAAAGGGGAATGAATAAAGATGAAGGTAAGTACTACAATATATAAGCCTTTATACTCCGTGTGTATAACATAAATGCTCTGATTTTTTTGTCATATTTTATTGCATATTATTATTATATCGTTAGATATCTTATGTATATATGTGTAAACCTCGAAGGAAAGAAAGCGTTCGCGATTATGGATCCAACATATACAATTTCGAGAAAAACACAAAAGGGACTATTCGGAGATTGGAGAAGATAAAAAGAAAATTGTAAAACGGAATAATTCCGTGCTATTTAATAATATTTGTCTAAATGAGAAAATGCTGCCTAAATATACACAATATGTATGTATATATATTTATGTATATATATGTATATATATATATGATATATATGTATGTATATATGTATATATATGTATATATATATATGTATGTATATGTGTATATATATGTATATATATATATGTATATATATATGTATGTATATGTATATTTATGCATATATATATGTATATTTATGCATATATATATTAATATTTATGCATATATATATTAATATTTATGCATATATATATGTATATGCATATATATATATGTATATTTATGCATATATATATGTATATTTATGCATATATATATATGTATATTTATGCATATATATATGTATATTTATGCATATATATATATGTATATTTATGCATATATATATGCATATATATGCATATATATGTATGTATATATATGTATATATATGCATATATATGAATATATATATGAATATATATGTATATATATGAATATATATATGAATATATATGTATATATATGAATATATGTATATATATGAATATATATGTATGTATATATATATATGAATATATATGTATATATGTATATGTATGTATATGCATGTATATATGTCTGTATGAAATAAAATGGAGGTGGAAGGACCTGGATACTCAACGTTTCGCCCGATTTATGCGGGCTTGTTCAAGAGGGATGGTCATTGATGTCTGTATATATGTATGTCTGTATATATGCATGTCTGTATATATATATATATATCTGTATGCATATATATATATATGTATGTATATATATATGTATATGTATGCATATATATATTTATATATTTTTATATATATATATATATATATATATATATATATATACATACAGTTCTAATCAAAATCATAAGACCACTGAAGAAAGTAAGCGTTTACGCATATTATCGAATTTTTAATCAAACAAATGGTTGAAACCATTGCCAAAAGGGAAAATATGATAAAAAAAACGAAATCTGCTTCATTCGAAACCTTAACCCTAATCTAATAATAATTTTTTAAAAAAGAAACATTCTCACCTGGTCAAAAGTATAAAACCACTGATAATTTATCTAACAAACGGCAATTATAAATTACTTAAATTTAAAGGGTCTCAGTATTTAGCATAGCCTCCATTATTACTAATTACTTAAAAAAATTCTCTTCGGCATGCTTTTTTATCAGTTGCGAAGGAATTTTATCCCATGTACTGAAAAATGAATCAGAAAGTTCCTTTATCGAATCATATTTGGTTCCACCCTGTAACACTTCTTTTGCCATCTATCCCCAAAGATTTTCAATGGGATTGAAGTCCGGAGAACATGCTGGATGATCTAACAATTCTATATTATTTGAAGAAAAGTATTCTCTTGCTTCTCGAGAAATGTGTATCGCAGCATGGTCTTGCTGGAAAATCCAATATCTTCCACACAGACGTGGACCTTCAGTCTTGATAGAAGCATTTTCAAGCATTTAAATATACTTCAATGATGTTTGCCGGCCTTTCACTACTTGCAACTTTAGGGTCCCCGCTGACGAGAAAGCACCACAGATCATTAAAGACCTTCCTCCACTACGCCGAGTTGAAAAAGTCTCTTTGGCCAAATTTTTATCATGCCAATAGTGTTGAAATCCATCTGGACCATCTAGATTAAACTTTTTCCTATCGGAGAAAATTATATTTTCCTACTTCCCTTCATCCCAAGTCTGGTACTTGGCGGCATATTTAAATCGGTTAGGTTTGTGCTGTTCAAGAAGACGTGGTTTCTGCAGTCGCTTTAAATGATTGAAACCCTTCACTTTCAGATGGCTTCTGTTTGTTTTGGGACTACATTCTGCTGCTGTTTGGCTTTTCAATCGACTTGAGCTCATACTGGAGTTGGATGGGATTATTTTTTTGGTTGACCGGTACTCTTTTTGTGCCCCTATTGATCTGGATTTCTTAAAAAATTGGCGATGAACATATTGCTACGATTCACTTCGTTTCCAATGGATCTATGGGAGAGTCCACCCCTATTAAGCTCAAAGATCCTTCCTCTCTCAAACTCTGATAATGGTTTCCCTTTTGCCATTTATAATTTAGTAAGATGTTTTTTATCCACTAACAAGTCGCATTTAGTAACATAGAAAGCTTTTCGTATTCAATTTTTTTCAAAACTAACCGATTTTATTAAAGTGGTCTCATCATTTTGACCACGTGAAAATGTTTGGGTTTTTTTAAATAATTATTAGATCAGGGTTAAGGTTTCGAATGAAGCAGATTTCATTTTTTTTCCATCATATTTTCCCTTTTGGTAATGGTTTCAACCATTTATTTTTTTTGTTTTTGTTTTTTTACACAGTGATACCAACTTATCAAGGCCCGGAAGCCACTCAGGGATAAGGGTTATTGCAAGTATATTACGCTAGTGTGGAGATTTGATGAAGTGTTTAATTAAGGGGGAGGTTCATTAGGAATTTGTTAACATTGGACTTGAAGACATCCAAGTTGTAGTCCGGAGGGAAGCAGGCAGACGGAACAGAGTTCCACAGGCGTGCAGTTCTAAGAAAGAAGATTTGTTCATGGAATCCGCGATTTGATTTAGGCACAGATATAGAGTGGGGTAAATTTTTCGCAGTGGATTCAGCTAGACGGGTGTTTTTCGTGAAAGATTGGCGAGGGGGGACCAGAGATTGGAGTTCAGACGAGCACTTGCCATGGAAATAACGATAAAACAAGGATAGGCTCGCAACGTCTCTTCTGTGGGAGAGAGGTTGCAGGGTAGAGAAAAGGGCATCCTCCACTAAGCCACGAAGTCTATTTTGTACTCTGTCAAGGCAGGATAGGCTGTTTTAGCAGCTCCTGCCCAGATATGGCAACAGTATTCCATCCTTGGACGTACTTGGCTTTTATATAGATAGAGAATTGCTTGATTAAAAATTCGATATTATGCATAAACGCTTACTTTCTTAAGTGGTCTTATGATTTTGACCAGGACTTTATATGCATTTATATATATATATACATATATATATATATATATATATATATATATATGTGTGTGTGTGTGTATGTGTGTGTGTGTGTGTGTGTGTATATATGTGTGTGTATATATATGTGTGTCAGGTCATGTCATATGCTACTGGTACCATGTAACCCAGTACTACCTGCCTCATGGTCGGGTCACCGGCGACTAAACCGGTTCCCCCACCAGACTTGTTTGGTGAGGAGGGCGGCTAGTCTCCCTCGAGGATTAAAAACAAGACCTTCCAAAGGGCGAATGAACTCTTTTCTGGGTCAACGGCGAACTAGCACAGTGTATATTTGTGTGTGTGTGTGTGTGTGTGTGTGTGTGTGTGTGTGTGTGTGTGTGTGTGTGTGTGTGTGTGTGTGTATTGGGGTGGAGAGGGCTCCCGTAAGCCGTGGTGAAAGCAACCTTTCTAGGAGAAGCAAATCTCTGATTTTAAAAAACTATAAAGCGGGAGACCAGTGCCCGCATAAAGCTGGTCTGCAGTTTAATTTGTTGCTGGCTACCTTGCTCTTGCTTGTTGCTGGATCTCAACATTTTGAACCGAGAGATAAACTTAGCTGTCGTACAAAGCTAAGACTCTGTAACATCATATTTGTATAGATACTCTCTCAGGCATTTGGGCTCATGGATTTTAAATGTCTGAGGAAGTGGCACTCGTCTGATAAGACGTTGCAATCATCATATATATATATGTATATATATGTATATTTATATATATGTATATATATGTATATATATGTATATATATGTGTATATATGTATATGTATATATATATATGTATATATATATATATATATATGTATATATGTATATGCATATATATGTATATATATGTATATATATCTATACATATCCATATATATATACATATGTGTGTATACATCTCTATATATGTATATATATATATCTATATATATGTATATATTTGTATATGTGTATATATATATGTATATATATTTGTATATATATATGTATATATATATATGTATATATATTTGTATATATATGTATATATTTGTATATATATATGTATATATATTTGTATATATATATGTATATATATGTATGTATATATTTGTATATATATATGTATATATATATATATTTGTATATATATATGTATATATATATTTGTATATATATATGTATATGAAATCAACAAATTTGCAATGTTCACTGGTACCAAGCTTTCGAAGCAATAAACTTACTTTCTTTCCATTTGGCCAGTTTTCGCAGTCTGTTTCGAAAATATCTTCATACTTCTTGAAGTATGCATCAAAAGTTTTATCCTCATCTGGTAGGTATGTGAACACATCTATGCTCTTAACAATTGTTGTGTTGAAGAAGGTTGTATTAATTTCTTGTATGGAATTAGCTGTTAATCTTTCTAACAGTTCTTTCTGTTCAAGTTGCATCTGCGCAAATCTTTCCTGCGTTTCTAGGCATTTTATGAGTCGTTCATTTTGTCTTTCGTCTCTTTTAGCGTGTAGCGCTTGATGTTCTTTTTGTAGGATCTGCTGATTCTGCATGAACTGTTTCATTATTTTAGCCAATTCCTGCATCTTTTTTTTTTTTTTTTTTTCAAAGACTGGAAAATCAGTCTATTTTACTAATTCACTTTTTACAATAACTACGAACAACCGTTTTCAGGCTTGCTTTTTTTTTTTTTTTTTGTCAACCGGATTTTATCGATATATTATTTTTTGCGTTGAACCTTTCTTTTTCCCTTTTTCTATTGAGGGATAAAAAAAAATGTATTTTATTTTTTTCACTTAATCCATTAAGTTCTTATTACGTACAAGAATTCTTTTAAAAAAAATCCTTTCTTGGTACAGCTGAAAAAAATATCACTTTTCTCCTTCACGGTGTACTAGCGAAAACACCTTTTTTTCTTTAACTTTCGTAGTCACTTTGAAATGGTTATTGGTATTTTGCTTTCAAGTATCCAGTGTTCGGATATCTCGTTCGATAATTTTGTAGTAACTTTCGAATGTTTTTCTTTTTTTTTTTGTCGACAGTGATAACTTTCCGTGTAAATTATTTTTCGAATACTGTTGCTGTCTCTAACAGTGAATTCCCGGGTAAATCTTTTTCAAAGTCCTCGATGTTACTGTTGTGTTCAACAGTAGATTATTTTTCTTCGAGTACGTTTTTTTTTTTCAATCTTTCTCGAGTAAGTATTTTTCGTACACCACTGTTGAGTTTAGTAGTGGATTCTCCCGCGTAAGTCTTTTTTCGAATACTCGAGGACACTGTTGTGTTTAATAGTGGATTTTATCCTGCGTAAGTCGTTTTTCAAATTCTCGACGACACTCTTGTGTTTAATAGTGGATTTTATCCTGCGTAAGTCTTTTTTTTCAAATTCCCGTCGCCACTGTTGTGTTTAATAGTGGATTTTAACCTGCGTAAATCTTTTTTTCGAATTCCCGTCGCCACTGTTGTGTCTGCACAAATAATTTACAAGAACACGGAAAGTAAAGGTATAACAATAATATATTAGGCAGAAAAGTTATATACATATTTACATGTCTTCAGGTATACTTCAGTTGGAGATATTCCGGCAGGTGGCGTGTTGCATGTCTTACTGGAGGCAACATAGGCGTCTTGCCTATTTGGCGGTCATTGCAGAACTTCCCCGGTATTGGTGATTGATAACTTTATATATCTCACTCACCCACCTATGTTAATTAGTAGGCGTCGCCACAACAATAACAATAACAACAACAATAATAATAATAATAATAATAATAATAATAATAATAATAATAATAATAATAATTGAATCAATACAATTAATATTAGTTAATAATTAAATGAGAATACAAATAGTCTCGGTCCTGAAGGAAAATTATCTCAGTCCTGAAGGAATTCTCATACACAGACCGATGATAATATCAGAGCAGGTACTTAAATGTATGTG
>NC_136489.1:45469115-45966615 GCF_053919585.1 Euprymna scolopes | reverse complement strand
TCTAAGACTTTTGACAGGGTATGGCACTATAGTCTTTTAAGGAAAATTAGATCATATGCTATCACTGGAAGAATACATAATGTAATTAAATCCTTCTTAAGTAAGAGAAAAGTCCAGGTTGTCCTCGACGGTCGTACATCTAAACAATATGATATAAATGCGGGAGTACCTCAGTGGTCTATCTTTGGACCTTTATTATTCTTGATATTGTTAAACTACCTCCCTGATAAAATTGTCTCTGAGATGGATATATTTGCTGATTACACCACTCTCTATAACAGGCATGAGGGGAAAACAAATGAACACATATCTAAGGAAATGGCAGAAACAATCTGTAGCGACAAAAGTGGAGGTTCACATTGAATGTTGCCAAGACTAAGCTTGTTTCCTTCAATAATTACAAGACACCTTCTGTATCACCAATAGCAATGGCTAAGAACATATTACCCGAAAGTACTTCCTTTAAACTTCTCGGTCTAACGTTTACAGGGAACATGAACTAGAATATATACATTGAGAGCATTGCCAAGGGTGCTGCAAAGATGGTGGCCTCTCTCTCTAACATGCTAGAAAACTACTTACGCCTGAAAGTATCCTGTACCTCTATAAGGTCACCATTCGCCCATGTATGGAGTATTGTTGTCACATTTGTGCTGGTGCATCTGCTACTTATCTCTCACTTCTTGAGTTCAAAAGAAAGTCTCCAACCTGATAGGTCCTGAACTGTCATATAGGCTTCAGCCTCTGTCGCATCGACGAAATGTTGCAACCCTCTGCCTGTTCTAGAAATACTTTAATGGTGAATGCTCTGACGAACTACAAGCACTTGTACCCCCTCGACGTGACTACTCCCGACAAACCTGGCAAGCATCTAAAAACCACCCCTTCACAGTAGAGATCTCTAGGTACAAGAAAGCCTTCTACTCCAATAGTTTCTTCCCCAGGACTGCTAGACTTTGGAACTCGCTTCCGGGATTCTGCTTTTCCAACTGTACTGACATGCAGAAGTTCAAGTGTAATGTGATCAGACATCGTGCCACTCATCTTACTTCATAATACTACTTTAACTTATGTCCCCGATAGTAGCCCCTACTTCAAAGTGGCACTGTGCTTTGTTTTGTTTTGTTTTGTTTGATGTTAAAAATTAATTTTTAAAAAATCTTGCTTATGTTACTATTTTCCATTGAACTATCGGTGAATGTCCACTTTCTCCGGATCCCCATTTTGTTTTGCTAGTTAATTAATATTAGTGTATCTAAATTTTTGGTTAAAAGAAGAATATCGTCTACATATCTAACATATAAGAAAAGTTTAGGATATTAATGTTTGCACCTTCAGGTGTTTTTAAAGCAGTTTATTTGTTTATTTTAAATTTTGTATATATATATATATATATATATATATATATATATATATATATATATATATATATATATATATATATATATATATATATATATATATATATATATATATATATATATACAGATGAACTGTTAAAAAACACTTGAATGTGCAAGTATTAAATGTTATGACATAAAATTATAGCAGAACTAATAAAATATCATTCGATTTTTTTATTAGTTTTGTCAACATTTTTGTTTGTTTCTTTCTTTATTTGTTTTTGTTTGTTGTTTTTGATTATCATGCGCCTAAGCAGCTCACATTGAAAATTTCTCATTGCGTGCAAATAATAGTAACACCAGCACAAATCCTCGAAATACCAACACGAGGGCTCGGATGTTTAAAAAAAAAAGAACAACAAAATGACCCTTCAGTCTCTGATGGTGGATCCGAAATTAATAATTTACAGAAAGAGGAAAAAACAAAGATGTTAAAAAAAAATGAGTAAAAAATCGAATTATTTTTTTTCTTATTAAATGTTTGCATCTTCAAGTGTTTTTAAAAATTGTTTATCTGTTTCAATTTTTTTATATTTAGTATACTTAATTTACTCACATAAAATTAATAAGCCTGAGGAGTCCTAGAGTGAATGAAACGCGGAATATTCAGTATAGCTTAATCGCCATATATATTTTCTAAATTACTATATATATATATATATATATATATATATATATATATATATTATGTAGCACTTTTGAAGTAAATACTATATTATTATATATTATATTATATATTATTGAGCACTTTTGAAGTAAATACTTAAAGTTTACGCATAAATCTATACTTCCGTATATTAAATTTATGTTAGTAAATGAAGTAGTTATATATATATATATATATATATATATATATATATATATATATATATTAGTAATTTATAAAATATATATGGCGATTAAGCTACACTGAATATTCCGCGTTTCATCCACTCTAGGACTCCTCAGGCTTATTAATTTTATGTGAGTAAATTTAGTAGTTATATATATATTAAATTGTAATTCAAATTTAGTAGTTATATATATATATATATATATATATATATATATATATATATATATATATATTAAATTGTAATTCAATGAATTTCAAAAAAAATCTCATTGAAATGAAATGAAGTGGTTGAGTTTCATATCAAAGAATTTTTATTATTCTAAGCAAGACAAAGAATGCTTTAGAAAATTAATCTCCTTAACCTATAGGGTTTCGATGTCTACCATCTCATCAGAGGAGAGAAAATATTAGCAAATATTTATAAAGGTATGCACCCTATTTGCTAAAGTCAGTGAGACATGGAAAGTCAAAGTGAAAATAATACATTTACTGACTTTAGCAAATAGGGTGCATACCTTTATAACTATTTGCTAATATTTTCTCTCCTCTGATGAGATGGTAGACATCGAAACCCTATAGGTTAAGGAGATTAATTTTCTAAAGCATTCTTTGTCTTGCTTAGAATAATAAAAATTCTTTGATAGGAAATTCAACCACTTCATTTCATTTCGACGAGAGTTTTTTAAAATTCATTGAATTACAATTTAATTTATTTGCTCTATCTTGCATATCGAGCAATTTTTGATTTAGATGGGATAATTTATAGAATATTACTGCCAGTAATATTTTGTAAACCTACAATCTCACGTTTACATAACCACTGATTGTTAAATAAAAACTATTCCGAAGTATATATATATATATATATATATATATATATATATATATATATATATATATATATATATATATATATATATATATATAAACAAATTACCACTATTTTTTAAACCATCCGTGCTGGCTCGTATGGTTTACTTTATGATATATTTAATTACATTTCTAGAATTACTATAGTAGTTATTATTGGCATAAGTAAGATGCTTTTGTTAAAAACAAGGTTAATCAAATTAGGGAAGCTTTCATTAATTAGAACTTTTTTAATATTACTAAGTGCTTCTCGAACGGTTGTTTTTTAGATTAGTTTACGTCTCTCGAGTTAATCACTTTAATCACATGCATCGTAATTTAATATTTGACGTAATAGCAACTTAGCTATTCGTAAATCCATCCAACAATGTAATAAAAGGAAACATAATTTTATATTCATATTTATAATAAATTCATATTTTCTCTGTAACAGCATAATTCCGTTGACACACCGGTTCTCGTTATATCTTGGTCAGTATCAGATAGGTAACCAATCGGTAATATCAAGCGCTGTATGTAATATCATTTGGACACTTGTCTACAAGAACTGCAAAATATAACATAGTCATCTCGCCTAAAAAGGATATTCATGCTACTGGGAACCACTTCTGAATTGGATATTCCCTCGACACTTTTTCCTTCGGGATGAGGCGGTTCAACCCGGTTCAACCCGTCTAGGGTGAATGCCGCTGCATATAAATCGTTTATAATAAAAAGCTATATAAAATATCTTTTCGTGGTTCCTTTTCTCCCTAAATGTATCTATGACAGGAATAAAACAAACTACTTTTCAATCACATTTACTGATTTTTAAATATAGTTATGGTTGAATTCTTGTTTGCAAATGGAGGTATCTTCGCTCGCTGTCTTGTATCTACTCTGATTCTGCTCATCGTCACCTCTGTAAAAATATCACAGAATTAACATTAGCTTTGCAACAGTTCACAGAAGAACAATAACGATGATGTGCGATTTGATTTAATGTCATACATAGACCTTATGTTTTTATTGTATTTTTTGATATGGCGTTTCATAATTTGTATTACTTGGATTATACGAACTACCGTTCTCATCTTAAGTGTTATTCACACAACATTTCAGGTGGATTTTCTTGAAGTTTGGAATGTTTCTGTCGAACTTGCGAATTTTCGGTCGATGTAAAGAATATAATGGCGAGTTACTTAAGAATTGTATACGGTAGTAGCTGATGAAACGGTATATATCGTACGCCTATGGATTAAATAAAAGGTTCCGTTTGAAATTCTGCGCAGATTCCCACATTCGGCAGAAAAATCACCTAGTTTTACACTACACACCTGAAGAAAGTCGGAGGTTACATTAGGTGAAACGTTGTGAAAATAACACTCAAGATTATCCAAACAATGCCTAATATATGAAACCGTTTACAATATTCTGCGCGTGCGTAATACATGCTGATTTTGTGTATTGCATATGTCTCATAGCCTGCTAACTACACGTGTCGTTGTGTCCTATTCTAAACGTACAAGAAAGTTGCATCATATACGACATTTATTACACTCATACTTAATCCTGCGTTAGTCCCATGGCTGTTTTGTCACTCCAATTTTGCTAAAGTGCTCATAATTCCTAACTGGAAACTTATTTCTTTTCCCCCTTCCAGTACTTTTCTTACTCATGGGGGTGTAGCACACGTGGTATGGCGCAGTTGTATCCCAGTTTTCTTTGGAGGTAGACGTCACTTTGTTCTTCTGAGATGTCCAGGCATCCCAGATGACTAGCGTAGGTATAATTTATATATTCCTGTATTTTTCCAGTGGGAATAAAAAGTTGTAGATATGGAATTAATATGTTTTGGTATTTTCTTTATCATCAGATTTGATTGCATTATTATTTTATTTACAATTTATTAGTTTTAGTCTTGTAACTATGAGCTCAGCTTATGTAATATCTAAATGTTTCCTTAGTTTTATAATTCAGTTTATTGTATTATTTATATTAATATCAACCAGATACAAGTAATTCACACTGTCCAACAAGGACTGTAGGCATATCCTGAACTAGTAGGATAACTATATTTTACAAAATGATAAAAAAAAAAATTATTTTACAAAATAATAAACACATTTTTAATTTACAAAATAATAAAATTATTTTTATTTACCAAATAATACAAACATTTTTATTTACAAAAAAATAAAAACATTTTTATTTAGAAAATAATACAAACATTTTTTATTTACAAAATAATAAAAACATTTTTATTTTACAAAATAATAAAAACATTTTTATTTTACAAACTAATAAAAACATTTTTAATTTACAAAATAATGAAAACATCTTTATTTTACAAAATCATGAAAACATTTTTAATTTACAAAATAATGAAAACATTTTTATTTTACAAAATAATAAAAACATTTCTAATTTACAAAATAATAAAAACATTTTTAATTTTCAAAATAATAAAAACATTTTTAATTTTCAAAATAATAAAAACATTTTCAATTTACAAAATAATAAAAACATTTTTATTTTACAAAATATTAAAAACATTTTTAATTTACAAAATCATAAAAACATTTTTATTTTACAAAATAATAAAAACATTTTTATTTTACAAAATAATAAAAACATTTTCAATTTACAAAATAATAAAAACATTTTAATTTACAAAATAATAAAAACATTTTTTTCACACATAATAAAAACATTTTTAATTTACAAAATAATAAAAACATTTTTATTTTACAAAATAATAAAAACATATTTTTTCACATAATGAAAACATTTTTAATTTACAAAATAATAAAAACATTTTTATTTTACAAAATAATAAACACATTTTTATATTACAAAATAATAAAAAACATGTTTATTTTACAAAATAATAAAAACATTTTTATTTTACAAAATAATAAAACATTTTTATTTTACAAAATAATAAAAACATTTTTAATTTACAAAATAATGAAAACATTTTTATTTTACAAAATAATAAAATCATATTTAATTTCCAAAATAATAAAAACATTTTTATTTTATGAAATAATAAAAACATTTTTAATTTACAAAATAGTAAAAACATTTTTATTTTACAAAATAATAAAAACATTTTTATTTTACAAAATAATAAAAACATTTTTATTTTACAAAATAATGAAAACATTTTTATTTTACAAAAAAAAGAAAACATTTTTATTTTACAAAATAATAAAAACATTTTTATTTTACAAAATAATAAAATCATTTTTATTTTACAAAATAATAAAAACATTTTCAATTTACAAAATTATAAAAACATTTTTAATTTACAAAATAATGAAAACATTTTCAATTTACAAAATAATAAAAACATTTTCAATTTACAAAATAATAAAAACATTTTTAACTTACAAAATAATAAAAACATTGTTAATTTACAAAATATTGAAAATATTTTATATTTACAAAATAATAAAAACATTTTTATTTTACAAAATAATAAAAACATTTTTATTTTACAAAATAATAAAAACATTTTTAATTTACAAAATAATAAAAACATTGTTAATTTACAAAATATTGAAAATATTTTATTTTTACAAAATAATAAAAACATTTTTATTTTACAAAATAATAAAAACATTTTTATTTTACAAAATAATAAAAACATGTTTAAGTTACAAAATAATAAAAACATTTTTAATTTACAAAATAATAAAAACATTTTTAATTTACAAAATAATAAAAACATTTTTAATTTACAAAATAATAAAAACATTTTTATTTTACAAAATAATAAAAACATTTTTAATTTACAAAATAATAAAAACATTTTTATTTTACAAAATAATAAAAACATTTTTAATTTACAAAATAATAAAAACATTTTTAATTTACAAAATAATAAAAACATTTTTAATTTACAAAATAATAAAAACATTTTCAATTTAAAAAATAATAAAAACATTTTCAATTTAAAAAATAATAAGACTATAAATATTTTTATATTGGAGTGTATAAACATGCCATGAAACTAACCATATTTGGAACACCCAGGTGACTAACGAAGGGTTAACGACAAACTTACTTTATCGTAAGGATTATATTCCAGAACAGTTTTCTTACTCCTTTCGTGATTATATGTAGCTGTTATATATATATATATATATATATATATATATATATATATATATATATATATATATATGTATATGTATATATATATATATATATGTATATATATATATATATATATATATATATATATATATATATATATATATATATATACGTTTTATTTTTTTATTACCGTATCTTTCTGTTAAGTTTCATTATTGTTTCGGCTACACGGCCGTTTTTTTGGCCGTCTGTAGCGTCCTCAGACTTTTATAGAAAGCCTGTAAAAGTCTGAGGACGCTACAGACGGCAAAAAAAGGCCGTGTAGCCGAAACAATAATGAAACTTAACAGAAAGATACGGTAATAAAAAAATAAAACGCATATTTGCTCTACAACAGTATTCAGTACTTTCTTCAGTTTTTATTAATTACCATCTCCACTATATATATATATATATATATATATATATATACATATATATATATATATATATATATTATTACTAAATAATGATTTAAATATATAAATAAAGTGAAAGTAATAATAAAAACGGGAGTGATAAGTAGTCTAATGAACCTCATTGGAGTATCTTTTAAACCTATGCCTTTCTACATTTTATCAGCTTCTATATAAATATAATTTCTTTTATAATTTTTAGTACTAAGTGTATGTGCTAACTAGCAAATTTATACAGGGCCTATGAATATAATTTTGCTAACTACCCTAATCCGTTTCTCTCCCCTCCTTCTCTATCGTTTATACACCACACATGATCACTCCCTCCTCCTTCCTCTCCCAATTATCTTATACCCTACAGCCCTCACTTTTATTAATATTTAACTCCTCCCTCCTTTAAAATCGTTTTTCGTTCTCCCAGCAACTGGTCTAGTGTACTCTTCACTATCGTTCAGTTTCGATTATGATATACTATCTTGGTGGCTCTTTTATCAGCTCATATTCTGAGTTATTTTGTGATCATAATTCTAACTTGAATTCACCATCCGACTAAATGTTGCATCCTATTATTTCATCCTACTAGAGTTTTGTTCACATGATTCAGTTCTGTATTTGATGTGGATAGCACACCGAAATACGGTCTTTCCCTACAGAACCTTCTCATCAATATATCAGAACTGTTCAACACCATCGGAAATCTTCAATCCAGCCACAGACTTTCAACGAGGAAACCGGAAAATAAGGATTGAAAAAAAAAAACAAAGACGTTCTACAGCAATATTGATTTTAATTAATCTGATTCATTAATTATTATTCCCTGCCTGGAGTACTCTTATTCCTTTTTTTTTTCTTTTTTTTTAGATTAAGTTTCTAATCTGAAGCTGATACAATAGAAATGTATTTGCCTTTTTGTGGAAAGTTTTTCTGCATTTCTGATATTATATTTTATTTTTACTTTTTTATTATTAATTTTATCTTTTACTTTTTATTTTTTACTTTTTATATTCGTCATTTGTTATTTTTTATTTATTCTTTATTTTATTTATTCTTTACATTTTCGATTTTTTTTGTATTTTCTCATCTTTATTATTTTATTTTATTTTATTTTATTTTATTTTCATTTATTTTATCTTTTACTTTTTATTTTTTACTTTTTATTTTTTATTCTTTACTTTTTTTCGTTATTCGTTGATTTTATTTTTTATTTATTTTTTATTTGTATTTCTATTTGCAATTTTCTGTACTCACTTATTTTCACATCTTTATTATTTTAATATTTACTCCACTTCCTTTTTATACCCCGTCTTTTTCTGTGCCATATGTCCTTACTGCCCATCTTCATTTTCTATGTTTCATTCGCGATTCCTCATTTTTCGTTAGCTATAACCTGCACCTTTCCTCTTATTATGTATTCTCGTTACCTACGTCTTATTAAATATTCCTCCTCCTTCGCCTTTGGAATTATTTATAATGATCTCACTCCCATCTAATTTCATTACTAAATGTATATAAAATCAGTATTGTCTTTCTTGCCCTTATACTTGTATAGTGCTGATATTTTTCTCCTCTTCTGGTGGAAAGAATTTAGCTTTGAAATACCATGGTCTCAAGAGGTTTCCCTCTTTCATTTCCCTTACACTTATTGTAATAACCTTCATCCTTATTGACATGATAATGTAATAAAGTTCTAATGTAACATTATTTATTATCTGTCTATCTTTTATATATATATATATATATATATATATATATATATATATATATATATATATATATATACTAGCATGGGTGCCCGGCGTTGTCCGGTGTTTGGAGGTGTGTGTTGAGCAAAAAAAAAACTGGTAGTATGAAGGCAGGCTCGAACCGTGGCTACCGAGAGTAAAGAAGGCCGATGCACATGACAGCGTGACGTCATTATCAGATTCAGTTGTAGGTATATGGTCTAGGCTATCAGCAGCAGTTTCCTCTAGTTTTCAGTTTGCTAACATGGTGTATTCTTGCGTTGTTCCAAATTACCGGGGAAATTATCCAAAAGGCCCCAAAGTACATACATTTTCTTTTCCTAAATTTTCTCAATTTAGATACGTACCATTAGAAGGGAAAATTTTTATTTCAACCAAATATAGTAAAGTAAGTAATGTTATTTGTTAATAATTAAACGTGTATTTAATTAGAACTGTATTCAAGTACTTTCATAACGTTTGATAACATTATTAATATAAATTAAAGAAACAATACTATTGCTAATGCAAGGGTAAAAAACAAATTGTATAGGGAATAGGAGAAAAAAAAAGAGAACCAATCCCAGCGATTACCCCTGAGTTCTAAATTATGGATTACACAGAGATGGTTGGCACAAATTAATGTATACAGCCTCGAGAATTTTTAAATAAATTCTCGAGCGCGCTCTGTGTAAAACCGAGAAAGTTTCATCCGTCACTGCAAATTTGGCACTGTCATAAATGTTCACCAATGATCGATCTATGAGCTGGTAAACGCCCGAATGTTGGCCTTTTTGTGCCTTCGTATCGAAGGGGTACATGTTGGGAAATTCTAACCTCCAAACGTTGAATGGTATAGCCCACGTAGTCAGTTTCACACTGACCGTTAAATCGATAAACAACCATATTATATTGAGTGGTAGGGATACCATCCTTTCGAAAAGAGGGGAAAGCATTTCTCGTCCCAAACACCGTTCGGACCTTCGTTGCAACGTGAAACGGCTGTGGCAGTTTTATGCGAAAATTCCTTTCTTTTGACACCAATCCACGGGAGTTTCACATATATGAGATATTTTTGAGGGCCTACAAACGTTCCACCTTTAAACGTCAAGATTTTATCCCTCATACATTTTTGAATTACATGTAAAGGATAACCATTAGTCAAAAGGATGTCAGTTATGCTTTGGAGTGTCGCATCTAGCTTAGGACTAGAGCAGATCAACAAAGCTTGATGCACTAAAGTTTTAATCAGATTTAATTTTCTGATTTTAGGGGAGAACGAAACCCAGCTAATGTATTGCGCTGTAAATGTGGCTTTTCTATATATGCTTGTAGTAAAACTCATACCGGATCTTTCAATGAGAACATTTAAGAACGGTAATGAGTCATTAACTTCACCCTCCATAGTAAACGTCAATGCAGGGTGAAGCAAGTTTAATTGTTCTAACAATCCCCCAGCTTCCGTACAGGAAGAACACATGACAAAAATGTCATATACGCAACGGAAATAGCACATCGGTCTAGGAAAACGATTAAAAAGGAGTTTTTCTTGAAACCCGACAAAAATATTAGCCAATGTTGGACCCAAAAGACTTCCCATTGCTACCTCATCAACTTGACGATACATGTTTCCGTCAAAATTAAATTCAACCGATTTAGTAGCTAAAGCCATGAGCTCAAAAAATATATTCTCAGGAAAGAAGGATTTAGTTAGGGAACCACGATAAAGACTATCGGCACAAATCCCGATAGTTTCATCGAAAGGCACATTGGTGAACAAACTGGATATGTCATAGGAACATAAATATCCAGCATTTGATGAACCTTTTACATCACGAATAAATTCTGCAAACCGAAAAGAATCAGGAATGCAGAATCAAGTATATATTTCTAGGACAGGTTTAAGGATATCAGCTCACCATTTAACCATATTCATGTTGCGCGGAATATATATATATATATATATATATATATATATATATATATATATATATATATATATATACTAGCAAAAGTACACGTCGTTGACTGGGTTCAAAAACAGCCTACAGAAAATGGACACTGATTTATGAAAGTATGATAGGTTATGAAAAGGAAAGGTTGTAAAAAAATAGCTTCGAATTTGGGGGTATCAAAACCAAAGCAAAATATGATGAAAGTAAAAATAAAATAGATAAACCCCATAATTTATTATACCATACCTGTTCACACTGAAACACTTATCACAATATTCTGTGGATCTATATCAAAAAACATTGTTAAACTTTGTGACATATTTCCATTCTATGGAGGTCAGGTGCGAATGAGCACCCCATAATTTTATTATACCATATTTCTTCAAACTGAAACATAATTATTAAAGTATACTTACGCAGATAGATATGAAAAATCTTTATTAAAGTTTGTGCCTATTTCCATTCTATGGAGGCCAGGCGCGAACGTAGACCCCACAATTTTATTATACTATCCCTATTTAAGTTAAAACATACTTATCAAAGTATTCTTATGTACATCTATATCGAAAACACTTGTAAACGTTTTTTTTTAATTTTTAAATTTTTTATTTCCATACTTTGTGGACCAGGCGCGAACGCAGACCCCACAATTTTAATGAACCACGGTTCTGCAATATCAAACATACCCATTCTTGTGTCTCGATACATCTTCTATCAGTATATGTAATCAGTGTTTTTAAAATAGTCAACCATATAGGAGCCTATTCGGGACCAGACACACACACACACACACACACACATTCAGCTTTATATTATGGATATATGTATATGTATATGTATATGTATGTATGTATGTATGTATGTATGTATGGAAAAATATGATTATCAAATTATATTTCATCTTTCATTTATACCAATTCTTTAATTAATTAAACTTGGTGTAACTACAGAGCATATAAAAATAAATGACAAAAAGTTTACATTCCAAATTCTAATCGGAACAATTCTTCTGATCTTTTTGAATTTATGTAATCATGCCATATTCTTTTTATTTTCTTTTAAAGTTGGTGTGTTCCTATTCTTTTGATGAGCGAGCCAGGGCGGAAAAGATTTAAAAAATTGTCAATAATTGTATGAATTATTCTGCGCTAAGAAACGGGTGGTGTCAACAATTGAACATTTTACTATGTTGAAAGAAATAAACGGTGAGGTGGACAACAGCTTCAAATTTGGAATATAGACGTTTATATATATATATATATATATATATATATATATATATATATATATATATATATATATATGAACATTTTGGATTTCACGTTCTTCGTTAAATGATTTATTCAAAACTGCATGAATAGTTTAAGGATGAAATGCTGATGTCCTGTGGTGTACATAAATATTGGTAAAAAGAAATGAACTAACAAAATAATGGTTTAAAAATCGGTCATCGCTAAAATTCTTTTAATCCTGTTCTTATATGGTGTCAGCTGCCTAAATACCATACGATCACTGGATTATATCGCCTGTATACGAAGTTAAAAAGTCCATTAAGGGTGAAGCTGACCTTTTTCATCTTTATTGCGAGTTTCAATTTTAGCCATAATGCGTTTCAGGGAGATAGATAGTCGGTCAACAACGAAGTTCTTGAAATAGAGTCAAATATAACAAGTAAAACGTTTAATGGAAAAGTCATGTCGATAACTTCCGGTATTTCGATTTCTTTTCTGGTAAATGAAAGTTGGGAACTTATTAAGTCAAAGCAAGATCTTTGAAAATTTAGCCGGAGTTTTAACTGCTTCTGAAACTTCATGAAAAAGAAACTTTAGGCTTGTGAGGTAAGTTTGGAGTAGTTATCTGACTTACTGTTTTCTTTCTCGTTTTCCCTCATCACTAAATATGTTTGTCCAGATTATATATATATATATATATATATATATATATATATATATATAGTAAGTTTTAAAATATATATGACAAGGTATACATAATTTCCACCCGTTCCATCCTCGTGAGAATTCGTCAGGCTATTGCATGGCATCGATGTTGCTTTGTGGTTTTACATATCCCCGTGATACTGGGTTTGCTACTCAGCCAATCAGATTTTTTTATTCACACACCAATCGGCGCACGTTTATAAGGCAAGGATTCATGTGACGTGTAATTCACCTATTTCTTTGTTCTTTTAGGCGGGGATCAGGTTTCTCCTTTCTATGTGATGAGAAATAAGTTTTAAACTGGATGTTTTTAATTTAGCGTTATTTTATACTCGTGTATTGGTTTATGTATGTGTTTATTTTATTAATTATTATTATATTGATGATGAACATCTTTGTTATTCTAACTATTATTATCTATTAATGTTTTTTTTTATTGTTTGTGTTGTTATCCTAAGGCAAAGTTTATTTTGTATATACAAACGTTTACTATTTCACTTATGCAGTTTAACAATTCTTAGGAATTCTTTAAAGTTTAGGATGGTTAATTTCTCATTCGACAAATCCATCTCCTAACTCTGATGACATCAACTGCATCGCCTTGTTAAAGATTCAACAGGCGCCGGTGGATGTCGATCGGTTCAATTTTTTCTGCATGAAGGAATTCAATGGCGTATCTCTGTTTCTGATGCATGTCCATGACAGGGGCTGCGCTCTTAGAGTCTCACACTGTGAGTATCTGCAGCAGATAAATGAGCCTGTCAAGACATAGATGCATAAGTTCAGTCATGATAATAATGCAATTTGCAATCCCTTATCACCGGAATAAAAAATAGAAGACATTTCTTTTAGAACATCCTTCGTATATATATATATATATAAACGAAAATGTATGTATGTATGTGTGTTCGCTTTTTCTGTGTGTCTACAAAAGGCTTCTTTCAGAGAAGCGGTCGCTCGCTTCACAAGTTTTTAAAACTTTTTATATCACATATAAATCGTAATATCTCACAGTTAACAACGAACCTCGCCTGTCTATTTAATTTGCTCGATTTCCGGAAGATAAATATTCAACATTTGTCGTTCGCCGCATGTGGGTTAGTCTTTTTCCTATAACATCTTAGGGGGAAAAGGGGTTCAGCAGTAAATGAAATCCCGCAGTCAAACTTGACCTCATTAACTCATTAAACGGGCACCTGCTAAATCCAAGTAATTAAATAAATTCAAACGTGTTTCCGTTAGCATCTCGCGGTGGGGCAATAGTTAACGTCGCACTTTTTTTTTTTTTTCACACTTGAATTTACAACTTTGCCTCAACGTTTCGGGTTCGATCCTCATACTTACTTCCCCCCCACACACACACACCTCCAAACATCCAGGTAACGCCGGGTACCCCTCGCTAGTATATATATAAAAGTGAACGTGTCTGTGTGTGTCTGTGTACATTTCCCTACGCAATAACTCTGTCAATGTTTGGTCTACAGACTCAAAATTTGATATACAGGGTACTGAGATTTGGGAAAATCAATGTGATCGGTTTTGGGTCAGAAATTTGGCGATTAAGGGGCCAAAGTTCAACGATTTGACCTTTGAGAACTCTACCAAATTCTTCCGACAATTTTGAGTCTACACACGAAATTTTAGATATAGGTTACTTGGACATGGATCTAACTTAATAACTCGATTTGAGTCCCAAACAATAAATGTTAAGGGGTTATAATAGGGGTCAAAGTTAAAAAAAAATTGACCTCTGCGGTCTCTTCCAAATTACTCAGACAATTTCTGGTCTAAATATTTGAAATTTTACATAAAGGGTATTCAGAGATAGGGCAAGCTTTTTCATCAGTTTGGGTCGAAAATTTTTAGTTACCAATATATAAATGTGTGTATGTATGTCTGTTTGCATGTCTGCTTTAAACTTTCAATAAAGGCGACGGATTTTACCAAGATCAGTATCGTTTTAAAGTTCGATCTTTCATACGACAAATATCGAAAAATTGGCTAAAGACATTAATCTTCCCCTTCAACTAAACACTTTTCTACAGGGGTGGGGGGCACTTTTTTCGCCGATATTTTGGAAAGTTATCCTCTCCTTTAGATTGTCTAGCTTTAATTTTAAAAAAATGTCGATTCCGGGTTGGCGGTGGTCGTAACAGCATAAACGTTAGGTTTTACCCCGTTTTTTTCCTCCTTTGCGGTACGGGTTCGAGGTTGCCTTCCTACTACCACTTTTGTTTTTTTTTTTTTTGCTTAACATACGCATCCAAACACCCGGGCAATGCCGGGCTGAAATGCTAGTATATATAATATATATATATATTAGAAGGAAAGACGATTTTATAGCATGACCATTATCTAATAAACGCTATCATGAAAGGGGTGTCAATATTCTAGATAGAGCATCATTAAACAAGGAAAATTAACTGATGACGAATAAGAAATTTACATTATTTATTGCATCAGCAATACAAAGACAGAATACAAAGAATTCAGTACACAACACTTTGTAAGTTAAAATAAACAATGAAAATTTTAAGTTAAAGTTTTTTATATAATGCCATTTAAATTCCTCAAATAACTAATTTTTAAATGATTATTTTGTAAGGTTAAGATAGAAAAGAGATAAAATGAAAAAAGATTTTAAATGATTCAATGATAGGAAGTAGTGGCATTAGAGACCTTTAACGGACAAGAAATTTTTTTGTCTTCATTTTCGGAAGAGTTTTAGTAGGAAAATGGGGAAGATAATCCGAATTTTCCATAATATTTTAAACTGAATATTTTATTGTGTACATTTAAAAATATTTCTTTTAAATTATTTTGAATGTTTCATTTTATTTGTAAATTTAACAAAAATATTTATTTTTAAATATTGTTGCACTTATAGTAAGGTTTTAAAAATTTAAATTAATTCAATAAATTTGAATTAATCTAATAAATTTAAATTAATTCAATAAATGTTTCGTTGAGTACTTGTAACTGTTGTTACTTCGTTACTTTATTAAACTCGTTTTGAATTACCAAAAAAGTTTAATTAAAAAAGCATTGTCTTTCCACTTCCCTAGAACTCTTTTGAAAATGAAAACAAGAAAAATACTTCTGGTTAGCTAAATTACACTAAAGCAGAAAATTTATATGCGTTACATTTTTAACAGTTTCATTTGTTTACTCGTGTCTTCTGCTTTAAATAATTAATTAATAATTAATGGCCTCCTGCACTAAACTGCACCAAACATGGATGTTTTTGTCCTTTGCGAATCTCAACTATGTTCTCCATGTTCTGCAAAGTCTAAAACAAAAGCAACACCTTTCCTCTGCAAAACAACCAAACCAAACACGAGGACTAAATATTTGAAGATATAAAAGAATCTGAAGTATAAAACATTTTTCCAAAATTATTGAAATCGATTGAAATGTCGTAAACTAAACCAAATTTTAGAAATAAATATTTGAATATTAAATAACTAACTTAAAACATACATATATATATGTATATATATATAGAGAGAGATGTATGTATGTATGTATGTATGTATGTATGTATGTATATGTAAATTACTGGATTCAACTTTAAATAAACCGAAAAGGGTTGCTATTCTCTAAAACAAAACAACCAAACATTATATCATCAAATATACCTAATATGTGTTTTATTTTTATACCATAAATGGGGACCCTGGTAAGTACCATTACTCCGGACCAATGATAATGATAATTGTAACGTGTTGCAGTAGTATTGCTTGCTCTGCAATGTAAATTAATGAAAATTGATACCGAGTTCTACAAACAAGTAAATAATATCTACACACTTCTTTATACATACAATACGTTTTGGTGTAAAATGTATAAGACCATATGTGCGTAGCTTACATGTGCGTTAGTTGATCTCTGCGATCATGTGTGGAGTGAGATTAACATATTTTGTTTAATGTGGTTACAGACTTGATTCAGAGATTGTAGAGTTCATTTGTTCATGATGTTTGCAAAGTTTAGTCTTCCTCTCTAAGGCTGCATCAGTGAAAGTTACGTTACGTATCAGTACGCCAGCAATTTATTTAATTACGGGGTCGGTTTGCGTGTGTAACCAGACTTGGGGCGCGTGGGGCGTGTTCATCCTGTTACGTGCCACGGGGATAAAGAGAAAGGATGCTGATATCGCCACCTATGGGCTGAAACATGCAACTGTTGAAAATAAGGGGCTATAACCGTATATGTCTCAAACTTAAAGTGTTGTGCATCGTGTGTGTGTGTGTGTGTGTGTGTGTGTGTGTGTGTGTGTGTTCGCAAACTAGATTTTAACTAATGTCTCTACAAACGAATAGGTGACACCATAACCATTAAATTTCTCAGATTGGGTAACAGCATCAGACACATTCATTTCATACCAAGGACATTCTAGAAAAACCGGGAGGTACAGCATCTAATGAGTAGGGTGTACCATTTAAAGTCTGATTTCTCCTTCTCAGACATAATCTAAACTTCTCTAATCTAATAGGTCCTGCACGATCAACCAAGTTCCCCTTGTCCTATCACAGCAATGTTGCATCATTGTGCATATTTTACAAGTGGTTTAATGGAATGCGCTCTAATGAACTAATAGCACTTGCGCTTCCTCGACCTACATACTCACGACTAACCCGACAAGCAACAAAATCCCACCTCTTCATTTTTGAGAAAGCTTTCTACTCTAATACACTCCAGATTGTCAGACTTTAGAATTCCCTTCCTCTACTACCATGCAGAAGTTTAAATGTAATGTAAACAAGCATCTCGCAGTTCAACTTCCAGTAGACATGGTACCAAATAGTAGTCACTTACGTCCAAGTGGCAAAACGCTTTGTTTTGGATGAAAAAGCAGTAAAGAAAATATTGTATGGCTTATGCATTTTTTCAGTTCGTTGTGAGGAAAATACTGTCCTCCTCTGTCACACAAAGATCATATCAACAACGATGATGCTAATCTCGAGAAATTTGATAGTAGCATGCGTACAACTGGGCCGTTTCTCGTATACATTACAAACTAGTTATCTAACTTTTAACTACCTAGCCCATTGTTCAATTAAAATAAGAATCCATTTATGTATTAAACCATTTAAAGGTGTTCTTATAAATTGTAATATTTTTCACATCTCTTTCCCAGCTTTATTCAATTTTACTGGAAGTACTCCTCGGATTTTCCCGATTCATTAAAACTGTGATTTACGAGGCGCCTTCCAAGTCGTATAGCAATATATAAATGCGCGTGTGTTAAATTAATGCTTAGAACGGTATTTTCCAAGCAAAGTTAAAATTAAACAGAAAATGAAAAATTCCATTTCGAAATTAAAAATGTAAAGTTAGGACCACGTGACCGGATATTACATTATGAAAGAAAAATGAAAAAGTTATTTTTTATGGAAATCGGTTCAGACAAGGCATGAAACCACTTGTGGTAAGGACCTAAAAATACTACTTTAAGGTTAAACACTTGCCAAATACAAGTGTTAGGTTCAACTGGTTCTGACCTAGAAAAAATCGATTCTTCCCTTTTTGTCAGAAATATCGCTCATGGAATATGAGAACTAAAGAACAAAATAAGGGAAGCGAGAGTTACGCGGCTGCTGGAAGTAAATCCAGGATCCACTTTTGACTCTCCTTAAATTATAACGTGAGGTCTACTTAATAAGAAATCCTTGAAACTCAAACCAGAAATAAATGTCCGATCATATTTTCTTCTTACTTTATTATCTTGCTGCTTCGAATTTGACGTCGAAGTAGGCAGACAGGGGTTAAAGTGTTTTCCTCCACCCTAGTGTTACGAAAATCAAAATCACACAAAACTTTGCCAGTTCTCCCTATGTTGCTCGCAACACGTCGGAAGAATGTTTAAATATGTCAGCTGTGGGATTTACGGCCTTTGTTACACGATATCTGGTTGAAGATAAGCTCTCTTCATTATATCCCCAAATGATGCATACGGATGGCAAGAACAACAAAACACATAGTTAAATACAGATTTATATATATAAGAGAATTTTATTACTGTAATGAGATTTCCACAAACAACTCAATAGACCGAAGCGGAGGTGAACAAAAGAAACATAATTACGATATTATAAGAAGTGAACGAACGACTAAAAAAAGACACATATTATGCATGAATGTCATTACAACGTGTGATTGATTATCCGACGGAGAGGGAAGTTGGGGATTAAGCGATCGGTAAAAGAAAATGTAAAGTACTTAGATGAGTGAAGCAAGCAACGATCAGAAAATAAAATATCAAGCAAAAAATACATCCATTCTTGAAGATTTCTGAATAATCAGAAAATGATGTCATGGTGCATGTATTGCTCATTTCTTCCTCCCTTTGTTTTCGCCACGATCTCCTCTTCGCTTTTTTCCTTTTTTCCTTTACTGTCCATCTTAGTCTTTTCCTCCAGAGAAATATCCTAAGTATTTAAGCGGTGTGTTAACGGTTCATTATAACCGTTTTGCAAATATTGAGTCGCTTCGCTTAAGCTCGTAGTTGATTTTTATCTTGTCTTTATAATGAAGGCGATACATCAAGTTGTCTTATGACGATTTTGTTACTATTAGTCATATTCTAGATTAAAACAAAGCATCTTTCACAAAGTCTGTTTTGGTTTGTGTACTTTGAATAAATACATCAATTTAGGCGATTTCGTAATCCTCCGCCATATCCCAGACTAAAACAATACATTTTTTATAATGTCTATTTTTGTTATTTCGCAGTACAGAAGTGTAGAGGAAGCTTTTAAGAAGCGCTGCAAATTTACGTCGTGCCCTCATGGATCTTACCGCAATTGTTATGTTTTCCAAATAAGAGAAGGTTCCAGACAATCTGTTATCAGAACTAAATTCATTCATGAACCGTTTAAATACAGAAACCCAATTTGTGACACATATGAGTATTTGTATAAATTGATATAGATGCTTTCCAGCTTGAAAGGACGCATAAGAGCGATCTGAAGGGAAAATTTCAATCTGATCAGATGCTTTAGACAAGTCAATTATACTGAAGATACGATACTGAGCTATTTGGTTTATGAGATCTTCGATTCCTGGCAAGGGGTATGCATCAAGCAAAGTAAAATGGTTAATAGTATGGGAGAAATCGGCCACCAATCGTTTCTTTTTATTAGATGAAAAAGTTATAACTCGAGCGCGCTATGGAGAATAACTTGGTTCAATTATATCTTTCTCAAGTAATTTAAAAGTTTCTTTTTCAATGAACCGAACATAGCGGGACTTCGTAGCAATGGGTTTGCAATTAAGGGCCAAATTTTTTAATTATTTAACGGGAGCACAATTCATTTTTAGACTATCCTGCGACCCGCTAAAAGAAATAAAATACTCCGGTGCATTTTTAAAAAGGGTATTCCGAGTATAATATCTTTGCATGAATTAGGGAGTATCATGAATTCAATATCTTTATACTCGAAACCGTTGAATGTAATATTCTCAGTGCAATATTCTCATAGTTTGAAGGAAAGGACGGATGATGCCGTAGAAGTTACAGATTCCCGTTTCCGAGTAGACAGGTTCAAAGTTTAAACGAGACTAGCAGTAATAAAATTATCGGGGCTGCCAGTGTCTATAATGCCGTGAGTGGCTTACCTTTTAATTTTATCATTTTAGTAACAGGAGCCTTATCAACATTGTTAGCACGGGCTACTATAATATACGAAGTAGAACGTGAAGGTGTTGATTTTGTAGAACGACAAACTTTGGAAAAATGACTGCGTATGCACAATTTCGGCATATTTTATCACGAACAGAACAATGGTGACGAACATCCTTAAAGTGACTTTTCCCTCCACAACTGTAGCATCTGCTGTGAGTAAGAAGGGCAGTAAGCAGTACAAATTCAAATTCCATACGAGAATCAGTGGAGTCAAAGAGTACATTTTTAGTCATAATAGCAGTGACAGTATTAGTGGAATAATTTTGAGTTGGAGTAGCAGCGGCAGCAGGTCCAGTTTGAAAGACGTATGACTCCGCACGAAAATGAGCTTGTTCTAATGCCCTAGTATATTGAGTAGCCTACTTGACATCCAACGTATCATTTTCGAGAAGTCTGGCACGTATTATGGAAGACCGTAGGCGATATATAAAGGCATCGCAGACAAATTCATCCTTGTAAGTAGCAGCAGTAATATATTTAAAGCAATAGCGGTAAGACGATTTAAAGTCTGCAGGTACTGATCTAAGGACTCGTTGTCTCGTTGTAGACGTGTTTAAAGTAGATGTCTTGCATGGATAACATTGGGAGGCTGGCCGTAAACAGATTTTAGTAGTTCGATGGCATGTTCGAAGTTAGAATAACCATCGATAACGTCAGCAACTGTAGCAAAAATGTTTAGATAAAGGACTTCAAGTTTGTCTGAATTTAAATGTTCAATGCTAGACAAATAGTAAGTTTAATTTCGGTATCATAGTTTCCAAAGGTTTCTATCCCGAGGGTCTGCAGAAGATATGTCGAATCTGTCCAGTCGAATAATTTTATCCGTGAGATAAAATTAGGTTGAAAAAAATTCAGTTGAATAAATTGTAATGCAATGAAGACGCAAGCAGAAAGACCTTTTTCCAAGACTTTATTCAACTGAAGTTTACGACGACAAATGCAGCATGCAATTGATCAGGAATGCAGGTTAATAAAATAAAAAAGAAAGTATTAAAAAAAGAAAATAAAGAAAAAGCAAACGACAAGATCACGTGAGAGGAGATAGGCAAATAAAGATAAAGTCACTTTAATAAGAATTATAACAGACTTGTAAACAGGCATGATGTAGTCAGCAGGGAAGTAAGCACGCCGTATTGTGTTCCACAAACGGGCAGTTCTAGTAAAAAGACATTACTCATGGAATTTATGCTTGTAACATCGCGCGAATGCAAATGCATACAAAGTGACGTCACCAGTAGGAGAAAACGACGATACAAAAGAGCAAGAGAACCATCACGAAGGAGACTTGGATAACGTTCGAGATTTTATGAGAGGCGTAGAGAACATTCTAGGTCACGTGGGTGACGTCACGACTGTACCAATGAAGAAGATAAATGCTGTTGTTACAAAGAACAAGCGAGTTGGAGTTATTTCCTATTCTTTGTCTTTGTCTCCTTTGCGACTGAAACTGCACACAACGTGTTTTGATTCACAGACAACGTAAAATGTTTAGTCTTGCGTACAGATAGATAATAAAGGACGTCGTCGGTAGATGTTATAGCTAGACAAGTGCTCTGCACCGCTTTCATATTTCACCGTCTTTCTTCCCATACTGTAGGTACGTGCATTAATTGCGGAAAACTGATAAGGGGACAGAGTTTTGAAAGCCGGTTTATCATAAATTTGTGTGGGTTTCCGATTACTTTTTGATTGTATTTGAAAGATTAAAGCCTGAAGTTAATTTCAAAAAGGAAAAATATTTGTACACAGGAAAAAAAGTATAATGAAAACTGTTTTCATGGCGACATTCAGAAGCTAACAAGTTCAGCTAGATTTTGAGTTAAATGAATTCATTGTAAAAAATAAATTCATTGTAAAAATCCTTTGAAAGATAAATATTAGTTTTCTGATACTATTTCAGAGATAATTAGTAGAGTCCTAAGATATTGAATTAAATATAAAAAAAACATCTTGTTTATACGAAAAAAAAAAAAAAGCTTAATTAGCCCATAAAGCGAGAGAGTCTGGCTTCGCACAATCAAAACAAATGACAATTCGTCTAGCATAAGTTCTACGGAAGCCCAAAATGTAAGAAAGTAAAAAAGCGATCTGAAAATGATATGAAATGGTTGAAGGGAGGGATGCAAAACCGAGTGGTTTTCTTTTGTCTCCAGCCGTGTATCAGTACATTCCTATTGAGAACGTTTATATAACTTTTACCATTTTTTTAATTTAATCATTTTTATGTGTTCGTTCATGCCTTTAAAAAATTTTTTTTAATTTTTCACGATTATATAAAAATTATTTTACATGTTGATTCAGGCAAGGAAAATATTTGAATCTTACACGTAAAAATTAAGGTAAAAATGTAATTTAAAAAAAGGGAAATATTGTTTTGCAATTATACTTTTTTGTTAGAATATTAAATAAATGATGCTTAATTTAATGATAATATCGTTCGTTCTAGAAATTAAATTTTCTTCGGGTTATATCAATTTCGTTAATACGGACTTTAGGGGCTTTTTTCGTAATGTTTCTGAAAAAATTAATTCTTTTTATTGTTACAATTTATGATGCTTTATTTTCATAAAAATTAAAAATAATTTCATTCACTTTATTTTTACTACTGAACTAACTTTAGAAAACGTGTTTTTACTTAAACAAAATAATAAATTTTCACAAAAATTCAAAGAAAAATAACTGGTTCATTATATTCCGTGATCACTATTTTATAAATACTTGGAATTTCATTAAAATAGGTTAATTTCCTGATTTTGGGTGAATTTTTAAGTAAAGGGAGGGGTCAAAATGTTTATACATTTGAGCATCGGCTATTCATTTTGCACGTACCTACTGTACTGCCTTTTATATTCGTTTTCTTATCTCCTGTCTGCATCTTCATGACATGTCTGCCACAACATCTTCCATTTCCTTTCACAACCTCCAATGAAAACATATATTAACTCTGTTATTTATTTATCATTGCTGTCCGCATAAAATCATTCATTTTTTTTTTTTTTTTTCATCTTATTTACTCGTTTTCAACTTATGTTTATCCCCCTTCATCTTTCTCCTCGTTTTCTTACATATTTTCCGCATCCCGAGTCTGGGTTTTTGGCGCCTGCCGCGCACCTGTTGCTAGAAAATTTCTCATCATTTTCTACAATCAACTTAACAGAATTATTTACATCTTGATAATATTTTTCAACTAGACCCGTGTCTCTCTCACGCCGGTAGATTTTTCGGGTTGGATGTGTGCAACAATTCATGCGTGATTTCTTAATGTTATTTTTCACAGTAGGTTATTTGCCCTTTAATATTTGTTAATTACTGTATTCGCCGCTAGGAATGTTTCACAAAACCAAAGGGCATACTTAATCTGAATATTTACAACGGTTATGGTTTTAAAATGGGATTTTAATGTTTGCAAAAAAGTCTTAGAGTTTTGCTGCTTAATTCTTCAACTGCCTTGATCTATTTTATAGCGTACCATGAAGACGACCATCATGAATTTACTTAGCGTTATGAGTACCTCTTTATCGTTTGCTTTCGTCCTACTACGCCAGTAGGACATCCGATGAAACTTCTCTGGTATTTGCATATTGGTATTTCGAAATTGACATTACATTAAAAATTATTTATTATTTATTGGATAGTTTTAATACTATATATATATATATATATATATATATATATATATATATATATATATATATATATATAAACTCGCTGTGTTTGTCTGTCTGCGTGTCTCTATTTTTTGAAGGTGCATCAGTTTCAAGACGCAATTACTTCTTTGTGGATCGTTGTTTAATATAATCATTTACTTGAAACATAATCAGTTTGTATATACCAATCGTAATGAATTAAGAAATCTTTCTCATAAATAAAGTTTGTTTATAATGAAAAAAACATTTTATATAAATTTTCAAAATTTAAAAAGAAATCCAAGCTCAATGAATCTCTTTTTTTATACGTTTCTAAAGCAAATATCAACTTTTCTCAGTTGGTTATTTATTACTTTTCAAATAGTATTACAATATTGTTTCGTATTGTTCCAGACAAGTCATGAAACCACTTGATTAAAGAAACTAAGAAGAATGAAAGATGATGATTGCAAAGATAGATGTCTGTTGGTTTTAGTTTTGAAAAGTTTACAAGTAAGAGGAAACAGCCAGCTCGAAGGGAATTCCACAATCTTCGCAGTCCTTGGTAAGAAGCTATTGGAATAGGAAATTGTATAACAACGTGGTCTCAAAACAGTGAACTGATTGAGACCATGAGTCAACCAAACTGAAACAGAAAATAGATCAAACAACTGTGAAGATCAATTACCATAATAGTGTTTATTGAAAAGACTGAGACTAGCAACGACATGTCTATAAAAGAGAGGTTGCAGAGAAAAAGAAAGGATAGGGCTAGTCAATTGCACATACGTTTCTGCACCTTATCAAGAATCATCGAATGGCACAGCAATTGAATATGGTTAAATTTGAGCTCAACTTTTGTATTACTTATTATTACAAAGGTCAATAGAAAATTTAGTCGTATCGGACCAAGAGTTTGCTTCTAGAGTAAATGTGGTATTGTAGTTACTAATCCATATTAATCCCTATTAATCCATAATTGTACATTGAATGGATACTGTAATACTTTGTTCGCTGCACCATATAACAAAGTTCCATACAAATTTCATTCAAATCGTGAAACAATAGGACGGGTAGACCGACGGATTAAGCGAAATACCATATAGATTAGTTGCTTTTCCTGCTTTGACAAGATAGAACAAACTTCAAAATTTATTTCCTTGTTTTTTCTGACAGAAAAAACGTTGAGCGTCTATCTTTGCTCTTTTCATAGCAGGTGGTCAACTGAGCGCCAATCTATGGTTCCCTCTGTAAATCATTCGCAACAAATACTTGTCTCGCTGCAACAACTGTCAACAATTCCTCTTAATCGCTATCTGTACCTAAAATTAAACGATAATTCCATGAGTTTCTCACATAGAACTGTCCGTCTGTGGAACACAATAACACGGAGCTGCATTCCAGCTGACTATAACATTGTAGTTTTCAAGTCTAATGCATATAAGTTAATGTTGAGCTGTTCTCTTAAATAATTACACCCTATCTAAGTTCCACCATTACTGATCATGAGTCTTATTAATCCTTATCCTAGAGTGACCTCTAGGCCTTTATAAACAATAACCCCTAAGTAAAAAAAAAAAGCCATAATCATTCTTATTCTGATTTTGCCGATAGAAAACGTTAAAAATATAGCAGAAAGTAGATTGTATACTTTTGCTTATATTTTTATCTACATTCTACATAATTGTCTTTATTTCATTTTCACCCTAAACAAGGCACAGCGCCACTTTGAAGTAGGGGCTACTATCGGGCACATATGTTGCAGTGGTATTATGAAGAGAGATAAGTAGCAAGATGTCTGTTCACATTACATTTGAACTTCTGCATGTCAGTACAGTTAAAAAAGCAGAATCCCAGAAGGGAATTCCAAAGTCTAGCAGTTTTGGGGAAGAAATTATTAGAATAGAAGGCTTTCTTACATCTAGGGGCCTCTACTACTGTGAAGGGGTGGGATTTAGCTGCTTTTCGAGTTTGTCGGGGGTATTTACGTGGAGGGGGTACAAATGCTTGAAGTTCGTCAGAGCATTGACCATTAAAATACTTGTAGAACAGGCAGAGGAATGCAACATTTTGTTGATGGGACAGAAGCTGAAGCCTAGATGACAGTTCAGAACCTATCAGGTTGGTTACTCTCTTTTGAACTCTGTCCAAGACTGAGAGACAAGTAGCAGAGGCACCAGCCCAAATGTGACAATAGTACTCCATACATGGGTGAATGGTGGCCTTATAGAGGTACACGATACTTTCAGGCGTAAGTAGTTTTTTAGCATGGTAGAGAGAGCCCGCTTCTTCGCAGCAGCCTTGGCAATGCTCTCAATATATCTATTCCAGTTCATGTTCCCTGTAAATGTTAGGCCGATGAGTTTCAAGGAAGCACTTTCGGGTAATGTATTCTTGGCCATTTCTATCGGTGGTAGAGAAAGTTTCTTGTAATTATTGAAGAAAACAAGCTTAGTCTTAGCAGCATTGAATGTGACCATCCATTTTTGTCCCCATTCCATTAAAGATTGGTCATCCTCTAGTGTTTCTGCCATTTTCTTAGATGTGTGTTCATTAGTTTTTTTTTCCCCTCGTGCTTGTTATAGAGAGTGGTGTCATCAGCAAATATACCCATCTCCAAAACAATTTTATCAGGGATGTCATTTATGAATATCAGGAACAACAAAGGTTCAACGATAGACACCTCAGGTACTCACGCATTTATATCATATTGTTTATGACCGTCAAGGACAACCTGGATTTTTCTCTTACTTAAGAAGGATTTAATTACATTATGAATTCTTCTAGTGATACCATATGATATAATTTTCATTAGAAGATCACCGTACCATACCCTGTCAAAAGCCTTAGATATATCGAGGGCTACTGCTCTACCCTTCCCTATTTTGTCTAGTTTACGGAAATTAGCATTTCGGGCGATGCCGGATAACCCTGCTTGTTATTTCTAAGTATACTTTGATAGAAACAAACAAAAGCTAAGACAAAAAAATGTGTTTGACATCTAAGAGAAGAACAAAGAAATAAATACGTTAGGAAATTTATTCACGACAATTTTGAAAAAATATTTTCATAAATGATACCAAATTAATTTTTAAATAAGTCTAATATCAAATCAGAATCGCAAAACTCTAATACCTTCAACCCACATTAAAATGTAGTATCTTTTTTTTTTTTTTTTTTAATTCAATTTTCACCCCAAACAAGGCACAGTGCCACTTTGAAGCAGGGGGCTACTATTAGGGAATTAATTAACGGGGTCATTATGAAGGGAGAAGAGTAGAAAGATGTTTGTTAACATTACACTTGAACTTCTGCATATCATTGCAGATGGGAAAGCAGAATCCCGGAAGGGAGTTCCAAAGACCCGCAGTTCTGGGGAAGAAACTATTGGAGTAAAAGGCTTTCTTGCACCTAGGGATCTCCACTGTAAAGGGATGAGACTTAGTAGCTTGTCGGGTTTGTCGGGGGTAGTTACGTCGGGGAGGTACAAGTGTTCAACTGTTCAGATATCAACCAAAGGAAGGTAAATATTTATGGGAAATTTTTGCTTTTTGTCCTAATTCAGACTGCCATTTTTGCGAAAGCTGTATATATATATATATATATATATATATATATATATATATATATATATATATATATATATATATATATATATATACTTCAGTATAGTTTTTATTTTACAATCAGTTGTTATGGAAACGTGAGATTGTAGGTTTACAAAATATTACTGGCAGTAATATTCTATAAATTATCCCATCTAAATCAAAAATTGCTCGATATGCAAGATAGAGCAAATAAATTAAATTGTAATTCAATGAATTTTAAAAAAACTCTCATTGAAATGAAATGAAGTGGTTGAGTTTCATATCAAAGAATTTTTATTATTCTAAGCAAGACAAAGAATGTTTTAGAAAATTAATCTCCTTAACCTATAGGGTTTCCATGTCTACCATCTCATCAGAGGAGAGAAGCAAATACTTATAAAAGTATGCACCCTATTTGCTAAAGTCAGTGAGACATAGGGTGCATACCTTTATAAGTATTTGCTAATATTTTCTCTCCTCTGATAAGATGGTAGACATTGTCTTGCTTAGAATAATAAAAATTCTTTGATATGAAACTCAACCACTTCATTTCATTTCAATGAGTTTTTTAAAATTCATTGAATTACAATTTAATATATATATATATATATATATATATATATATATATATATATATATATATATATATATATATATATATATATATACATACATATAGTGGGACCTCTAGATATGAAGGATTGAAGGATTGGTGCGTTTCAGCGTCGCTGTTTGGATTTGGCCGATTCGGCGTCAATTAGCGTTTCGTCGTTATAGTCCAATTTTTTATATTTTAAAAATTAATTCAGTCAACGGAGATATTTTTTTATTTTATAAAATTGAAATAAAATTATATTAAAAAATTAATTAGATTAAAAAAAAACTTTAAAATAACCGTGTTTATTTAAAACACAACATAAAGACTAGCAAAAACGCTCAGTCGTAAACAACGAAATTATCTTTTCATATGATTTTCTTAATTAAAATTTTTTTTAAAAATATTTTCAGTTTTCATCCTTAAAAAAATTAATTATTAAGTAAATAACCCAGGCAGTTTTGCTAAACATGATTTTCTTTAAAAATAACAGTTGAAGTGAAATAAACATTCAAAACGCCGAACTTTGTTTATTTAAAACAAAACACGAAAACAGACAACAACATTCAGTCGTCATTCGGATCGGAAATAAATAAGAAAATAAGAGGGTGATCAGTTAGCAAGTCCTAACGAAAACGTAAACAGTTTTGCAAATTAAAAATTGAGATAATGATAAAAAAAATTTTATGCAAGCGATAAGAATATAAAAGTTATTTTCAATCAATAAATATTCATTTACGCAAGCTTGTGTTTGGGTAAAGAAAGTTGAATGATTGGTCAAAATGTTTATTGTGTGAATAATATGCGTGTGTAAGTAATATGCGTATGTAAGTATTTGGCAGCGTGGCATTGTGTACTTCTTGGTGCATGTATAGCTGCAAGTAGCAATTCGTTTCTGTTCGCTGACTCTCGCTAGTGTGAATGAATGTCTGCGTGAGATGAAGAAGGCTGATAATTATTGAGTTCTTTTCGCCAAAGACGTGGGCGTAGTAGAAAATATGTTCTTTGGGTTCTGTTCAGCTGGAGAAATTTCTCTTCTTAGCTTTTGGTTGTTTGTTTTGACGGAGTTTCTGAGTTCATGTTGGCTTATTCAATTGATATAGACTTGATACTCTTGGCGTGCGGACCGATTTTCATTGGTCGAAAACAATTTCAGTCAATACGTTTCTATGAAGAATTACTTGCTTTTGAAAGTGACAAAGAACGCGAATTCAAACTAAGCAGAGAAAGAAAACCCGTATTAATTATAACCATTTGCTTTTTAGCGTTCGTCGGAATCGCATTGCGGCTCAGTCGTCGTGAATAAATGAGTGACAAAATGTTCTTCAAAACGACAAGGTCCGTTCTCACATCGCCAATTTAATCGCAACCGTTATTTAAGAATTTGGATCAGAAGTGTTATCTTCTCGTCTGTACTCATCAAACTTGCCATCATCGGAATTTATTTTTTCCAATTTCTTTCGAAATGCTTTACGTGCTATTATGTATTACTTTTATTTTTTAAATCCTTTCAGGCGAGGTTTCATAATTTGTGTTATTCTTTTTTTTTTTTTTCGGACTGTTATTCTCGCCTTCATAGTTGTTGTTGTTTCATCACGTTTCGGCCAACTCATCCTTTGGCCTTCTTCAAGTGATTAACCGTGATGGAATAGGAATGCTGAATCTTATGGCTGTAATCCCAGTAATCGCTGCTTTCCATAGTTGTTGTCTCATCCTGTGGCCGACTTTGGGTAGGATTGAAACCGCTATCTTCAGGCGATGCTCACTTGGAACCGTAGAGACTCAGCCCCTCTATCCACTGCGTTACGGGCCTCGAAGAGCGATCAATATTGGATGTTATAGTCTTATAAATCCAATGTTGTGTTCTTATCTGGTAATACATTTTTGGGTCCGTACCGAATGGTATTATATATTATTTTTTTTTTTTTGATCTTTTGAGATGAGGCTTCATAATTTATGCATTCATTTTTTTTATTTTCATTTTTATTTATTTATTTTTTTTTTTTTTTTGCATGTGTTATGCTCATTTATGAAGAAGAGGGTAACAGTCCGCAAAAAAAGAATGCCTACGCAAAAAAGCTTTACGTGTTGTTAAGTTCAATACTAATGTTGAATTGAATGTTTTGTTGGTTCATTTTCGGCACGAATCTAAGAGAATTGTATTGCCAATAAAAACTTTGTGAGTGATAGGGGAAAAAATTATCACCAGCAACACATATTGTATAGTTCACTGATTTCATGTACTTTAATATTGCGAGATCGGGACAAAAACTTTAAGAAAAAGAAACGCTCACAATTTATTCTCTATTGCAATCTCTATATGTTACAGATTAGAGATCCTGCATCTGTAATTAACTTAACTAGTCTGAATTTTGACAAGGATCACATTGAGTATATAGTAACCCAAATCGATATAACAGAATCATTTCCGAACGACATGAGGATAAGATGAATGACGTTATGTTTTCGAGTGAGAGAAAACTTAGGTTACAGAATAGTCTCTCGGTGGAAGCCATACGGGCGAGACAAGCCCATGAAAGAATTTCTCTTCCTCGAGCAATATCACGGCCAGCAGAATAGAGGAAGATGAGGCGAAACATGCAACGATCATTATACGAAACGGTGACGGCGAAAAGCGCGCAAAAGACCAGTACGTATAAATACCCAGATATACGTATAAAAAATTTATTTAGTTTATTGATTACACATTAATAAAAACTTTACGTATAAAGCCACCATTTGCATGGAGACCTGGTGCACTAATCATTAATTTCTTACTCTTGAATAAGGTACAAAAAGAATTTTCGACTGTCTGCCAAGTTCCAGCCCTGTCGCACCACCGCAGTGTTGCATCAATATGCTTGTTAAACAAGTGCTTTCACAGAATATGGTTTCATGAGCGTAATGCATGTGCACTTTTTATAAATCATGCTTGCGTATAAACCTGTCCCCTACTACAGTGGCCCTTTATGCTTCAGAGGCAATATGCTTTGTTTTTAAGGTTGAATTAAGAAAAATAATTTAAAAATAGTAGATAAACAAGCAGACACTTTTCGTCCTTTACATATAGAAAGAATTGACCTTATTGATATAAACAGTCCTTAGAATATTATGTATATAAATAAATTAAATATAACATTATGCATATAAATAAATTAAATATAATATTATGTATACAAACAAATGAAATATAATAGTATGTATATAAACAAATTAAATATAATATTATGTATACAAACAAATTAAATATAATATTTTGTATATAAACAAATTAAATATAATATTTTGTACATAAACAAATTAAATATAATATTATGTATAAAATAAATTAAATATAATATTATATATATAAATAAATTAAATATAATATTATGTATATAAACAAATTAAATATAATATTATGTATATAAACAAATTAAACATAATATTATGTATATAAAAAAATTAAATATAATATTATGTATATAAACAAATTAAATATAAAACATATTTTCTATTTATTAGGTTGTACAAAAACAATGTCGTTTTATGGCATGAAGTTGAACGTAAAAAAAACGGCGTTATTTTTGCATCAACCTAGATTTTTTTTGTTTTGTTTTTTTTTTGTTTTTTTATTACATTTTCACCCCAAACAAGGCAAATTGCCACTTTGGTGTCGGGGGATACTATCATGGGCAACAAATACTGGGGTACTATGTAGGAATTTGGGCAGCAAGATGTCGGTTCACGTTACACTTCTGCACGTCAGTACTGTTGGGGAAGCAGGGACCTGGAATGGAATTCCAGAGTCTAGCGGTTCTGGGGAAGAAACTATTGGAGTAAAAAGATATTTTACATCTAGGGATCTCTACAGTGTGGGGGTGGGATTTAGCAGCCTGTCTGGTTTGTCGAGGGTGCTCACGTCGTGGGGGCACAAGTGATTGCAGTTCGTCAGAGCATTCACTACTAAAATACTTGTAGAAAAGGCAGAGGGATGCAACATTTCGTCGATGAGATGCCAGTTCAGGGCCTATCAGGTTTGCGACTCTCTTTTGAACCTTGTCAAGGAGCGAGAGACTAGTAGCAGATGCACCAGCCCAAATGTGACAGCAATACTCCATACATGGGCGAATGGTGGCCTTATAGAGGTACAGGATACTTTCGGGTGTTAGTAGTTGTCTAGCACGGTAGAGAGAGCCCACCTTTCTTGAAGCGGCCTTGGCAATGCCTTCAATGTAATTGTTCCAACTCATGTTTCCTGTGAACTTTAGGCCAAGGAGTTTGAAAGATGGACTCTCAGATAAAGAGTCGTTGGCCATTGCTTTAGGTGGTAGAGAGGGTTTCTTGTAATTATTGAATGAAACTAGTTTACGACCAACCACTTTTGTCCCCATTCCACCACAGATTGGAGGTCTTCCTCTAGTGTTTCTGCCATTTCTTTAGAAATTTGTTCATTCGTCTTCCTGTCGTGTCTGCCATAGAGTGTAGTGTCATCAGCATATATACCCATCTCGGAGGCAATTTTGTCGGGGAGGTCATTTATGAATATCAGGAACAATAGAGGCACACCCGCATTTATATCATATTGTTTAGATGTACGACCGTCGAGGACAACCTGGATTTTTCTCTTATCTAAGAAGGAGTATAAATATCAAGCGCGAGCGCAGACCCCACAATATTATTGATATAAATTAGAAGTAAAACATATTTCCTTTTTCTATATATATCAAGAGTAAACGCAAACTTCACTATATTATTGTTTTATATAAATTAGAAGTAAAACGCATTTCCTTTTTATAAATGCAAACGCAAAAGCTTGCCCTATTATATTATAGGTATGAATAAATTAAATGTAAAATTATTCATAACAAAAACTTTTTTCATTCATTCAAAAATACCCAGTCACACAAAATGTAGTTTGTATAACTCCTTAGCTTTTTTTGTAAAGATCAAAGTGTAGTATCTGTCCTCCACAACATCAGCGACATTTGACGTCGGAAATTTTCATGTCATTATCTCCATTGCAAAAGTTAGAAATGCGCACAGCCATACAAACAAACAGAAAAGGTGTCAATTATATTATAGGTAGGTTGAGGTTAGAAAAATGTACAACGGGATGACAAGAGCAAAGCTTTGAAATGAATAACTCTCATCTTGACGAAACATTATGCTGTGACAAACTTTTAGGACTGGCCTTCACATCTGATTTGAAATGGAAATCTTGTAAGAAAAAAATGTAAGGAAAAATTCAAGATGGCGCCCGACTCTCTCTTTAACACGGTAAGATATCCTCAACACGGCACAAGAAGCAACAGCCACACGATTCCCCAGCCAACTCAATCGACACTCCCCCACGTCTTTCCCCTCACCCGCTTTTATCGTCGTTCTAGGCCGGCTAAATTTGCATATTCCGAGAATTTGTGTGACTTTGCGAGACATCATACTTTACAAAAGACGGCGGTCGCCATCTTGGTCCTCTTTTCTATTTTTGGTCGGTAACGCTGAGCTGGTCTCGAGGTAAGTCTTTTTCCCCTCATCCGTCTCTCCCACGTACCCACACAACACGCAAACACGCGGGCGCTTATCTCCTGGATGCACGTTACACTCCCCCCTGATCTGATGATCACATAGAGAGCACTGGGGGGGGGCCTTTTAGTGCGTGTGCTTCTGCGAAGAGGTACATTCACTGTTTCAGATTCGGGCTCTGGATCTGGTTCCGCCTCATCAGATGAAGTATCGCTATCAGTCTCTGGAAGGGGCTCACTGAATCCGTGCATCGGCAGCTCATCGCTAGACGCTTCACTGCTTTCTTCTGTAGTTGTATGACGCACCTCGGTAGCTGGGCGAAGATCTCGCACATGTCGTGGGGTTCCATCGACCAAAACAGACTGCTGGCTAATCACTCCAGATATGTGTCCTCGCTTAAACTTGTCGGTGCACCGATTTCCTGGAGGCCGCACCCACACTGGATCTCCCACTTCATATCTGTTATATGTTCCCTTGTCGGTTGGCTGCGTAGTGTTGATTCCCTTCACTCCGACTCGGTACGTGTAAATAGCATTCGCAGGTGCGGTTGAAGGGGACGTCCCGTCCTTTGGCGTAATGTTGTACCAATATGTTGCTTCCGCAATAGTACATCGCTTCCTGGCAGCAATTCTCTTGATGCTGCGATGGCTTCTTTCAGCAATGCCATTTCCTGATGGCACATGCGCACATCGCAACCGTAGACGGACGCCCCACTCATCTAACAACTGCCGGACTTGCTGGCTACAAAACGCTGCATCATTGTCAGTCAGGAGCTCTTCCGGCGCACCTCGCTCAAAAAAAATGGATGATAGGTGGCGAACAACATTTGCTGAATCCTGTCTGGTCATCTGCCGCCACACCGCAAATCTCGTAGGCCCGCAATCAATGAGAGTTAGAAAGGGCTTGCCACTGTAATGGGTAATATCCATGGCCAGCCGCTGCCACACACTCTCAACTTCCAAGCGACCCTTCTGCCATCGCTCTGGTGCAGGATCAATAGACTGGCAAGCCTCACAATTTCTGACGATCTGTCTGACATCCATCTTGGTCACTGCTGGGTATGCACGCCTCACAAAATAAAGGGTCCTCTTGATACCCGGATGTCCGCTCTGTGCATGAATTTTTTGTATTTGACATGGGTCGATTGCAACTGCACAAGATCGAGCAGTAATCTCCATTCCCATCTTCGCGGCTTCATACCATTTGTGAGGTACACGGGTCAGTTGGTCAGCACGATTACAATGTGATGGCACCAGAGTGACGCTCAGTGATAGCCCATACTCAGATACCAGGTTTTTTAGCGTGTCTAGCCTTCTCCGTATTAACATTTCGCTTGCTGCCTTGGTACGGATTCGTGTCCGTCCTGAAAGTGTGTCAGACACCCAGTGGTAGACACAGAGAGAATCTGTGTACAAGGTCAACTTCTTAGACTGCCACTGCAGGGCCAGATTTACCCCCTTTACAACAGCGTCCAGCTCTGCCAGGTTGATATGCTGAGAATCTGTTACGGGCCGCAGCCAACACGCATCCTCGAACACGTTTCCTCCTTGCTCCAACGATACTCCCAACGCCAAAGAACTGGCATCAACCCACACACCTACGTTGTCTCCGTTAACACACCACCGCCCACAGGCAGGGTCCTTCTTGTTCACTCTCTCCAGTGTCTCTTTAATCATCAGAGTTAGTAGGACATCATCGGATATGTCATCCCAACCCGTGGTTGTTAAATTTGCTCTGCGTTTAATCACACCAACAGCTGCGCGGAGCCAGCCACAGACCGGTAAGTGACCAACAAGTTTTCCACACCAAGAAAAAACGGTCCGCCTTGTAACGAGGTTGGGGATGCTTGGAATTTCACTGCCACGCCTCCATTGTAGGGTGCCATCCTCTTCATAAACATCCAATCCCAATACACGTGCTCCTTCCCTTAAACGTTCGGGATTCTTGCATTCCAGACCAAACTGAGCCAACTTTTCTTTGACACACGACGCAGACTGTACATCTTCATTGACGTATACGTCATCAATGTAAGCTGACGTTGAGTCCCTCATGGGCTTTTCTTGGGACAATACTGTGTTGACAATAGTCTTCATGATCTGTGGTGCCACATTTAGGCCGAAGCCAAGGCGTGTAAGGCAGTACCTCTGCCCCTGGAACCAAACTGTCTGGAACGGCCACAACGTCTCATCAACTCGCACCTGTAAATAGGCTTTTCGTAAATCCAATATTGAGACATTAGTGCCTTTCTGACGCCATTCCCTCAACTTACTGGCGCATACGTCAGCATCGGCAGTGTAGGCTTCAATATGCTTGTTAAGCTCCCTATAGTCCAGCACGGGCCGTACTTTCGACTTATTATGCTGGACTACTGCCATCAAGGGTATTAGACCCTTCGGAGGCCCAAGCTTGTCCTCAGGGTAGGGGATTAACCAGCCATCTTGGATCCACGCCTTTAGTTCCCTTTCGTATTCTGCTCGGGCCTCACTGGGTATAGGGTACTCTGCAACCCCATTCTTGAGTTTAGTCGGTGCCATTCCCTCGGTCCACTTCCAAGATGCAATCCAGGCCCTCTTGCGCGAGTCGTAGTCCACTGTAAAATCCGGCCCATCGATATGGAGCGCTGCACACACTGGGGCCTCTAAGAATCGCACCTTTCCATCCCGATGAATTGCGACTCCCCCCAGCGCCTTGATGGCATCGTATCCGAGCAACAGGTCAAACCCCAGGAGATTTCCTTGGGTCACGAGCACATTGATCTTAGTGGCTGCACCGGTGTCCATGTAGATCTTGACAGTTCCAGCTCCACAGCATGTCTGGGTCTCGCCTCCTATCGTGGTGACTTTGATCTTCCTCTTAGTCCAACTTGGACACAGCCTGGTGCTCACTATAGTATGCGAACAGCCTGAGTCGAGAAGTGCTGAGCAGGGTATCCTGTTTACGTAGACGGTTATTACTGGTTGCGCCTTGTTCAAATTTTGCTCGGGGAGCAGGGCGGCGCTGACGTCCTCTCCCCTGATACGTTTCCCGCACAGTTTTGGGCTAGATGCCCCAAACCGCCACACTTAAAACAGCGCACACGCCCCCTGTTGGTGCAATTCCTTGCAAAATGTCCGCGTCGGCCGCAGCGAAAACATTTCCCATTGCTTGCAGGGTTCTGATTCGGAATCTCCCGAGCGCCAATCTGGCCTGTCTGTGTCGCCATCACAACTGGTTCCCCCAGGTCCTCCTCATCTTTGATGATGGCTCGAGCACGTTCCATCAAGTGTTCCATGGTCGTTGTTGAAACGCTGGTTGAGGCTCTCAGTAGCTGCTTCACCCGAGTGGGAAGGCCCGCCACAAACGCGTACGCGAGCGTCCGCTCCGACACCCCTCCACCGAACAGAACTGCGAGTTTCTTTAACTCAGCGAAGAAAACGTCCACGCTTTCCTCCGGTAGAAGTTTTCGGGAAGCAAATTTTTCATAGGCCGTACAAGGATCCATGGCAAATGCCTTGTACAGCGCAGCTTTAATTGCGGTGACATCTCCCTTTTCGGCAGCACTGAGTTGCTGATATACACTCAAGGCACCCCCAGCCAATCTCAGGGGAATTACAGTGTGTACCCTTTTCACCTCACAAAGGTCGCACGTCAGCTCGACCCTTTCAACCCAGTCGACGATGGACGTGGACCCGTCAAACTCGGGTATGAGCTTTAAGTCAAATTTCGACTCGGTCATAGTCCTAGAGGCCAAATGGCCGAAATAGCTTGTAAGAAAAAAATGTAAGGAAAAATTCAAGATGGCGCCCGACTCTCTCTTTAACACGGTAAGATATCCTCAACACGGCACAAGAAGCAACAGCCACACGATTCCCCAGCCAACTCAATCGACACTCCCCCACGTCTTTCCCCTCACCCGCTTTTATCGTCGTTCTAGGCCGGCTAAATTTGCATATTCCGAGAATTCGTGTGACTTTGCGAGACATCATACTTTACAAAAGACGGCGGTCGCCATCTTGGTCCTCTTTTCTATTTTTGGTCGGTAACGCTGAGCTGGTCTCGAGGTAAGTCTTTTTCCCCTCATCCGTCTTTCCCACGTACCCACACAACACGCAAACACGCGGGCGCTTATCTCCTGGATGCACGTTACAAATCTGTTTAACAGGTCGCTTAAAATATAGTTGCCTCTTTCTACCACTCGAGAAATTATCTCACTTCCACCGCAATCCGCTACTTGAACAAGAGCCAAACACGTTCTAAAAATGAAGTATCGTTGCTCCATCTGGGTAGGAACTGATCGGCGCACCCTTTCCTTATTTGGCATGGTTCAAAATCGGCTTCGAAACCTAATAGATAAAGTCCTTTTCTCTTCCTTGAAACCTCTTTCTCACAGAAGAGACGTTGCGAATCTCTACTCTATTGTTATTTTTATGGAAAGTGTTCCACTGCAACTTTTATCTATGACCCCCTGCAAAACTTTCGCAATAAGCACTCGTCTAGCTACAACCACTGTCAACAATTTCCCTAAGTCTCTATTTGTGCGTAAATCTACACTCAAATTCCATGAACAAAGCTTTTTTCCTAGACCTGCTCGCCTGTGAAACTCTATACCGCAGGCCTGCTTTGTAACTGACTACAGCATATGTCTTCAAATCTAACGTAAACAAGTTATTGTTGAGCCGCCTCCTTAAATAATTTCTACACAGCAACTAACGATTACTTGTTGTTTTTTTACCGACAATCATTATCCTCGAGTGCCCTCCAGGTCTTGATAGGTGATGACTCCCTTGTACAAAAAAATCATTATAGGGATATTAAATAAATTCTTTGGTGACGGCAAGTTAAAAGATGAGATGTGAAAAGACGTGGAAAAAATAGTTAAAAAATGGAGGAAATACGCCAACAAAAAAGAAGTTTCAATTCTTTTTTGCTTTAGTTTCTCATGTTTTATCTTTCATCTTTCGTTTTTTTTTGTTTTTTTTTTTCGAGTTATTTTCTGAATTCTTTTTCACATCATTCTTTTGTTCTCTCTCTCTCTCTCTCTCTCTCTCTCTCTCTCTCTCTCTCTCTCTCTCTCTCTCTCTCTCTCTCTCTCTCTCTCTACCTTCACCTTTCCTTAGGACTTTCTTGTTTCAGTATTGTCACATAATCCACTCTGTCAATTCCATTCAATAACAGACGACAGTTTGTTGACAGACGACTGACCATTTCTAAATAGCGGATACAGATATTCTCAACGTTAGACTTTAACAAGAAACTGAAAAAAAAACAAATCAAAAGAATGCCATTTTAAAGGTCAAGTATGTATGTTCATGTGTATTGGTCTCGTTAAAAAGAAGAGTTGAAGCCCGCCGCCATTTTAACATTTAAAAAGAAAAGACTATAGCTAACGGACTTGATGTAATCCTTTTCAAAATGGACAATTATCAATCTGTTGCTAAAAGTGCATTCATGTAAAACTCACAGCTTTAAAAAATTTTATACATACATTTGCATGCAGTTGTATAATATCGGGACGTTTGTATTGCCCTGTCGCACATGGACAGGGACCCTGCACTCATCCCCGGTAGGCTATCCTGAGGCCACAATCCTAGTAGATGGACGGACAGCTGGTGGTCTGCTTGTGTTGCATGTCTGATATTCTGCATAACCACTTGCTCAGCACCCATTACCTAAACTGAAACTCTTAAAAATAAAAATGACAGTACATTCAAAATTACGCTAAAACCAGGGCAAAACTCAAACAAACCCAAACTGCCTTCTACCTTGAGGCTTGCACTTACGAAGATCCATGGGCTTATAATAAATTTAAATGATGTTGAAGCATTTCTCCTAACAAACACCCCGCATATCTTAGCACTAAGTGAGACTAACCTACACTCCTCCATTCCATCTAATTACTTTAACATGGCTGGATATCTCCCACTCTGCCGTAAGGACTCTGACAGACATATGCATGAGCTTGGAGTCTACATTTGAAACATCCTCCCCTTGACTAAAGATACTAAACTAGAATCGGACGATCAAGACTTTATGTGCTTTAAACTTAACATGCAAAACAACATTAGCTACTTTTATTTTCTCTACCGTTCTCCCTCGACCCAGGACTGTACCCTAATAAACAAAGTCTCTGACAGCATAGATACAGCACTTTCTCTCGACACCAGCGCACAAGTGCATGTATTTAGTGACTTCAATGTCCACCACAGCGACTGGCTTGGATTTTCTACTTACACAGACGCAGCTGGTACCACAATACATTATATTGCATTCCCTATCACAAATGGTTACGTTTCCAACCCGTTTCCCAGACCAGCACGAACAACACGTATCACTTCTAGATTTGTTTTTGACCACAGTTCCCGATGAATGTGTAATGAATGCTCACAGCCCTCTAGGGAACGCCGATCATGCAGTGGCAATGATTTAAATCGCCCTAAACTCTAGAGCCAAAACTGAAGAGCCACTGCTCAAAACAACGAGATATTATAAAAAGGCTGACTGGAAAGCAATCAGGGATCTCATCAGGGACGCTCTATGGCAAAATATTTTTCATTTCGTGCTGAACATCGCGCAAATGAGACCACTGAATGGTTCAAAACGGCAACTGAAGTACATGATCCCACGCACAAATTCTATGGCAAGCCCCACTCTCTCCAATGGTTTACTTCTACTTATGCAGCTGCCATGGCGCAAAGGCAGCATGCGTACTGCAAATTTAACCGACATAAGTCCAGATCAAACAAACAGAAGTATATAGAAGCCAGAAATAACTGTAAGAAAGAAATAGCGACAGCTAAAAGAGAATTTACTGAAACCACCAAAAAATGCATCAAAGCACAGAAATTAGGAACCCGTGACTTCTGGAAAATCTACAATAGTGTAATAAATAATGGGCAATCAACAATTCCCCACTATCCAACAATCATGAGGTTGTTTGCTTTGTAACTGAGAAGGCTAACATGCTTGCCAGATGGTTTGCCTCCAACTCCACACTGGACCCTGCTAACCACTCCCTCCCTGACTTTCCTTTGCGGACAGATGCAACACTAGACGATCTAAAAATCACCCCTGCTCAGGTGCATGCTATCATAAGAAATCTTAACACTGCAAAAGCATGTGGAACTGATCTCATCCCGACTGTGCTATTAAAAAAGTGTGCCACCGAAGTAGCTCCAGTTCTCTTCAAACTTTACAACAAATGCCTTAAGGAATCTTGCTTTCCTGCCTGCAGGAAAACTGCTTCTGTAGTACCAGTTTTACAGAATTCTGGCGAAAGAAATGACTCAGTAAATTATCGCCCCATTAGCCCTCTCCCACTTTTCGCCAAAATATTTGAGACCATAATTAACCAAGCTCTAGTCCATCACCTTACAGATGGTAAACATCTGACTGACAAACAATATGGATTTAGGCAAGCGCATTCCACAGCAGACATCCTAACTGTAATCTCTGAACGTATATACCATTCACTGGACAAAGCGGGGGAGGGTAGAGCGGTAGCTCTAGATATATCTAAGGCTTTTGACATCTATGCTGATGACACGACGATCTATGGCAAGACATCAAAGGCCGTAAAATACAAAGTTCTCTCAGATTCTCTCTCCTCTGATCTTGAGTGCGTGGTACAGTAGGGGAGGAGGTGGCTGGTTACTTTTAATGCATCTAAAACCAAGCTCCTATCTTTACATCATCAACGCTCTGATCCCCATCTGGCATCAATTGATATGGGTGGCTCTCGTCTAGGGCAGACTCCATGTTTTGATAAGCTTCTGGGTTTGACCTTTACCCCTGACCTGAAATGGAATATGTACATCAAGTCAGTTGCCAAGATCGCTGGAAAAATGGTAGGATCCTTCTACCGCTCCAGAAGATATCTCACCCCTGATGCAATTCTCTATCTGTATAAAAGCCAAGTACGTCCAAGGATGGAGTACTGCTGCCACATCTGGGTAGGAGCTGCTAAAAACGGCCTATCCTGCCTTGACAGAGTACAAAATAGGCTTCGTGGCTTAGTGGGTGATGCCCTTTCCTCTTCCCTGCAACCTCTCTCCCACAGGAGAGACGTTGCAAGCCTGTCTTTGATTTATCGTTACTACATCGGCAGGTGCTCGCCTGAACTCCAATCTCTGGCCCCCCCTCGCCAATCTGTCACGAAAAACACCCGTCTAACTGAAACCACTGTCAAAATTTTTCCCCACTCCTTATCTGCGCCAAAATCAAAATGTAGATTCCATTAACAAAGCTTCTTTCTTAGAAGTGCACGCCTGTGGAACTCTGTTCCGGTTGCCTGTTTCCCACCTGACTACAACCCGGATGTCTTCAAGTCCAATGTGAACAAGTTCCTGATGAACCGCCTCCTTAAGTAAGACACTTTATCAGATCTCCAAAAGTAACATATGGTACACGCAATAACCCTTATCGCCGAGTGGCTTCCGGGCCTTGATAAGTGGTGACTACCTTGTAAAAAAAAAGGGTATGGCATGTGGGTCTTCTCAAGAAAATCCTGCCTTGACAGAGTACAAAATAGATTTCGTGGCTTAGTGGGGGATGCCCTTTTCTCTACCCTGCAACCTCTCTCCCACAGAAGAGATGTTGCGAGACTATCCTTGTTTTATCATTATTTCCATGGCAGGTGCTCGCCTGAACTCCAATCTCTGGTCCCCCCTCGCCAATCTTTCACGAAAAACACCCATCTAGCTGAATCCACTGTGAAAAATTTCCCCCACTCTTTATCTGTGCCTAAATCAGAACGTGGATTCCATGAACAAAGCTTCTTTCTTAGAACTGCACGCCTGTGGAGCTCTGTTCCGTCTGCCTGCTTCTCACCGGACTACAAATTGGATGTGTTCAAGTCCAATGTTAACAAATTCCTAATGAACCGCCCCCTTAAGTAAACACTTCATCAAATCTCCACACTAACGTAATGTACTTGCAATAACCCTTATCCCTGAGTGGCTTCCGGGCCTTGATAAGTGGTGATCACTGTGTAAAAAAAAAAAAAAAATCTTAAAAATACATAATAGTTCCTGGAGAAAATTGTACCCGCCACTGTCTCTGTCGTTTCCAAAAACATAACGCTATCCGAGCAGATATACTGTTAATAATACTAATAGCAACAAATTTGTCATTGAATTTTTATCACTATAATATTTGAAAGAATATATTATTATTATTACTCACAAGGAGCTTTCATACAGGTTATCAAAGATCTCCCAATGAAAACCCGTGGTGTTCCCTGAAAGCTAAGTGGCAACAAGTCTTCCCAGATTTTCAGCACTCTCCACGTCCTTCGATAACATTTGCAAATGTATTTGCATTATCACAACAGCCTCTCACCATTGATTTCTCGCTGACAGTGGCCATTGGCCTCCACTGGAATTTGAGTGGAAATAAGCCTCCCCACAATCCCAATTCTTTCGCACTTGTCCAATGGAGGTCTAGTCAGCGCTCTCTTCTCCGTCTTTCCATCCTCCTTGACCCTTCTCAGCTATTTGGTATCACACTTTGGGGGCCGGTGATGGGACAATGGGAGGGGATGAGTGAGAGAATAGAAAACTTGTAGATATGCAGTTTCAGTGTTCTTGTTTCTCTGTGACGCTTCTTCATATTTTGCCCCTCCAGAAGTTTTTCTGGCTCGCGCATGTGGTTCATGTGTATCAATCCCTGCATTCAAGGGTTTTCCTTAATATTTCAGCTGTTTCATTATTGCTATTCGTTGTATATTTGCAGTCATTCCTTTGTTTTCAATTTCCTCGGTTTTTTTTTTATTTAAGTTTTTCAGAATTGTTCCTAGTGCTCCTACTGTTATAGGTATTATCCTGATTTTCTTTATCATCCGAATCACTTTTAGCTCTCTGGCAAGCTCCGTTTCTCCTTTTCTTTGATACTCACTCTGTGGTCATCTGGGACAGCAAAATCTACGATTTGACAGGACTTTTCTTTCTTGTAAATTATTACAACATCCGGTCTTCTTGCTTGGAAGCATTTAACCGTCTGTATGTCCTTGTCCCATAGGACTTTGTGATTCTCGTTTTCAAGTACTGTTGTGGGCTTATGCCCGTATCATTTGTCTGTGCGTTCGAGATGCAGTTGTTTGCATAATTCCCAGTGTACTGCCCTCCCAACTTCATCGTGCCTGTTTTACATTCCATTTGAGCCAGTTTGCTGCATTCGCTTACTATATTGTTTATCATTTCGTCTCTTTGTCCACAGAGTCTGCATTTGCTGTTTTCTTGTGTTTTGTCGATCTTTGCTTTGATATGGTTGGTTCTTAGCGAGTTGTTTTGTGCTGCAGTTATTAGGGATTCAGTTTCTCGGTTTACATGTCCTTTTCGCATCCATGTCCAGGTGTTTTCATTATTACCATCTTTTGTCATTCTTATGAATCTTCCGTGGAGTTTCTTTTCCCGTTTCTCTTTTCTCGTTTTGTCATTTGTCTCTCTGTTTTCTGGGGGGTTTTTTTTCAGTGTCTCTCGCTGCCATAATTATCCTTTCAGTGTTTTGCATTATGTATTTTTCTCGTTCCTTTTTCGTGTCCTTCACACATTCTTCTATACAGATCAGTGCTCTTGCGCCCTTTTTCCTTTACATGCAGAGCCTGTCAGTATCGTCCTTTGGGTGTAATGCATTATGCATAGTCATGAGTTTCCTGGTTTTCTGGTCGAGCTGTCTCAGTTCTTCTTTTGTCCACCCTATAAACGGTCCAGAGTATCTTACTAGTGATACTGCCCATGTATTTATACCTTTTATTAGGTTTCTGCTATATAATTTCGTTTCCAGGAGTTTTCTTGTTCTTCTGAGGTATTCCTTTCCAATTATCTCTTTTATTTCTGTTGCTTTGATGGTGTCTACTTCCAGAATTCCCAAGTATTTATAGACGTCATGTTCGCCTAGTGCCCTCATCTCCGTTTGGTTGGGTAGTCCCATGCCTTCCATCGTCTCCAGTTTTCCCTTTCTTATAAAACTAGTAGTGCGCACTTTTTCATTCCAAACTCCATTTGGATATCCTGGCTAAAGATCCTGGTAGTGTTAATTAGTGTTTCTAGTTCCTTTACGACCCTTGCAAAAAGTTTCAGATCGTCCATGTACCTAATGTGGTTCATTTTTTCCTGTGTTAAAGAACTTGTATCCCGATGAGGGGGAGGTCAGCAACGATGTATATCAGAAATACAGAAAGCGTTACAGACACTTTTAGATCTTATGCTAAAAATACATAGATTAAATGTGCATTGGCTTGATTTTCATTGTATTCTAAAAAAAAAAATTTCATCCACCAAATCCACAAAACTATAAAGTTAGAATGTGTGTGTGTGTGTGTGTGTGTGTGTGTGTGTGTGTGTGTGTGTGTGTGTGTGTGTGTGTGTGTGTGTGTGTCTGTGTGTAAACGCCTCAACCTATATACTCAACAAATTCTTGATCTGCAGACTTGACATTTGGTATATAGAGCATTCAGACATGTCAACAACTTTTTAATCTCTTTTCATCCAGAAAAAGGCGCCGCTAAAGGGTCAAAATTGGTACTGGGGGGTCATCGGATCTTAATCTGTTTGTCAACTGTTTCACGAGATTTGAAAACCGTTTTCAAAGAATGTGGAAAGCTGGTCTAATGGTCACCGTACTTGACTCACTGTCTTTAGGTTTTGGTTTCGATCTCAGCTCGAGTATTTTTTACTTACGAGAAGTGAACTGTTTGGAAAAACCATTAATACTCGCATGCACCTGTCTCAGTTTTTTCCGTTTTTTTTTACTTTATTTATTTTTCTTTTTTTTTTTCTTTTTAACGATATAATCTTACATTTAATACCTTTTTAACAATATAACCTTACATTTAATACCTTTTTAACAATATAACCTTACATTTAATACCTTTTTAACAATATAACCTTACATTTAATACCTTTTTAACAATATAACCTTACATTTAATACCTTTTTAACAATATAACCTTACATTTAATACCTTTTTAACAATATAACCTTACATTTAATAACTTTTTAACAATATAACCTTACATTTAATACCTTTTTAACAATATAACCTTACATTTAATACCTTTTTAACAATATAACCTTACATTTAATACCTTTTTAACAATATAACCTTACGTTTAATCCCTTTTTAACAATATAACCTTACATTTAATACCTTTTTAACAATATAACGTTACATTTAATACCTTTTTAACAATATAACCTTACATTTAATACCTTTTTAACAATATAACCTTACATTTAATACCTTTTTAACAATATAACCTTACGTTTAATCCCTTTTTAACAATATAACCTTACATTTAATACCTTTTTAACAATATAACCTTACATTTAATACCGGGCAGTGCCGAGTACATCTTTTAGTATGTCAAAATAATGTAATGGCGACAGAGTGCGTCTACAGTTAGTGCTAATGACAAATTTGAACTCAGAAAACTATTCGCATCTATGAAACATGTTCTCCATCAGATTGAAGTTGTTATGCAATAACTGTATTTTTTTGGCATTTCCGATGCCATCTTTGCCTGATAACGCACATTTTATTATTTATTTACATTCACGCTGCACATCAAAAGACGTCATTAAAAGAATACCAAATCGTTATCCACCGATCCTTTGTTTCGTTTCTTGCGTTATATACACAAATAAAAGTTATGAATGTTATTCATGCCCCCTTCTTGTGGACCAAAGTCAAAACTTTTCATCGATTACCTCCCTCCCGTGTTACCTAATACATACGTGAAGAAAAGCAACGATATTTTACTTAAAATATGGTTTATTTTGCTTCGATTATCACTGTTTATTTTATCCGTCGATTGTGAGTGCATTTTTACTATTGCTACGCTTATGTAACGCAACACTATATATATATATATATATATATATATATATATATATATATATATATATATATATATATATAAAGCACTTTGTCTCTGTGCGTGTTCGTTCACTATGTGTTCCGAAACGGCTGAATCAATTTTTATGAAAGTTCACACAAATATATTTTATGTGTCTGGGAGTGTTCTTAGATAGGCTTTGTATCGGAATGCCTCTGATAAGTACCGAAGATCGTTAATCGAAAAATCCGATTAAAGAGGGGACAGTCCGATTTGGTGCAGTTAACACTTTATAAGACCTAAACTCACAAGTGCATTTCGGAAGTTTTTCGCCGCATAAACAAAAGGCTCCGGCGTATAAAATCAACAGTATGCCTTTTGATAATACAGGGGTACGGTTGAAATGAATCCTCATTAAACTCATGTGTAACATCGTTTTTTTTTTTAATCCCGAATGCAAGTACGTTTTTACAGGAACGTGTTAACTGAAAATATTTTCAACTCATGAAAATAGTTTAAAACTTCAAAAATAACAAGTCTATATCAAAATAACAGACGGATGTAAACTTAGAAGCTTCTTATAAAAAAATTATTTACTTATTACTTTATTTTAATTCCACTATATATACACTCACCGCTTTTAGCTTTTATTTTATGTCACTACGTCGAATCTTTTAAACATATATCTTCGAAGTCAGCTTGAAAGGCAACACCATAGTGTACACGAAATGACACGTGAAGCTATGTTTTTAAAAAAGTTGTCAAAACATTAATGAGATATAAAATGGACACGTTGCGCCGGATGTTCTAAAAATAGCTGACCGGAAGGACATTGTTGTTACCACGTGATCAAGTTGGCTGGACATAGAGAGAGTTGGAATTTGAAGTAAAGAAGAGCGGACGGGTTAACGATTGTCCCCCGTCCTCTTGGGAGGTAGATTACGTGTCTCCAAATGGAGATTAGAATTAACCATAAGCAAAGGTCGTCACTTTCCATTCTTCTGCGTTCGACATTGGGAAAGTGCATAAAAAAACATAAAACTAACCATCGTTTTGGAGTGAAATGAATTCGTTCAGTTATTAGCTACCATCCAAGAACAGATGAAATGCAGGTGAACCACATGATCAAAGAAACAGTTGAAAAGGTTATGTCGAATACATGTATGACCCCCCCCCCCTCGCATATGAACATTTAGACGATCATGGAAAGAACTCAAATAGGTTAGAAATATAACTTTGTTCAGATAGTGAAGAGCCACTAGATAGAGAATAGTGACACGTGCACGCACTCAAACCCAAATTCCAATATACAACAAAACGTATTAACTGAAAATATTTTCAACTAATGAAAATCGTTTAAAACTTCAAAAGTAACAAGTCTATATCAAAATCAGAGACGGATGTAAACTTAAAACATCCTTAGAAAAAATACTTTACTTATTACTTTATTTTAATTCCACTTTATATACACTCACCACTTTTAGCTTTTATTTTATGTCTCTACGGCGTATCTTTTAAACTATTTTCATACCAGATGAAATAAATAATCATAGTTAAGTTAAAATAAACAATATTTTACAATAAAAAATTGTCGTCGCCTTTCTTTGCATTTGTACTCTACGGGAGAAAAAATATTCGGCAAACGGCTTTTACCCCGACACACGAGAAACAGATACGAATAATATCCATAATTCCTATTTGTGTAGATTAAGACAAGAAACCAAACAAAGGATCAATGAATAACGGTTCGTTATTTTCGTTATGACGTCTTTTGATGCGCGACGTGAATGTTAATAGATAATAAATAATGTGTTATTTGGAAAAGATGACATCAGTGATGTTTCAAAAAATACAATTACTGCATAACAACATTAGCTCAGGGAGAACATGTCTTGTGTTGAAATCTGATTCTAGGGTTACTTGTTGATACAATTACTTTGTCACTATTTTATTTTATACTAGCGGCTGCCGAGTAAAACACAAAATCGAGTCTTACCATCAACGCTTACCCTGTGAGTTCGGGGTACAGGAAATTCCCATATGCACAATACAAAATCATTGAAAAACAAAAATACCCTAACTAAGGGTAAGGATAATGAGTAAACCTTGGATAAAATGATGATTAAAATTATGATGACCTTGCCAGGATTTGAACCTGGAATCTTCTTATCCGAAGTCAAACGCATTATCTATTGCGCCACAAGTCCTGTACGTATGCCGAAAGATGTTACCCCGACTGTATACAGACAATGCTAAATTTCGTTGATATGGGCAGTTAACTTTTAAGACAAAAACGAAACGGCCAAAAAACCCTTATTTCGAGCTTTTTGTGTGACTCGGCGTTGTTTGATACGAACCATATATAGATAAGGACAATCTAGGGTCTCACAGCTTTCAGGGAAAAATAATTTTTCAATTCGGTTTTCCAACTGCTCATACTTTTTCCTATGAGCTCAATTATAGTTACCATTTTCAACGTCCTGAGTACTCACGAATGCGGTACCAAGTAATAAGCTTTCTTGTAATCTATTCAAGTCTGTTTTTTATCCTTTATCTTTATCAATTTACTAGCAGGGGTGCCCGGCGTTGCTCGGGTGTTTGGAGGTGTATGCTGTGCAAAAAAAGCAAAAAAAAACAAAAAAAAAATGGTTAATTTTTTAAAACTTTGACCCCTATTATGACCCCTTAAAATTTATAGTTTCGGACTCAAATCACTTTATTAAGTTAGATCCAGGTTCAAGGAACCTATATCTAAAATTTCAAGTGTCTAGACCCAAAATTGTCGGAGGAGTTTGGTAGAGTTCTTAAAGGTCAAATCGTTGAAAATTGACCCCTTAACAGCCAAATTTCTGGCTGACACCCGTCACATCGATTTTCCCAAATCTCAGTACCCAGTATTTCAAATTTCGAGTCTATAGACTAAAAATTGACAGAGTTATTGCGTAGGGAAATGTACACAGACAGACAGACACACAGACAGACAGACAGACATACACGTTCACTTTTATAGATATATAGATAGATTTGTTTTGTTTTTTGTTCCTAAAAACCTTTTCCTCCCGCTTTATTGTTCCACCAGTAATGAATCATTTACTTTAAGATGGTCGGATTATTTTTTTGTTTGTTTGTTTACTTGCCTCCCCACAAACACGGAGTTGGACATGAGGTCGGTTAAAAATTTTGGGAGAAAACCAGCTCCCCAAAAGGGTTACTCTGATCAATAACAAAAAATAAAAATTGTATCAGTAATGAAAGATTTCTCCTCCATTAACCAAGACCAAAAAAGGGGGGATTTAAGTCACTGGAATGCTGATACTGATACTACACTCATAAATTAATGTTGAAGCAATGGTTGCCTAATCTCTAACCGTGTTAATGTTTTATGTATTAATTTCGAAAAGCTGCTGAAACAGTTTATGATTTAAACATTACTTTATTTCAAATATATTTTAAACATTGGGGTGGGGGATATAAAGTCTGTCCCGGAAATTACTTAAACCTTTTACAATTTAAAGATTACTTTATTTCATGTATATTTTTAATAGTGGGGTAGGGATATGAAATCAGTCCCGGAAATGGGTGAAACCGTTTACGCATTGAATATTACTTTACTTAATGTATATTTTTAACAGTGGGTGAGGTATATGAAGTCAGTCCCGGAAATGGCTGCAACCATTTACGATTTGGACATTACTTTATTTCATGTATATTTTTAACAGTGGGGTGGCGGAGATGAAGTCAGACTCGGGATTGAATGTGATAAGCACAAATATATACTAGCAGAAAGCGTTGCCCAGTATTGAATGAGATAAGTGGAAAACATATAGTAGCAGAATACCCAGCGTCGCCCAGGATCGAATGAGATAGGTGAAAGATATATACTAGCAGAATATGCGGCGTCACCCAGGATTGGATAAGATAGGTGGAACATATATACTATGAGAATACCCGGAATTGATTGATGTGTTTGTAATTAAATAATCATCCCAGGCAATATATCACAGTTATTATGTAAGTAAGGGGGAGCGACATAGTGGATTTAAGTTATGAAAATTATTGTCGAAATTAGTAACATATCCAAGAATTATGAAAATGATGAAATGTGAGTTATTTGATCGGTGTGTTTGTAATGAAATAATAAGCCTAGACAATATATCAAACTTCTTATGTTAGTACGAGGGGGGCATAATGTGGGTTTTAATTATAAAAAATGATTGCCGAAATTAGTAACATATCCAAGAATTATGAAAAATGATGAAATGTGAGTTATTTGATTGGTGTGTTTGTAATGAAATAAGCAGCTAAGCAAATATATTGAAGTTATTATTTTAGTAAGGAGAAAGCTTAAATGTATGTTAAATTTATGAGAAATTATTGTCGAAATTAGTAACATATCCAAGAATTATGAAAAATGATATGTGATTTAATGAATTAGTCTGTTTGCAATGAAATAATCAGACTAGACAATATATCAAAGTTATTATTTTATTAAGGAGGCAATGATATGGGTTTAAACGAGAAAAATGATTGTCGAAAATAGTAACATATCTAAGAATGATGAAAAATGATGAAATGTGAGTTAATTGATTGGTGTGTTTGAAATGAAATAATCAGCCCAGAAAACATATCAAAGTTATTATTTTAGTAGTGTGGGGTTATTAATGTGAGCAAAAAATATAAAAAGTGATTGTCGAAATTAGTAACATATCCGAGAATTATGAAAAATTATGAAATGTAAATTAATAAATAGTTCTGCTTTTTATGAAATAATCTGCCCAGACAATATATCAAAGTTATGTTTTAGTAAGAGAGGGCAATGAGGATGGTTCACATTATAAAAAATATTGTTGAAATTAGTAAGATATCCAAGAATAACGAAAAATGGTGAAATGGGAGTTATCTGTGTGTTTATAATAAAATAATCAGCCCAGACAATACATCAATATTACTATTTAAGTAAGGGGAAAGGCAATAAAGAGGGCTTAAATTATGGAAAATTATTGACGAAATTAGTAACATATTCAAGAATTACGAAAAAGGATGAAATGTTAGTTGATTGATTGGTGTGTTTGTAATGAAATGATAAGCCCAGACAATACAACAAAGTTATTATTTTAGTAAACGAGGGCGATAGGGATGGTTTTAATTATGAAAAACTATGATCGAAATAAGTAACATATCCAAGAATTATGAAAAATGATAAAAAGCGAGTTTATTGATTGGTGTGTTTATAATATAATAATCAGTCCAAACAATATATCAAAGTTATTATGTTAGTAAGAGAGGGCGATAAGGATGGTTTTAATTATGAAAAATGATTGTCGAAATTAGTAACATATCCAAGAATTATGAAAAATGAGAATATGTGATTTAATGCAATAATGTGTTTGCAATGATATAATCAAATCAGACAATATATCAAAGTTATTATTTTAGTAAGGGAAGGGGTGATGGCGTCGGTTTAAATGATAAAAAAATGATTGTCGAAATTAGTAACATATCCAAGAATTATGAAAAATGATGAAATGTGAGTTCATTAATTAGTGTGTTGCAATGAAAAAAATCAGCCCAGACAATATATCAAAGTTATTATTTTAGTAACTTGGGGAGCTATAAGGTGTGTTTACTTATGAAAAATGATTGTCGAAATTAGTAACATATCCAAGAATTATCAAAAATGATGAAATGTGAGTTAATTTATTGGTGTGTTTGATATAAAATAATCAGCCTAGACAATAAATCAAATTTATTATTTAGTAAAGGGGGGGGGGGCGAAATATGGGTAAAAATTCTGAAAAATGATTGTCAGAATGAGTAACATATCCAAGAATTTAGAAAAATGATGAAATGTGATTGCATGCATTAGTGTGTTTGTAATGAAATAATAAGCCCAGACAATATATCAAAGTTATTTTATTAAAGAATGGGGGAGATAATGTGGGTACAAATTATGAAAAATGATTGTCGAAATTAGTAACATATCACATAATTATGAAAAATGATAAAATGGAAGTTAATTGATTGGTTTGTTTGAAATGAAATAAGTAACCCAGCAAATATATCAAAGTTATTATTCTAGTAAAGTTGGGCGATAATGTTGCTTAAAAATATTTGAAAAAAAGATATTGTCGAAATTAGTAACATATCCAAGAATGAAAAACGATGAAATGTGAGTTAATTGATTTGTGTGTGTTTGTAATGAAATAATCAGCCTATACAATATATCAAAGTTATTATTTTAGTAAGGTGTGCGAAATGGTGAGTTACAAATGATGAAAACTTATTGACATAATTAGTACCATATCTAAGAATTTATTACATATGAAAAAATGCCGCTGTGGAATTTCCACAGGTCCCGCTTATTATTATTATTATTATTATTATTATTTAGAATTAGGAAGCTAAAAGTAATATTACATGCTGTGTGTGCGTGCATATGGTGTGTGCGTATGCTGTGTGTGCATACATTGTTTGTGTGCGCGTGCGCATGCGTGTGCTGTGTATACGTATGGTGTGTGTGCATATGTTTTGTTTGTGCATGCTGTGAGTGCGTGTGTGTGCGTATGTTGTATGTGTCCATATCCTGCGTGTATGCTGTGTGTGCGTATGTTTTCTGTGTGCGCATTTAGTATATATGCGTATATTGTATGTGTGCGTCTGTTGTGTGTGCATATGTTGTGTGTATGGATATTCTGTGTGTGTATGTGATATCTCGAAATATGCTAGTCAAGCTTCCGACCATGACAATCAGACCGACAGGAACTGGTTATTTCAGTGGCCTTTTTGCTGTCGAACTGATGCAAATATTCTTGGTAGCCTTAAGAGGTCCACTCCACTAGGCTTTGCCTCACGGCTTTCGGTAGGATCAAGTTTAACGCTTGTTGCCTTTATCGGAGAATGCCGACAGGGCTACTTATTTTTGCAGGGTCAGAATGCTACTTCACTTGAGGTGCTGGCACATTTTCCCAGCTTCCGACCCTGTGTCACATCCTCTCGCGGTGGGAGAGAGGTAAATACCATGTTTGTGTGATCAGGTATGTGTGTGTGTGTCTTACTAAGTACCTGCATGCGTGCGCCTGCGCACTTGTGAGTCCAACTATCGAATGAAGCCGGTCAATTTCTAATCTTAATGTTCCCTACTTTTGTCATTCTCTCGTGATCTTTATCAACTTTACGCGATCCCGACCATCACTTATCAGGCTGAAAAGAAGGCGTTTACATATCTTGACATATCTATAATAACTTATTTGTGTCATAAATGAAATAATTTATGTTGATTTGGGCATATAATACAATTTATTTTGGCACGCTACGATTTCATACACTTCCATTATATGCATTTTCATATATATATATATATATATATATATATATATATATATATATATATATATATATATATATAAGCCCCCCTCTTTGGGTAGACGACTGTCGTAAATGTATCTCACCTGCTACTTAATTGGCTATAAAGCGAAGCTCGCTGTTTGTCTGCTTATCAATAACCAAGCACCTAAAGCGCTGTAAAAGCGGTAGGCGAGTGTTTATTTAAATGAACAGTTGTTGGGGTCATTTGCGAGCACCAATCCCATGGGGCGATGGGTAGAACTGCTGACTATCAACACGATGGTTGTAGGTTCAATCCCCGGCTAAGAAAAGGTGGTAGTCTAGCCGCACTGATGAGTTGTGATACAACGAATAAGTACTATATGTGGATGGAGATATATATATATATATATATATATATATATATATATATATATATATATATATATATATATATATAGGCTGTCCATAAAGTCCGTCTGCACTAAAAAAAAAATTATAACTTTATTTGCGATTTTTTCACAATTATTTTTAATCGCAAATGCAAATGAAGTTATAATTTTTTAATGCACACGGACTCATCCCTCTGTTGCAGGTATTGTAGGTGTAAGACTCTAAGAAAGCAACTCTTGTCATGGACGTGCGTCAGAAGCAGTGATTTTATTCCTGGTAAAAGTGCATTAAGAATAGTGATGACTATGTAGAAAAATAAATTATGGAGAACAAAATGTCACTCGTTTTAATAGTATTACTCTCGTCTTCTTGACGCTTCAACTTTTCAATCAAAAAAGTAGAAAGTTAACATTTTACAAATTAGAATTTACAAAATTTATTGATCGGATAAGGGATGCAGATTAAAGAGTGTTTTCCCCGAATTCCATGCAATTTCAAAGTTTTCTAAGAATGGTTCCTATCCTCAGAGAAAAATAGCAAAATATTATGTATATAGACTAGCTATAATTTTCCTGGTTAACATATAGTTTGCAAACTTTAGAGTATGAGAAATATAATGTTATTAAAGATAATATAGATTAAAAATCAAAATTATATTCAACCTGGAGTCTACGCAGGAAAATGACAAATAATAAGTGTGTGTGCTTGCTTTTAGATATATATCTATGCCAAGTCTATGCGTATGTGTGTATGTGTAGAGTATATGCGTATGTGTGCATATGTATTTATGTATATATTGCAAACCCAAAAGCAATGGTGATAATTAGAACTTCAATGGTAAGCATAGATCCGACGATTTTATCCGTAAATCCAACCAAAAAAATGTCCACTCGTAAATTTATGAAATTCGAATCATATAGATCTATAAATCTATAATTCTTGCATGAGAAGTTCTGCAGCATTGAAGCTATGTCTTGAAAAGTTAAAAGAAAGAAGTGGCGTTAAAATCCGTGGAGGAATAGTTTTCCACGATCTACTTTCATCGCTAAGATATGAAGAGTGAGCAAGATGGAAAGGTTTGCAAATGCGGCGGTGGAGAAGGTGTTGAGAATTCGGGCTAACTATGGCCGGTTATTAAGTAGAGAACGTTGAAGTGTGTATAACGAATTGAGCTGTGGATCAGAGAAGAAAATTAATGGACGACTCAGAATTTCAAATTCCTTGGTGTAAAAAGTCGTTTCCGTTAAAAGTAGATAGAAAAATAGATATAAATACTAGGGCTATGACAAGAAAATATTCTTTTCATTATTTTGACTCTCGGGTATATATCAGTTAATACCTTATATGTTTTTAGATAGAGTTATAGATAGTGTTTCTCTGTTGATTAACTGTGTTTAACTGTTCGGATATAAACTTGAGAGTCAAAACAATTAAAAGAATATTCTCTTGTCACAGCCCTAATAATTACACACGGCTATCCATATATTAATATATACACAAATACATATGCACACATACACATAGACTCTACAGATACACGTATACGCATAGACTCGGCATATATATCTAAAGGCAAGCACACACATGCAAACATGTGTGTGTATGTGTATGTGGCCTACAAGCCTTGATAAGCAAACGCTATAAAAGCATAAATAAAATATTTGTTCTGAATCAAGTTATATTCTTTGGATAATATGCATTTGAGCTTAATACAATAAGCAACGACTTAAGGGAAACATTTTTAGGATTTTTTAGTTGAACAGTAACCAGAACGATAAGGAAATAAAAGCTCACGAATTCGGTGTGATTGAAAAGTGTCACTTTAATTTTTGCTTATTTTAGGGTGCTTGAAACCATATGACCGCATTTTTTTTTCCTTTCTTAGGTGGAAAAATTACACTTCCCACCTAAGAAACTGCATATTTTTCAAGAAAGTGATCCTCCAACATAGATCCCTACTACCATCATCAGGGGTCTACGTTCCAACCTTCCAGAGGTTGAAACCCAATTACAGGAGACAAAACCGGACATATTCTTTCTAAGTGAAACTGGAATAGGGCCGACCACTTCCCTAGACGAATTCATAATTAAAGGATACTCTAACTTAACATCTAAATCTGACACCAAAGATCGCCATGAGTATGGAATATGTGCCTACATAAAAGATGGGTTCCCATGTGGTAGGGATATCTCCAGTGAAGTCCCTAATTTACCTTATATGTGCTTCCGCGTTGCACTTGCTTACAGGACTGCATTTATATTTGTCCTCTATCGCCCCCACAACAGCGGGGTTACTATCTTTAAGAGCATATCTGAGGAAATTGGCCACATCCTCTCTGTTCATCCTTCGGCTAACATTCACATTTGCGGTGACTTTAATGTCCACAATGTGGAATGGCTGACCCACTCGAATAAGACAGATAATGAGGGGAGGTTCTGCAATGATTTCGCCATTGCCTATGACCTCACCCAGATTCTTCACGAACCACCCCGTGTGCCCGATACTTCCGGTCAGTACGCTAGCCTTCTAGACCTTTTTCTCACAACTTCCCCGGAGCTATGTTCATGTTCCGTTTTGTCTCAGTTAAGATAAAAAGGAAATGCAATAAGTCTTTAGGCGTACCTCTCCACCGTACTGTATATCGATACACTACGGCTGACTGGGATAGCTTCCGTAGATTTATATCTGATCTACCCCTACATTCCATGTTTAAAAAGGATGTGTCCTCAATAGTATCAGACCTGACCGAATGGTTAATTGTAAGTATAGACCGATTCATACCATCCAAAAATTCCAATGAAAACCTAACAGCCAGCCATGGTTCTCCTCAGAATGTGCTGCTGCCATCGCGCACAGAAATCACTTTTTCTATAGCTACCAACGTAATAGATGCAGTGTGACTAGAGCGGCTTTCATGACCGCCAGCAACCACTGTAAAAGAGTAATAAAAATGCAAGAGAGCTATATGCTCAGTCCGTTAAATCCAAAGTAGCTGATCAGTGGCTTCGTTCCCACCAGTTTTGTCAAATAGCAAATAGGATACTGAACAGAAGCGTGCGTTCTATCCTAACCATCATCAATGGACCTGTGGTCATCGCGTCAGCATCAGACAAGGCCAAACTATTTGCCAAGAAATTTGCAGCTAATTCTACCCTATGTGACGAAGGCCATCAACTCCCCGTATTTCCCCCTATAACAGACAACACACTATGCAACATACAAATATCTGTGCGTGTGGTCGCTAAGCTAATCAAGAACCTTGATTCCAGTACAGCAACTGGCTCTGACGGCATTCCAATTATAGTGCTGAAAAAGCCTCAACCAGAACTTGTCCCCATACTTACAAAGCTGTTTAAGCGTTGCCTTAAAGAAAACTGCTTCCCTACATGCTGGAAAACCTCATCAGTATAACTGGAAATGTTTTCTCGAACATTAAATCATTTCTCTCTGATAGGCTCATAAGAGCAGTGGTTGATGGGCAGAAATCAGAAGCCCTCAGTATTAATGCTGGAGTCCCTCAGGGGGCCATCCTGGGCTCAACTCTCTTCCTGATCTACATCAATGATCTCCCAAAATACATACTTAAATCATTCGTTGACATCTATGCTGATGACACGACCATCTACGGCAACACATCAAAGGCTGTAAATGACAAAGTTCTCTCTGATTCTATCTCCTCGGATCTTGAGTGTGTGGTACAGTTATAACGCGACCAATACTGCACCACCCACACCGGATGTCCTTACCCTCGTCAGATTCCATCCCATATGACAAGTGTTCTCTCGATCGTACATTGTCCCGTCACAAGTTGGCCTGTTTATCGTCTTCACCCACTGTGTTTTCATGGTGGGGCGCTTTGCCTCACGATCGAATCGTCTCCTACCCTGTGTAGGTAGTCTCCGGGTACATCAATCACTTCGCTGGTCCTTGCGGCTTGCTGCAAAATGAAGAGTCCTCATCACAAACAAACAGAACTCCGGTTTATAACAATAAAAAACTATTTATTTATTTCATTACTTCATAATAGCTACTGTCTAAATTGAGGTGACTGACTATAGCTGTGAAACAATGTAAGACCAGACCAGTAAAGTCAAAGATTTCCCATTAACACAGGCTAGTTAACATCATAACATCAGGTCCTGAGGGCTCCCAAATCGGGAGCGCTTGACCAGCCCAGCCGTTCAGTGTGCTGGCTACGACTCTACTCTTTTTAGAATTCCTTTTTCTAAAAATCCAACCCCTTTTCCCCACCTCTCCTTCAGAGAGTGGTTACAAACACCCTTTCTTTCTTCCTCTTAGAGCTTATCCTTCGCCTTGTCCACTCAACACCTCTTTCTCTCTCTCTCTCTCTCTCTCTCTCTCTCTCTCTCTCTCTCTCTCTCTCTCTCTCTCTTTCTCTCTCTCTCTCTCCCTCCCTCTCTCTCTCTGTTCCCTTAATTTCTACTCCTCCTCTTTGAACTTATCTCTACCAAATCTTAACCCTCATTTGCACTGAGGTTTTTACTTATTATCAAATTAGGAGTGATTAGTCATTCCATGTCGAACAATGCTTGGCGGCTACCCTTACCCTTGACTCCCATTCTAAGTTGTCAGCCTTAATCAGCTAAAGATCTCTGGATCTCTGGATCTCTTCATACCTCTCAATAGCCGTTTAAAAAACAACCTTTCATGTTAACAGATATATAACGACAATGAGATACAAACAATTATTATTTGTTTTTTCTCTTTCTGACAAAATCCCATAGACATTTCTGTTTTGCCCCAATCAGACATCAACATCCCCTCTTCTGCCCTCTCTTCCTCCATCCCGTCCGGTCAAACACCCCCTCTCACCATAATATGCACCTCGCTGCATGCATTCATGACACCAATAGTGTCATACAGTGGGGGAAGAGCTGGCTGGTTACTTTTAATGCATCTAAAACCAAGCTCCTATCTCTGCATCATCAATGCTCTGATCCCCATCTGGCATCAATTAAAATGGATGACTCTCGACTAGGGGAAGCTCCTTGCTTTGATAAGCTTCTTGGCTTGACGTTTACTCTTGACCTGAAATGGAACACGTACATCAAGTCTATTGCCAAGGTCGCTGGAAAAATGGTGGGATCCTTCTACCGCTCCAGAAGATATCTCACTGCTGATGCAATTCTCTATTTATATAAAAGCCAAGTACGTCTAAGGATGGAGTACTGTTACCACATCTGGGCAGGAGCTGCTAAAATATTTTATCCTGCCTGACAGAGTACAAAATAGACTTCGTGGCTTAGTGGGGAATGCCCTTTTCTCTTCCCTGCAACCTCTCTCCCACAGGATAGACGTTGCGAGTTTCTCTTTATCGTTACTTCCATGGCAGGTGCTCGTCTGAGCTCAAATCCCTGGTCCCCCCCCTCGCCAATCTTTCACGAACAACACCCGTCTAGCTGAAACCACTCTCAAAATGTTCCTCACTCTTTATCTGTGCCAAAACCAAAACGTAGATTCCATGAACAAAGCTTCTTTCTTAGAAGTGCACGCCTGTGGAACTCTCTTCCGTCTTCCTGTTTCCCACCTGAGAACAACTTAGATGTCTACAAGTCCAACATAAACAAATTCCTGATGAACCGCCTCCTTAAGTAAGACACTTTATCAACATTAGCGTAATGTACACGCAATAACTCTTATCCCCGAGTGGCTTCCGGGCCTTGATAAGTGGTGACCACCTTGTAAAAAAATTAAAAATTAAAAAAAAATACTTTGCTGGTTTTAGGTGTGGGATAAAAATGTTATATTTTTCCGTTCTTATTATAATGCATTACGTTTTTTGAAGACAAGTCAGCCATTTTAATGATCCTTCCATGAAATAAAAAAAAAACCTTATTTGAAAACAAAAAATAGTTTACTGATAAAAAATAAATCTATAACATGTATTTCGGTCACATAGAAAACAACACAATCATTTCGTGAAATATTAATTATGCTTACAGAAATCATTTCCTTTAGAAACAAGAATTTATTTTTGAAATTATGTCTACTAGGATTCTTTACTGCGTTGTTGCAAACAAGTCAGCCAAATCAATTAATTACTTCACGAAATTCTGTTATCTCTCTGCAATCTCTCTCTCTCTCTCTCTCTCTCTCTCTCTCGCTCACTATCTCCCCCCTCTCTCTCTCCATCTCTCTCTCTTTCTTACAGATGTGATGTTGCTAGTCTCAGTCTTTTTATGAATACTCTTGTGACATGGGTTTTAAGAATTATCTGCTCTTTTTTTTTAGCTTTCTTCCAGCTCGTTTGACTTGTTTGTCTAGCGGTCAATATTAATTCGCTGTTTTGATACCTCTTTGCAATACAGCTTCCTATTCCAGTAGCTTATTTCCAAGAAGTACATGCGAGTGGAACTCTCTTCGTGCTGACTGTTTTCCTCCTACTTATACACTTGCTCTTTTCAAAACTAAGACTAATAGGTATATCTTGTGTATTTGCGATAACCATTGTTCGACCCTTACATCTAGTGGTTTCATGCCTTGTCTGGAGCAATTTCTTTTTTTAAAAATTATACTTTTCTGATATTTGTTATTCCTCATCTATTATTAAAACAACAATTTAACTCCCACGCTACGCCCGGTCAGCACATTTAGTATGTAATTATAAAATGATAGCAGTGTTATGACGGATTAATAGCAGAGGTTCAACAGTGCTTAAGTTTGAAGATTTGACCAGAACCTGTGTTTCAACGTGATACAATCGTTAAGCAGCTCAAGTGCGCTCACGCAAATATACGCTCACACGTAGGCACATAAATATTAGCCCGAACTCGTACCCACCCAAGAACATGAATACATGAAACCGTTCCCATCATCACGACGACTGATAAGGAGAAACGGGTGTCAGTATTTCTTCATTTCAATTCACGAAAGAAATAAGCCAGACATAAAAACTGGGTTAGTAAAAGAAAACTGAGTTTGTTATTTTACAGTTAGACGCGTTTGATATTAAAGTCTGTACTTATTGTTGCTATGATCGTAAGCTTTTACGTCATCATGAGAATGATAGTGATCATCATCATCATCATCATCATCTTCATCATCATCATCATCATCATCATCATCAATAACAACAACATTGCCTCATGTCAGTACGGGTCACTGGGCAAACGTAACTTCCTATATGGCCTGACCTTTACGAGTGATCAAGAATTTTTGCTATTGTACAATACATCCCACTAAACTTGACCATCCTCTTATTCCCGACTCCCTTCGCTAAAGAAATATATTCCATCATGGCAACCGTGATTAATGGATAAAATGTTTTATTTATTTGAAAGAATGTAGCCAGCAACAATTGTCGTTTTTTAAGACTATCATATATATATATATATATATATATATATATATATATATATATACACTTGTGCCCGATATTATTCATACCCCTCGGATTTTTGAGATTTCTATAAGAATATTGCTCAAACCAGAAGGTAGACAATATTAAAGGGATTTCAAACAATAAAGCAAGCATAAGCATTTAATTTAAACTCAACAAATAAACAAATTATGCAAGTTTGAAACATTATACAAAGAAAAACAATAATGGCACTAGTTCAAAATTATTCATACCTCTCTTACTAATAGTCAATAGCATGCCCTTTATTCTTAATAACTGCCTGTAACCGTTTGGGATATTTATCAACAAGGTTTTTACAAGCATCAACACTGATTTTTGACCATTCTTCAATGCAGTAGTTCTCCAAATCCCTCAAATTTCTAGGTTTCCGCTTTTTAACCTCAGTTTTCAATATGTGCCAGAGGTTTTCGATAGGGTTCAGGTCGGGACTCTGGCTAGGCCATTCCAAAACATTAATTTGATTATCCTAAAACCATTTCTTGACTATTGTGGCAGTATGTTTTGGATCATTATCCTGTTGAAGGACCCAGTTTGGTCCTAAATGGAGCTTCTCCGCATCCTGTCTAATGTTTTTCTGGAGTATCTCCAAATATTGCTCCTTCTTCATGGTTCCATCTATCTTGACCAAACTACCTGGACCACTAGCCGAAAAGGAGCCCCAAAACATTAGGCTACCACCACCATGTTTCACCGTGGGTATGGTGTTCTTTAGGTTGTAAGCTTCTCCTTTCTTCCTTCAAACGTAAGAAGCATCCATATGGCCAAACAATTCAATTTTGTTTTCGTCAGTCCACAAAATACTTGAGAAAACGGACTCTGGAGAATTCACATGGGTCCTAGCAAACTTTAGACGTGCTGCAAGGTGTTTTCCGGTGTGCAATGGAGTCCTTCTTGGCCTTCTTCCTTTCAGACCATTTTCATGCAGAGTCCTTTGCAATGTTTGCCTTGATATTTTTATGCCAGAAGACTCCAGATTTTCTAAAATGTCCTTATTAGTGGTGGTTGGATTTGCATTAACACTTCTTACAATATTCCTGGTGGCTCTAGCAGACAGTTTACTTTTCCTTCCTCTACCAATCAAGTTGTTTGTTGTGTGGTGGCTCTGGAATTTTTTGATGATGCTCTGTACTGTTGCTGTAGGGACCTCAAATTTCTTGGAAATTGACTTGTAACCTAAACCATCCTTATGTGAATTCACAATTTTAGTCCTAAGATCATTACTAAGCTCTTTTTTCTTCCCCATTCTAATAATTTTTATTCTTTTATTGGTTTTCAGTTGATATCATTTTAATTTCTGAAAAATGCAAAAAACGAAATGAAATTAATCAAAGGTTGTATAAAAGCATTCAAAATAAGAATCAAACAGAAAACAAACAGTCAGAAACTCGATTAATACTGAAAAAATAAGGGGGTATGAATATTTTTGAACATTGCAGCTTTTATAAATAGCTGTATATTTCTTTTATTACAAGTATCCCGAGATTTTAAAATGACGAAAATGATCAGAAGAGGTTTATTAAGAATATGTATCAATATGGACGTAAACAATAAATTCTTACAAAAGTTACACCTAATAAACTCAATTTGCAAGGGGGGGTATGAATAATATCGGGCACAAGTGTATATATATATATATATATATATATATATATATATATATATATATATATATATATATATTAAAAAATGTATTACAAAAATATGACTGGTTTGAACACTTTTTCACAAGTACATATGTGTATGTATTCCTTACATTCCAAAACTTAGTCCAAAGAGATGTGTGCTTGCAATTAATGTATGTGCAATATATATATTAGACACATATGACTTACAAGTTTATTACATTTTCACCCCAAACAAGGCACATTGCCAGTTTGGTGTAGGGGCTACTATCAAGGACATAAGCTACTAGGGTACTATGTAGGCAGTTGGGCAGTAAGATGTCAGTTCACGTTACACTTGAACTTCTGCATGTCAGTACAGTTGCAAACGCACATCCCTTTGGACTAAGTTTTGGAATATAGGGAATACATACAAATATGTACTTGTGAAAAAGTGTTCAACCCAGTCATATTTTTAAATACATTTTTTTTAAATTTTGCTTATTTGTATGGTTTTATTGTCAATCTCCATTTCTTCCGGTTCCTCGACTTTGATATTATCAAAGCAGGTTGTGTTATTCTTTTACTTGAGTTCTACTTTTTAACTGTATTTTCTCTTGTTTTGTTTTCAATTTTATTTATGTTAGTATCCGTCGGGTCTGATTGTTGATCTTTGGCGTCTTTCACTTGTAGATTCAGTCGTTCGTGAATTTTCGTAGCGCATTTCTACATTGTTATTCACATTTAACTTTTGTTTTCGTAATAGGCTTGGTTGTGTGTGTGTGTGTTTTTTTTTTTGTTTAGTACATTTTTAAAGATATTCTTGAAATGATGGCCATTCATTTGTGTTTAAATTTATTAACTTTTCTATAAGTTTTTATAATTATCTATTTGAGTAGTGTCCTGGGGGGGGTTCACTTGCTTTTGTTCAACATTGGGAAATGATTTTATCCCCATATAGCTTTCAACAATTTTTCTAGCGTCTGGGAATGGTAATGTTTTGGCGTTTTTTTTTACATACATTATCTCCTTTTCGTTCTTCTAGACATTGCAGTTCCTTGAGAAAGCGGGGTGTTCTTCATGGCAGTTACATATTTTATAGTTTTGCACTTACTCTGTGTGGTTTGGGTCACGTTCCCACAAATTTGGCGTCCTCTGCAAATGTCTTTGTGATAAACAAATTTCTGACAATTGAAACATCGCAGGGAAGCTAGTAACAATTGCTCTTCCCTTTCAATTATATAGTCCATCTTTATATCTTCTGGTATTGACGGTTTCTCAAAGGTGCGTATATACGTATTTGTCTGTATAGTTTCATTGTTTCGTATACACCCTGTTTTTAATGAATTTCTTCTTGTGTTGTAAATAAAAGTTATCTGCTACTTTTAATGCCTTTTGAGGTATTTAAGCTAGCGTATGGATACGCTTTGCATTTGATATTATGGAATATATTAATTTTTCTCCATCGTTGTGCTAAAACTTGGTCGCTTTAAAACGCCGTATTTACATATTAAATCCTTCTTTTAATCGTTTTTTTTTAAATTTTGGCACATCCACATTCCCCCGTAGTGCTCTTTCATTTCTCCAATAATATTGTTTTGTAAGCTATCGATTTTTTTCCTGGCGAGATGATAGCCGAAAGAGCTCTCGAGAAATTTCCGTACATTCTATTTAAATCTTTTTATATATATATATATATATATATATATATATATATATATATATATATATATATATATATATATATATATATATATATATATATATATATATATATATATATATATATATATATATATACAGTCTTGGAAGTTTTTAATCTTTAAAACTATACAAAAAATTATCATTTGTTAGAAAAACATATATTCATATATATATATATATTCTTTTTAATAAATATTTTTTATTTGGAATATATATATATATATATATATATATATATATTAATAAAGAATTTTTTAAATTTTACTTTTATATCTATTTTATTTCAAACAAAATCTGTCTCTTTATAATTTATATGTGAAATAATGATTAAAAAAGTAAATGATTAAAAAAAATTATTGTATTATTAAAATATCTTTTTATTATTTTACAAAGTTATTTTATTCAAAGAGAAATATATATCTTGATAATTTATGTGAAAATAATGTTTTTTTTATATTTAATGATTTGAAAATCTTTTATTCAAAAGAAAATTTTTACTTTATTATTTAAAAAAATCAAACAATTTATTTTACAGACTATTTTATTGAAAAGAAAATTTTATATCTTTATAATTGGTAATGATGTTAAAAAAAGTTAATTATTTTTAAAAGATTTATTCAAAATTAAAATTTTTTATTTTAGAAAACTCTTTAATTCAAAAGTATTTTATCTTTAGAATTAATATTAGGAGTAATGATTTTCCAAAACTTTAAAGATTCAAAAAAATCTTTCATTCCAAAATAAAAATTTTATGTTATCAAAAAACTGAAAAATATTATTTTAAAGAAAAGTTATATAATTATACTTTTTGGGGGATTAGTGATTTAAAAAAAGAAAATTTAATGATTGAAAACAATTATATTTAAAAAAAATTATATTTTATTAACAAAAACTATTGTGTAACTGTTATTCAATCTGTAAGTCAGTAATTGAAGTGTAATTCGAATTTATTTCACATATCCCGCCTTGATAGTTAAAACCTGTTATGGTTCCTTCTTTAATCTGAGAAATTGTGTTAATGTAGTTTGAGCTGATGACGCCTGACGCCATTTTATTCCAATATGTCCGTGGTGAGATTCGATTCGCACGATCCTGTCGTCCACTGCAAAATACTTACCTCATCAAAGTAGGTCTTATCGCCACATTCAGACGAAGTTGGTAAGAACATGAGGATTCTGTCAAGTGTATTACGGCGTTATTTTTGTCTCAAAGATTGTTGGCGATCATTCATCTCGGCATGCATTACTACGAACAGGTAGTAAATCAAAGGATGTTCTTATCCTTTTTAATGGGACATTAATTACTCTTTTCTCTATTTAAGGCTATTACCATTTCACATCACGGTGAAGTTAGTAGAGCGTTGCAGGTGGCTGACAAAAATCAACTGGGTGGCTTTAAAGAAGACAAAAGACTTAAGTTACAGGCACACACCCGCACGCGCGCACACACACACACACACATATATATATATATATATATATATATATATATATATATATATATATATATGGTCGATGTGCGTGTGTTCATATCTTTTCTTTGAAACGGATCCTATTTTCTTAGTGATATGAAGTCTTTATTTAAAGATGAATTATCTTTGACCTTATTCTTGGGTGCTATCAGTAGCAATAGATTTTATTTACATTACGGCTTTTCTTTATACCTTGAGTGAGATCTTTATAGCCATGATAATATCATGTACACACATGCACGCACACACGCATACACACATGCATTTATATATATATATATATATATATATATATATATATATATATATATATATATATATATATATATATATTTCCACGGCTAAAAAACGTCGCGGCTCACAAGAGCCGTGACAATCAACAAACCGGAAGTCCAAGACTCGAGTTTCGCCCTCATTTGGGCTCATCAGTTAGACAAATCCGAACTAGGAGTTCGATACTCGAGCCTCTTGATGTGAGGCAAGCACTCTGCCAACTGAGAAAACGCCCCGCACACAAGAAAGTCTATTAACCAACACAGATCAAGCAAACTGCATCAGAATTCGACTGTGAAACGGACCTACTTCATCTTGGCAAGAGGCATGGTCATCCAGGCAACTATAACCCAAGCCCATGTCTCACAAGTTGGAATTTTAAACTCACTAGGACGACGCCATCTAGCAATGCTAATAGAGCGAGCAATTCGTAATAGAATTCTCAGAGAAATTATATAATTAATTCCACAGCCAAACAATGCAAGAGGCTCGGGTTTCGAATTTCTAGTTCGGCTATGTGTAACTGATGAGCCTATATGATGCGAAACTCGAGTCTTGGGTTTCCGGTTTGTTGACTGTCAAGACTCTTGTGAGCTGCGACGTTGTTTGGCTGTAGAAATGATTATATAATCTCTCACATTCTGAAAATTATATATACAGTGGGGAAAATAAGTGTTGGACACATCCTATTATTCTTTATTTAACACATTTTTTATGCAGCGAATAACGCGAAAATGTAACAAGAAATAGGTACTCATTTAACAATAACAAATAACTTTAGAAATTGGAACATTTTAATGCATAACAAAAATTATATAATAAAAACGAGAATAGCCTGGAAAAAAAGTGTTGGACATACTAACACAATTTCATCTAATATTTGTTTTAAATTATATCTTATTCTTATTTTTTATAAATAATGCTGGAAAGAAAGAAGGAAAGAAAAATTCAAGGGAAGTAATTTACCTCCGGAAGGTACAAGCGGAAGTTAAAGAGGTCTCTTATCTTTCACCACAACCATACTCTACGTCGTTGGAAAGTATTGGAACACGTTAGTCACCAGTAAGCCATCACGCGTGAAGGTTCTCAGGATGAGTAAACGTAAAGAACTCTCTCAAGTCGTCCGTGATAAGATTATTGCCGAGCACAAGAATGGAATTGGTTATCGGCATATATCTGCTCAATTCAAAATCCCTGTAAGCACCATAGGAAACCTTATTAGTAAATGGAAGGTGCATGACTCAACCGTGAACCGTCCGCGCACCGGAGCTCCTCGCAAGATGTCGGATCGAGCAGTAAGGAAGATTGTACGAAAAGTTCAGCAGCAACCGAGAACCACACGAGGCGAACTTCAGAAAGATTTGGAAAAAGCAGGGATAGTAGTAACGAAACCAACGATTAGTAATGTACTCCGACGCAACGGTCTTAAATCGCGTACACCTCGAAAGACACCATTACTAAAATAATGTCATGTTAATGTTCGTCTGGAGTTTGCAAGAGACCACTTATTGAAAACAGATGATTACTGGAAGAATGTGATCTGGTCCGATGAGACGAAAATTGAACTTTTCGACATTAACTCTGTACGTCGAGTATGGAGAAGAGATGGCACAGCGCACGATCCCAAGAACACCCTCCCCACTGTAAAGTTTGGTGGTGGAAATGTCATGCTCTGGGGATGCTTCTCTTCAAATGGTACTGGGTCACTTCATATTATAGATGGAAAGATGAATGCATCCAAATATCGGGAAATTCTTGAAAATAATCTCTTGCCTGCTTCCAATGCGTTAGGTATGCGACAGGGATGGATCTTTCAACAAGATAATGATCCTAAACATACTGCTAAAATAACCTCCGATTGGTTCGTACAGAACAAAATAGATGTTCTTAAGTGGCCCAGTCAGTCCCCAGACTTAAATCCTATAAAAAATCTATGGAGAGTGCTCAAAATCATGGTCCACCAGCGAGATCCACGTAATATTCAGGATTTGAAGAAAGTATATGTTGAAGAGTGGGCCAAAATCTCACTGAACGTTGTCACAAATTAGTTTCATCGTATAGAAAACGCCTCGAAGCTGTAATAGCCAATAAGGGGTTTTCAACTAAATATTAGATGAAATTGTGTTAGTGTGTCCAACACTTTTTTCCAGGCTATTCTCGTTTTTATTATATAATTTTTGTTATGCATTAAAATGTTCCAATTTCTAAAGTTATTTGTTATTGTTAAATGAGTAACTATTTCTTGTTAAATTTTCGCGTCATTCGCTGCATAAAAAATGTGTTAAATAAAGAATAATGGGATGTGTCCAACACTTATTTTCCCCACTGTATATCCTTAATTGTTAGGATTTTTCTGAAATTGACACTATTTTGGATTTTTGGAAGCATAAAACAATAATCTTCATTTATAAAATTCCAGCAGGGAAATAAAAATCTCATCGCTTAAGGGGAAATAACTCATAGTATAAATGAAACCTTAATTCTGTTTTCTTTTTAATGCAGTTGATATTGGTTATAATAATAATTAAAAATAAATTAAATAAAATGTAAATTAAATTAAACATAAATTAAATAGATCAACTTTATATAATATTTCTAAATAGAATACTTAATACAATTCTATAACTAATTTTCATTAAAAATTTAGAGTTAATTATCAAAATAGATTTTCTTTAACGTAATATACAAATGAGATAACCTCGTGAATGTTGATTCCTTTGGCTTAAGTGAATATATATATATATATATATATATATATATATTATCATATGGAAATAAAGTATATGAACTCTGTAAAGCAGTGTACCTTTTTTGATATATTAATCATTAATTAATATTGTGAACAAACAAACAAGAATACGTATATATATATATGTATATATATATATATATATATATATATATGTAAAATACGCTTAATTGCTTAATGCATGTTCTGTATTTATTATTATATTATATCGGACCCAATATATAGGAATTATTAAAAAAAAAAATTTTTAAATGACTTATGCGCCACCACCAAGAATCGAAATCAAACGTTTAGCTTACGATTTACTTTTTTCTTTGACATTAATGCCTGAGCTATGAAGCCATGATTGCTTGAAGGTTAAAATTTAACACATGACCACTAGCGATTACGTTACGCATGCATATTCGTAATGCTGTCGTTCGACCTTCACCTGGCAAATTTCATTTTTTTAGTTTTCACACTTTTGCACCGATTTTACCCGGCTAAACCCCAAGTATAATGTTTCACATAGATTCGAATGCCCTATATGTTATGTTTCATGTCTATAGACGAAAAATTGACAGAGGAGTTTGGTAGCCAAATATTTTAAACAAATATATACACATACGTAAATATATATATAAAGAGGTTTGTGTTTACTATAACCTTTTTACGCAAAAATTATGCAAGTATAAAACATGTAGAATATATGCATGAATATAATTACATGTAATAATAAACTAAAAAGGATCAGCCTATAAGTAAAACCGAAAAAAACATCTTAATTAATTAAAATGAATATTTTAATTGACATGCAAATTAGCTAGATCTTTTGCAGATGAATGCAATTCTACGAGCCATATATAACAAAGTTGTATTTTCTTTTTAAATAAATAGAAAAAGAGTTTTAATGTGATTATCACCACAAAAAAAATTCATAGTATATATATATGTTTGTTCACAATTTAATTAATATGTACGAAAAATAGACTGTTTCACAAATTAATTTTCACATTAAAAATGGAGTCACATACACTTTCAGATCAGCTTGATTTTTTTTTTTTTTTTTTTTCTACTATTTATTCCAGATATCTACGTTCAATGAGTAAGCTCATTTGCATATTACATTAAAGAAAATCTATTTTAATAATTAGTTCGATGTTAATAATTATTTTCTGTAGTGCAATCATTTTCATTGTATGATATTATTTGGAGTTCATTTATTAAATTTATTTTTAATTTCATTTATTTTCAATTATTAGTAGCTGACAACATTTACGGTAAAAACCGGAAATAAACTGATTTATTAGCTATCAAAAATATTTCTCCTTTTAAGCGATGAAAATTACTTCGCGTTTGATTTTAACAGATCAAGATAAATGTGTTCTATACTTCCCTACATTCAACTTTGATCATTTTCGTAATAAGGTAGATTATTTGGTGTGGGTATACACAGCTAGTACACACACACACACACACACACACACACACACACACACACACACACACACACACACACACACACATACACACACACACACACACACACATATATATATATATATATATATATATATATATATATATATATATATATATTATTTTTAAAATATAATAATCCACTGAAATGTGTTTCGTCGTCTACGACACATCAAATGGCCGAATCTATATATATACGGGGATTATTCCAGAAGTAAGACCTCTTATTTTTAAATTACAAAATCAAAATGTTTAAGAGCTTCGAAGACGAGAGTGGTCCCATTAAAACAAACGACCTTTCGTGCCTCAGAATTGATTTCTCTCCTTAGTTCTTACTATCCTCAGTGCACTTTTTCATTCTCGTTTGATAATTCTCTTTTGTCTGCTCGTGAAAGTCCTAAGCGAGGTGTCACTAACATCTCTGTTGCTACTTTGAAATCGACGGATACATCACCTAATTGTACTGACATAAACTGCATCGATTTTATAAACGTTTAAAAGGCACCAGTGAATGTTGATCAACTCATTTTTTTCTGCGGGAATGAAATTGAATGACGTATCTATGTTTCTGGCGCAGTTCCGTGACAGAAGTTGCTTTTTTTAGAGTTTCACACCGTCAATATCTGAAACATATAGATGAAACTTTTAGTTTATTAATGCATAAGTTCAGTTATCATAACGATGCAATTTGCATTTCCTTCTAATTTATTCCGGCGGAATAAAAAAAATAGGTAGCCATTTCTTTTGTAACGGCCATCGTATATGCATACATTTGAAAAAAATATTAAGTATTTTTGTTAAAGTAAATAAAATTATTTTTAAATCTAAATTTTCGAAATATAATTACACTTTCAAAGGAAAATATTTTTTCTCTTTTTCTCCGTATTGTCCGGGTGTTGTTCGGATATAGGATGTTGAATTAAAGTGAAGTCGTGGTGAAATGTTAGTTTCGTATGATATTTTTCTTAAAACCTATTCGCTATGTATTTTTTTTTTCGTAGGGGTCTCTTAATTTACGCACTAATATACAGGAATTGACGTCTGTACTACAACCCCTGAAGCTGAGAGTTCTCTTCATGATTTTATTTAAAGAGAATGATTGGAGAAGAGAGAGATTACTGTTATCTTAGCTAATTATTTACTTCTTAACTTCCTAAATAAACTTTCTAACTTACTGAAACGAATGAAGTACACAGACAGAGACTTAAGGTAACATTCCACTTATATTATTCTACATTATTGGCGGTGTCTCATTCTCACGGTTTCTACGAATAGACTAATTTGAAAAACCTGTGTTTCCAGTTTGAAAGATGTCATTCGTTATGTTCTCACATTTCTGTTCTGTTTACCATTTGACCTGTTATTTTCAGCCTCAACTTTACGTCATTAATTTCTGGGATCGATTCTGGCTTACGAATCTGGTTTACGGTGATACACTCAGTGTGACTTGTCAAAATTCACACTAGTTGACTTAATCACTATGGACGTAAGGTCCCAAATATGTAACACCTGGCACTTTATTGTGGAAGAAGCACATTCCGAAGTCCCTTGTTTGGATATAAAAGTTTTGGCAGCTAAAATATGTTTTAGAATAATCAAAATATTTAGAATAAATATTTATTACATTAATTTATTATAATTATGATTTTTTAATTAATCTATAACAATGTGGTAAATAATAGGTAATCAACAATTCCCCCACTATCCAACAATCTTGAAGGTGTTTGCACGGCAGCAGAGAAGGCCAATCTGCTTGCTAGCCGGTTTTCCTCTAACTCTACTTTGGACCCAGCAAACTACTCCCTTCAGGTTTTCCTCTGCGGACAGAAACCACACTAGATTATCTGAAAATTACCCCTTCTCAAGTACAAGATATTAAAAAAAAACTAGACACCTCAAAAGCATGTAGACCTGATCTCATCCCCGCAGTACTATTTAAAATAAAATGCTCCGTTGAGGTTGCTCCAGTTCTCTTCAAACCTTTCAACAAATGCCTAAACGAATCATGCTGCTATAAAACTGCCTCTGTGGTACCAGTTTACAAGAATTCTGGCTAAAGAACTGACTCATTAAATTATCGCCCCATTAGCCTCCGGTCTCTTTTCGCCAAAATATTTGAGTCCATAATTAATCAAGCTCTAGTCAATCAGCTCACAGTTGCTAAACTTCTATCCAACCAACAGTATAAGTTTAGGCAATTCCGTTTTACTGCAGATATTCCAACTGTAATCTCTGAACGTATATGCCATAGATAAAGCAGGGGAGGCTAGGGTCTAGACTTATTTGACACCATTGACAGGATATGGCACGATCGTCTTTTCATGAAAATCAAATCATATGGTATTACTTGACGAATACTTAATACAATTAAATCCTTCTTAAATAAGGTTGTCCTCGACGGTCGTACGTTAAAACAACATGACATAAATGCAGGTGTACCGCAGGAGTCGATCCTTGAACCTTAATTATTCCTGATATAAATAACTGACCTGATAAAATTGTCTCTGAGATGAGTATATATGCTGACGACACCACGCTCTGTAAAAGACATGAGGGAAAAACGAATGGAGACGTATCCAAAGCAATTGCAGAAACTCTAGCGGAAGACCCCTCCCAGTCCGCAGTGGAATATGGACAAAAATGAATGGTAATATTCAATGCTGCCAAGATTATACTTCTTTTCTTTCACAAACTACAAGAAACGTTCTCAACCACTAATGATCGTGATTGATGATACGTTACCTGAAAGTACTCCGTTCAAACTCCTCGGCATAACGTTCACAGGGAACATAATTTGGAACAGATACATCGAGAGCATTGCCAAAACTGGTGCAAAAAAGTCAAGCTCTCCTTACCCTGACGCTTGTGAGTATCTTGCATCTCTACAAGGCCACCATTCGTCCACGTATGGAGCATTGTTATCACATTTGGACTAGTGCACCTGCTACTAATCTCCCCTCTTACACAGAGTTCAAAAGAAAGTTGCTAACCTAATTAGTCCTGCACTGTCATCTAGGCTTCAACCGCTGTGCCATCGACGAGATGTTTCATCTCTGTGCCTGTTTTACAAGTATTTTGATGGTATGTGCTCCAACGAACTACAAGCCCTTGTACCCTTTCGACGTAAATACCCCTGACAAACCCGACAAGTAGCAAAACCCCTACACAATAGAAATCCCCAAATGTAAGAAAGCCTTTTACTTAGTTTCTTTCCTAGGAGTGCTAGACTTTGGAATTCTCTTCTGGTTTCCTGCTCCTTGACTGTACTAACATGCAGAAGTTCAAGTGTAATGCAAGTAGACATCTTGCTGCTCAACTCCCTACATAGTACCCCTCTAAATTATGTCCCAGATAATAGCCTCTACATCAAAGTGGCACTATGCCTTGTTTGGAATGAAAATGCAATAAACATATTAGGAATGTAATTTAAAATGATATCGTATCATAACAACTTAGTGTACACCCATGGTCCGGCCATTGGCGTGTGTGACCGACCCACGTGTTACACTAAATGTCTTGGAAGCGGTTCGCGTGGGAAGATCTGTCGATTAGACGTCTTTCTGTCTAGGTAAGATTAAAGGCATACCTGGAATGTTGGGTGTGGCTGTCTCGTTCTTTTCCAAGAATGACGTCTTCTCCCTTGATATATGAGAAATATAATTAACTGTTTATTTTTTTTACAAGAAAATATTACAATATTTTTGCAAAAACAATTTACAAGTTATAATTAACTTCCACAATTAAAACTAACTAACCTTAACTAATGCTGAGGGCAGGGGGGGGCTCCTCTCATTTACGGAGAAACAAAAATACGTGCTCACCCCATGGCTGTCCGAACAAAAAGAGATCGAGAAAAGAAAGGGAATTGTGGGATGGCATTCTGGTTGCTTATATATCTCTCCGCCTTGGGTCAAATCACCTCCTGGCCATGCGGGGAGTTCGTGTTAACAACCCCCACAACCGGGACACTAAGATATAGTGCCATATTAGAAATAATGACATGTAAAAGCATTAAGTGATTAACGTATACTAATGACGTAATGAAGTTAGTCAAGAGTTGGGAGTTAGAATTAGGAGACTCGGTCGGAGTCAGAGGAAGAAAGACGTCAATAAACCTATCATATATACAATTCCCCATGTTATACATAGTCTCACTATATTACATGTATCTGTTTCTCCAAGTCATATTTGGTTGGGATGGGAACACCCTCCAAAGTTCCTTGTTAGAATATAACTCTCGTGCGTTTCCCGATCCATATTTGGCCATGATCTGATTTGAAGACAATTATTTGCTTTCATTGAATTACATTTTTACACGAATGTTTGCATCTTTAGAAGAGGTTTTCTCAGAGGTGTGTCAATTGCCTTGCCACGCTCAAGTTTGAAATAGCATTTTTAATGCTTTTTTAATTGTATTTTTTAGATGGAGATTGATAATTTATATCAGTTTATTCGGACTACTATTCTCACTTTAGTTGCTATTGTCACAACGTTTCGGCCGATGTAACTTTCGGATTTCTTTAAGCGCCTCTTTTCGAATGTGGAAATAATATTTATGTTCAACTACAAAGAATTTCCAACAGGGCCCTTTATTTTATCCATGTAAGTAGATTGTTCTCATTCCGTCAGCCATGACTATAATTATTAATTAATCATGATTTTATTCTTAGTTATTACCACTTGCAGAGAAGTTTAAACTTTCAGATTTTCGAAGACATTTACTTAGGACCGATTATCAAATTTTTTAACCGTTGCATACGAAAAAAAAAACTGTTAAATCGGTCCAAACGTTGTAGAAAGAAAAACATTTTCTTTAATTTGCCTCGCTTAAGTTTGATTATCGGTTTTTCGATTATTAAACTTTTCTCTCTTTCTCTCACACACTCTCTCTCTCTCTCTCTCTCTACATATATATATATATATATATATATATATATATATATATATATATATATATATATATATGAAGTTTAAGAAAATACAAAAAAAAATAAAGTTATATATGAATTTTTTGTCAGTTCAATAAGGTGAAAGATCATATAAAAAGAGGGGTTATTATATATTATTTCGAAACATAATGACTATTGATGCTTCTCCTTATTGAACTGAAAACAAAATTCATATATACCTATATTTACTTTATCTTGTCTTAAACTCTATTTTTTATGCTTGACTCCCATATGTATATATACTACACTGAGGAGGACCGAAAACACGGTCGAAATTATTTTCTAGAAAAAAAAAAGGTTTTTTAATTTTTTTCATAAATAATAACGTTTTGTATTCCTGCACGTCGCCGATAGAAAACGAATAAAGAAAACTTTTTATTCTTTTCGTATTCTTTTTTATGCATTTTCGCACACACACACACACACACACACACACACACACACACAGACGCACACACACACACATATATATGTGTGTACATATATATATGTGTGTGTACATATATATATATATATATATATATATATATATATATATATATAATGTCCGTCGGTTTGTCACGCTTACGTTTCACATATAAGTTTGATAGGTCTGTTACATTTCAGATTGAAATAACAATGTAGATGCGTCCATTATTCAAGATACTCTGTTCTCTGACATCGATTCGTTCGTCGGTTTGTCAGGCTTAAGTTTCAGACAGTATTTTCATGTTTCTATTGTTTTATGAGGATTGATAATTTGTATTGTTTGGATTACTCGGGCTACTATTCTCATATTGACAATGTTTCCGTCGATGTTACTTTCGACCTTCTTCAGGTATATATTGTTGCATTTGGGATTCCCTGTAAGTGTGAAATACTGTACAAAGGTGAAACACGTCCTCCATCCTCCACTAAAAATAAGTTTAGATAATACCTGAAAGCCGTAATACGTAAAGATATTCAAAAGAGAAAAGAAAAACTATTATGAGACAAAGTAAAAATTATAGACAGAAATGGATGGTAGAGAATGAGACGAATCAAAGAAACAGCACATGGGGTTATGGTAGCCTATTAAGTAAACCCATTATAGAATTTAATAAAATATGGGAACCATTAATTATAAATTATAGATACATTCACCATTTATACGAGGTGCCTTCAATAAGTTTCTAGGCGGTTTTCGTATGGGCACTTTTATTGATAGTACACACAAGAAACCCTAGTCCCCTTCGAAGTAATATCCTTCGGCTACAATGCACTCGTTGTACTGTTCCAACATTATTAGCGTGTCAATGACGAGCTCTTTCATCTCCTCAATTGTCTCATAACGACAGCCTCAAAGGTTTTCTTTAAGCTTAGGGAATAACCAAAAGTAATAGGGAGCAATGTCTGGACTATAGGAAGGGTGAGGAACTGTCTTGATGCCGATCTTGGTCAAATAATCTGTGATAAGGAGGACTGGTGCACTAACCTAGTTTGAAGAGTGCTGGTCTCTTCCGACAGAATCTCTTCCTAAACCCCCTTAAAACCTCCACATAGTATTCCTTGTTGGCTGTCTGTCCAGTGGAAATCCAGTGCATGTAGATCATGCCCGTGCTGCCAAAAAAAGAGACTATCATAAATTTCTGGGTGGATTTGCTCTGTCTTGCTTTGTTGGGTCTGAGAAGCCAGTATGCTTCTACTGAAAACTCTATCTATTGGTCTCTAGGTCATAGCAATAGTTCTAGCTCTCGTCGCAGGTCAGCAGAGCATCAAGAACTGCAGGATCTGAATTGATCAGCTCGGTCATCTCTCTACTGCCATGACAGCGTTTTCCTTTCTGATCTTTTCTGAACACTCTTTAGACAAACTTCGCTCAAATTTTCCGCATATTTAGTTCCTCACGAATAATTGTGTGCACAGTTCCCACATTGACATCAAACTGTGCATTTATTGTCTCTATAGACACACGACCGTCCTTATCTGTGACATTCTTTATTTGGCCAATCAACTCTAGTGTTCTGACTTCCTTACTCCTCGCAAACTTTTCATCATGCCTCACAAATTCCCTTTCCTTGAATCTCTTATGCTACTCAAAAACAAATGCTTCATTCATGCAAGATAGTTCAACAGCAGTCTGAAACATTCCATTCATTTCTGCGGCAATTTTTTCGAAGTTTAAAACAGAATTTTATTGCATATCGTTTTTCTAAAGTGCCCTCATGTCTAGATTGCATTTTCGAAATTCTCCAGCTGTGACAATCACTGTTCAATTCGTTATTTACAAAATAAGAAAATATTTCCGATGTATGTTAGTGGCTGTAGTAGTAAGTTTGAGCGTGAAAGTGAAAACTCCTCCGCTTTTCCGTATGCATCACTTATTAAACAATATATATCGATCAAAAGTAAATATTAAAATCGAAGAAACAATACCAAACAAAAATATTGTTTTATATCAATATACTAGGTGCCTTCAATAAGTTTCTAGGAATAGGGTGTATTCCAATCCCTGCTGTAACTGTTCATTTGAACCTAAAATCATAGAAATTGATCAATTTTCTGATAAGATGTATAGCAATAACATACTGAATTTTTAAGAGTCTGCACCAATTTTAAATGCCTGTACAAAGAAAGTTTAGAAACATATTGAAGGCGCCTAGTATGCTGATATAAAAAAAAAACAATTTTTGTATTGTTTCTTTGATTTTAATATTTACTTTTGCTCGATATATATTGTTTAATAAGTGATGCATACGGAAAGGCGGAGGAGTTTTCACTTTCACGCTCAGACTTACTACTACAGCCACTAACATACACCGTAAAGATGTTCTTATTTTGTAAATAACGAACTGAGCAGTGATTTCACAGTAGCGAAATGTGTGATTTTTTTTCTTTCTGCGATTTTCCTTTTCTTTTTTTTATGAAATAATTTAAATTATTGTATAGAAAAGGATCATAGAGGGAAGAGAACTTTTGTAGACGATTGCAAAAATGATGCTGACAGGCGCAACCAAGTTTGGAAACAGCTGTGGAAGATGTCTAACTTCTCTCTACGCGTGCGTTGTACATTTGTCGAATCATTTCCTTTTTTATTTTATTTTTTTCGATTGTTATTTTTGTTATCTTTAAACATGTATCGTTTTTTTTTAAATTTTTTTTTATTTTGATGTGTGCATCAAACTGATAGACTTCGTCCGTCAACCTGGTTCTCACATTTCAGTATAACATAGCATTTCTTTCGCTAAATCGCGCTAACAGGATGTGCGTATCTTACTTTAGATGCGTCCATGATTCTCATTAAGCAGCTCTGTCCGTCTATCAATCCTAGTTAAAATACAATTCTCGTCAGTCTATCACGCTTAAGTTTGAAATAGATGTCCATTCATTTGTATGAATCAGATGCTTTCGTTGCTATTAGTTTCTTCGATATCTTTCCAATTAAATTCCTTCTGTACCGAAAGGTACTAACATTCTAAGTGTTTTTGTGGAACGAACTGGGATCGCACTTTGAGCGTGCAGGTTGCCAGTCCGTGTCGTTAACCACTTAGCCACTATCACCTCCCAAAATAGATGCTAGATAAACGTGACTCGTTGCGCTTAGGTTAGATTGTTTAGATCAACAAAAATGAGTTTGCTAAACCAGTTGATTATTGAAAATAAAAACAAAATCCAAAGTAAATATCTTTTTCTAAGTTCTCTCTCTCTCTCTCTCTCTCTCTCTCTCTCTCTCTCTCTCTCTCTCTCTCTCTCTCTCTCTCTCTCTCTCTCTCTCTGTATATATATATATATATATATATATATATATATATATTGTATTTTGTGTACAGAAAGTTGTTAGATGAGATAAGTCATTGGTACCGTCGGTTTCAAGCCCGATAATTAGGACCGTTTCAGCCAGATGGCTGCATATTGTGAAAGAAAAGCGAGTAAGTACAGTGTATTTACACAACCAATATTTACGAAACTAAAGTTAGCAATTAATTATTTTTTCGTCAGTTCTCCTGTAAGAGATATCTCCTTGAACTACTTTAACAAAAAAAAACATTGTATTTTCAACCAATGTTAACGAAAAAAAAATATGAGATTCATGGGTAAAAGTATTATTTTATTTAATGAGCGGTGATCTAAACTGACCACCCTGGTCAAATCAGAGAAAGTCCACTTTTTTTTTAATCAGACGAAGAAAATGAAAGTAATTAGTTTTCAAAAGTAAAAAAAATATTGTATTTCTTCAACCAATATTAATGGAAAAAAGCATGAGATACATGGGTAAAAGTATTATTTTATTTAATGACCGGTGATCTAAACTGACCACCCTGGTCAAATCAGAGAAAGTTATTATTTTTTTTTTTTTTTTGTAATCAGACGGAGAAAATGAAAGTAATTAGTTTAAAAAAAAAAATTCTTGTCTTTTTTTCCACCAATATTAACGAAAAAAAAATATGAGATACACGGGTAAAAGTATTATTTTATCTAATTTAATGACCGGTGGTCTAAACTGACCACCCTGGGCAAATCAGAGAAAGTCCACTTTTTTTTTGTAATCAGACGGAGAAAATGGAAGTAATTTTTTTAAAAAAGTAAACAAAAAAATCTTGTATTTTTTAACCAATATTAATCGAAACCTTTTTACTTACTTTTTTTTTTTTTTTGTTGCAAATCAGAGAAAGTCCTTTTTTGTGTTTTGTTAATCAAACGGAGAAAATGGAAATTTTTTTTTATAAAAAAAATCTTGTATTTTTCAAACAATATTAATCGTTGACTGCTGCTGCTACTCCCACCGATTGAATGCCCCTCGCCACCATTTTGCCTAACGGCTGCTGATAATACTCCCACCAATTTAACTCCTATCACCACTACTATTTTTGTCTCTACCGCTACTCCCTCCGTTTAAACTCATATCACCATTACTACTTTGCATTTCTTCGCATTTATTTTGCATTTCCATACACCAAACATGGATATAAATACTACTAAAACATCCGCCGGGTCATATGCTTCATTTTGGTACCTAAATTGCCTGAGTGGGTTGCCTATAGGCTGGCTTAAACCGCATCACACACACACACAGACAGTAGAGATATTTATAATAGGATTCATATCAAGCTCTCTTCAGCCAATACTCATCTCTTTTTTTTCTTTCTTTTACTATTTAATTATAGACTCACTAGCTAGACCGATCTCGTTTTTAGCCGGGTTTATTAGCCTGCAGGTTGAATTAGTATCAAAATTTTCCTTGTGGTCTTTTAAAGTCTTCTTTGCTAACCTATTTACTCTGTATTCTATGCCTAACTTTGTGGCTACTTCTGTAGTCTCTTGGTTAATAGATTTATAAGTATCCTTTTCTGCTAATAGTCTAGTACAAGTCGTTTTTTTCTTTTTCTTTTCCATTTTATATAATTTTTTCGTTTTATCTGAGAAAACAATCGTCTCATTTTCTCTTTTTATTTTTTTGATATCAGCTACCATTGTTTTTTGAAATTCATTTGATCTATGTTTAAATTCAAGCTTAGGGATAATGCCTAGTAAATCTTTTTCGAAATTTTCTAATTCATCTACTTCATCCGGGTATTTTATCGATTTTAATCCGAAATTGTTTTTTACTTTCTCTTGGACGTTTGTTTCGTTTATAATCTTCCATCTCATCCTCTGGATTACATCTTCAATTTTCGTTAGTAGCATTCTTGTATATAGCTGGTTACTTGGTATTGGTATAGTTTTAGTGGAGTAATTTAACATATATTTTTCCATCTCCGGTTACTTTAAAGGAGGTGGTCTTTGCTTCCTGTTTTGGGGTATTCTTTCCCGATAGTGCTCAACCACTAAGCTATTGGTATTCACCGTATATTCTTGGCGGGGGCGAATATGATTACTTTTTTTTGTGGGTGGGGGGAGACAGCCAGCAGATTAAATTAAAAGAAAAATCTGAAATATAAGTGCGTATTGATATTTTGTATTTTGTGTACAGAAAGTTGTTAGATGAGATAAGTCATTGGTACCGTCGGTTTCAAGTCCGATAATTATGACCGTTTTAGATATTCATATCAAGCTCTCTTCATATATATATATACTGGTAGCTCAAATTTTCGATCCAAACCTATTAAAAAGCTTGCCCTATCTCTGAATAAACTTTATGTAAAATTTCAAATGTTTAGAACAGAAATAGTGATTTGGTAGATACCGCAGAGGTCATTTTTTTTAAAACTTGGCCCCTATTATGATCCCTTAACATTTATTGTTTTGAGCTCAAATGAAGTTATTAAGTTAGATTTATGTCCAAGGAACCTATATCTAAAAGTTCAATTTCTTATACTCAACATTGGCGGAGGAGTTTGGTAGAGTTTTCAAAGATTAATTCTGACTGAAAACGGATTACAAAGATTTTCCCAAATCTCAGTACCCTGTATATCAAATTTCGAGTCTGTAGACTTAAAATTGAGTTATTGTGTAGGGAAATGTACACAAACAGACACACAGACACTTTCACTTTCACTTATATATATACTACTCTGTCTTTTATTAGCTAAGCTGATCTACTGATTTTAAGAATAACGGACTTATCAAAACAATAAAGGTACATTTAAACGTGGTAGAAGCGATTGGTAGCAGTTATGGTGCCAGAATATTGACGCGTACTTTTATGACATACTTTGGTTAGTACGCTTTTTGTTAAATATACTATTGTGTTTGTCTTGATTATTACCGGCTTGCAAGATCACAAAACTTTTTCTCTGCTTCTGCTCTCTCTCTCTCTCTCTCTCTCTCTCTCTCTCTCTCTCTCTCTCTCTCTCTCTTTCTTTCTTTCTCTCCCCTTGATGTAAAATCTTTTGGCATTCTATCTCTTAGTCAATAATATCATTTCTACTCTCCAAAAAAAAAAAAATGAACACAACAAAAATACGTTAATTGGTCGAATTAGCCGTAGTTTGCAATAAACTAAATCATCCAGATCTAACGAAGCTACTGTCTATTACTCAGACCCTTTCTCGTATTATGTTGTGTAACCTCCCCAATACCATTTATTTTGGATTAAATCATAGAGTAAACTCACTAAGTTCAACTAGTCTAGTCTAGAACGACGAACCAACATCATTAGCAAAGGGAAGGAATCACTGTTTCCTTCTAGTTGTTAGTAAATGTAGAAATTATTTATATTACATTTCTCTTAATCTGTCTATTCGTTTCACTTTTTCTTAGCAGATCTAGTTAGAATTTTTGTACAGACCTTTATCATGATAAGGTTCATCGAACTAATTATTATGGTATCTGCTCAATGCACAATTCGAAATTAATAGGGATTAGTTACCACAATGCCGTATTTACTCTAGAAATTTTATCAGAAACTACTGCACTGATTTGGCTCTAATTTTGTACTGAGCTTTGTTTTAATCTGGTGCAGCGAGCTAAGTATTATGGTATCCGCTTTATGCAAAATTAGGGATTAATAATGATTAATAGGGATTAGTATTTAATGTAAAAAATGAGCACAAATTTAACCATATTCAACCGTCAATGTAGTATAAAGCACCTCTTCTAACTCAACGTGTGATAACTTTTTCTTGTTTTTAACGGGCTACAAAATCTTCTATTAGTCTGTGTGTTTGTCTGTCTTTTTGTCTGGCCCATGCTATAGCCTGATTTCCATAAAAAAAAACAACTAATATTGAATTAATCATTTACAATGATTTGTTTCAATCTTAAATCCAGGATGGTTGATATGCTGTAAGTCAGACAAGTCAAACAAATCCATGATATTTAAGATACATCTGTAAGCAAATGAAAACATTTCTTTTCCTCTCCGTTTAATTGCACAAATAGTTTCGTGTCGTTTGATTCGCCATTGCCTCGACTGAATGTTTCTTTTGTCCAGAAGAAAAATCGCAATTAATTCAGCTTCTCGGCTTCTTATGCTTCGTGGCACACGACGCATCTATAAAAATGTTTTGCTAGCTGTTTGCCTGTTTATGAATGCCCTTCTTTTGAACACTCTTCATAATCAAGGAGGCGAGATGGGGAACCGTTTGTTTCCGAATTTCTTACCTCGATGTGAATCCATTTAACATGTCTCTTTTGGGCATCCCTTTTTTTAAATAAACAATGCCATTTCAACTTTTCAAGAACACACACACACACACACACACACACACACACATATATATATATATATATATATATATATATATATATATATATATTGAAAGTGATGGTTGTGTAGTTCCAACGAGAGAAAAAAAATGTATATTTAAAAGAGTGTAGCCATCAACAATTGTGGGTTTTTTTTTAACCTTTTATCATATTTTTATTTTAAAATATATTTATAACGCATTTCAAGCTTAGGTTCGCTCTTTTCAGATATTTTCGTAAAAAGTTTTTTTTTTTTAAAATGAGAGTTTCAAATGTTATTTTTACATCTGCTGATACTAAATGTGTTTTTCAGAGTGACGTGGTCTCAAACATTCTGTCCCTAACAGTAAGTGTTGGTAGTGTCCGGTCAGAGTTAAGTTCAAAGAGGGGGTTTTGGTCCATTTGGTGAAGGTTTTTATGTTTTTTTTATGACTTTCTTTCCCCATATATAGTACACACTCACACACAATCACACACACATACATATACATACATGCGCATATACACATGCACACGCATACGCACGGAGGCATATACACATATACACATGCACATGCATAGAAATATATATAGGAGCATGCATATATACATACCCACCTACACACTCACACACGTACTCACACACATCTACCCACTAACATATCACACACATATTGGTTATTTACCCCCCCCCCAATCAATACCCGCATGCATACATGTACTTAATCATTCAAACATAAGTACACGCCCACAGACACAAGTAAGATGGAGAATAGGTAGTTGCTTCCCAACTGACTATAACATAGTCGTTTGCAAGTCTAATGTAAATAAATTCTTGTTGAGTCGTCCTCATATAATTAAGCCCTACCCAAAAATGGTAGGGCTTAATTATATGAGGACGACTCATTACAAAACCAATCTTTTATATTTGGCTTTTGGCTTTTGTAAAACGAAATTTCGCAAATTTGACCTCTTAAGTAATTCCACCATTACTGATCATTATCATGTTGTCTCACTATCTACCTAACACTCATTTAACTCTTATACTCAATTGGCTTCCGAGCCTTTATGCGTGGTGAGTAAAAAATTCATATTTATGAATTTTTTAGATGAAGATTGATAAATTGGATTTTTGGATTATTGGGACTACTGTTCTTATTTTGAGTGTTATTCTCACAACTTGTCGTCAGATGTAACCTCCGATCTTCTTTAGGCGTATCTTGTCGAACTCTGGAAACTTTCTGTCGTACTCAGGAATCTGTACGGAATTTCGAAAAAAAAACAAACTCTTTATTTAATCCACGAGATAGCATGCTTTCATTCTGGCAGCCATAGCCGAATAGAAGTTTTAAGTAATTAGCAATTGAGTTCTTAGAATTGAAACTTCAGTTCTTAGAATTGAAACGCACTGCGAATTGAAACTTCAACCCCCAGAAGAATGCTGCTAAAGACTGAATTTTACTTAATACTTTATCGCTACGCCATAGGTTTTTGCGGACAACATGCACTTGAAGAAGGCAGAGGTTACAACGACCGAAATCTTGTGAGAATAACACTCAAGATGAGAACAATAATCAGAATAATTTAAACTAACCTGAACCGTGAAAATTCAAAAGAATGTATAATATATTTAGTCCACATTAATAAATTGATATTCTTTGGATAGCACAAAAATAAGTTTTTTGGACAGAAAAACTACTAACACGCAGCAAACATGAGTTTATTAATATTTCCATGAAAATAGTGTTCATTGTATTTTAGATATAAGAATGATCAAAATGAGATATATTGATAAGTACTAATAAATACTCAGAAAGTGTTATTGTGCTACATAGTTCAATACAAATGATTAAATCGCATTTTAAGAGACTATTTTTAATTTTATTATTCAGTCCAACACCTCTTGACACTCACTGTTTTTCTATTTTGTCCTATTTCTTTCAAACGTTCCCTTTTTATGTAACGTTTCGCTGACTTATTTCTTCGGTGAAGCAGCAATTTCTTTCTCACGCCAAATCACTTTCTCACACCATTACAACAATGATCATAGATTATAATGATACTAGAAAACGAGGCTACATCGAAGAGAGGTCACTTGTCCGGGATAGCCAGATTGGCTTTGGTAAAACGAAATTTCGCGACTTTGACTTCTTAAGTATTTTGGCCTTCGAAAATTGTATCTGGCCTTTTTTTTTTTTAAGTGTAACGTACGGACTAATTAAAGAAGGAACAGGCAGAGTATTACATAGATAATTCATATGTTTATCGAATTTTCTCCATCGACATTTTATTACATACTGTTGGACTTTGGCCATTTCCAAAGACGTGACAGTCGTCAATGACCTATCCAACGATACAGATCAACAATTAACTACACAAAGTGCACTGCGTGTTTATTTGTTTGGAAATCTTTCTTTTTTGCTAGTTTGTTTGTCTAACGATCTTTCTGACATGACATAATGGGTGTGTAGTTTGTATAAAGTACCTCGAACTGCACGTGTATTCTTGAAGTTCATGAACATAAGAACATTTATGCATTAAAAATGCATTGTTTAAAAAAAATAATCGAGTGATTGGTTCTGTGGCGGGGTGATTGTTAATTAACACTAGAATCTCGTTTGTAGAAAGTTAAACTTATAAAATGAAATAGTTTGATGATGATGATGATGATGATGATGATGATGATGATGATGATGATCACAATAATAGTAGTGATGGTGGTGATGGTGACGGTGGTGAGTCGATGGTGATGATTTTGGTGTTACTGCTAATGGTGATGGTGGTGATGGTGGTGGTGGTGGCGGTGGGTTGTGGTGGTGGTACAGTTGTGGTGGTGCTGATGTTGCTGATAATTATATTGATCGTAGTGTTAGTAGAGCTGTTGTTGATGGTGGTGGTGGTGGTCGTCGTCGTCGTCGTCGTCGTCGTCGTCGTGATGATGTTGCTGATAATGATGTTGTTGATGGTGAGTTGATGATGATGATGATGACGACGACTATTTCGGTGATGCTGTTAATTGAGAAACGCCATGCAGATATAATTCTAGCCGTCGGTTGTGCATTTGATAACGTGTTGCCGTTCTGATGGATATGAGACGGGTATCATGAGATTATTCACTGGTTCTGTTGAATAGCAAATACAAATTGTTCAACGCTGCCATTATTTTTTCATTTTAATTTGTTTCTCGTCTCTGGAGGTGTGAAAATTATCTTGGAACATTTCCGAAAGAACTTTCTACTTGTAAAGATGCCAACAATTCTCTCTCTCCCCCTCTCTCTCTCTCTCTCTCTCTCTCTCTCTCTCGCTCGCTCGCGCGCGCTCTCTGTTATTTCATGCTTTATTTCAAGTCAAGGCAAAACTGTTACCGAATAAGATTACGGAATCGTCAAGCTACGTTCAAATCGCAGTGCGGAACTAATTTCGGTTTACTTAATATTCTTATTATGTAATTAATATCCTTACGAAATAGACGAACCCCGACCACCTCGCGCCTTCAGTAAAATATGATATAGTCCCGTGTTAGACTTTCCATATCCCAATATGAAATGTCTTAGAGGAAGTCAAAATTTGATCCCAGTAGGTTCAGAAATGAACTGCTGCTTATAGAACGAGTAATGCATTCACGTTCAAGTCCCGTATCTGTTTCAGAATTTAAGAGATGCAAATCGAAAAAATAAATAAATATATATATATATATATATATATATATATATATATATATATATATATATAGGCTCCTATATGGCTGACTATTATAGAAAACTGATCACATATAATGATAGAAGATGTATCGAGACACAGGGATGGGTATGTTTGATCTGGCATAATGATGATTCATTAAAATTGTGGGGTCTGCGTACGCACCAGGTCCACAAAGTATGGAAATAAAAAATAAAAAAATAAAAAAAAAACGTTTACAAGTGATTTTGATATAGATGTACATAATAATACTTTGATAAGTATGTTTTAACTTAAATAGGGATGGTATAATAAAATTGTGGGGTCTGTGTTCGCGCCTGGCCTCCATAGAATGGAAATAGGCACAAACTTTAATAAAGACTTTTCATATCTATCTGCGTGAGTATACTTTGGTAATTACGTTTCAGTTTGAAGAAATATGGTATAATAAAATTATGGGGTGTTCGAAGAATGGAAATATGTCACAAAGTTTAATAATGTTTTTTAATATAGATCACCAGAATATTGTGATAAGTGTTTCAGTGTGAACAGGTATGGTATAATAAATTATGGGGTTTATCTATTTTATTTTTACTTTCATCATATTTTGCTTTGGTTTTGATACCCCCAAATTCGAAGCTATCTCTTTACAACCCTCTTTTCATAACCTACCATACTTTCATAAATCAGAGTCCATTTTCTGTAGGCTGTTTTTGAATCCAGTCAACGACGGGTACTTTTGCTAGTATATATATATATATATATATATATATATATATATATATATATATATATATATATATATATATAGTGAGCGCCATCATCTTGACTGCTTGCATTTCCTTTTTCCCTTCTTTTCCACCTTCTTCCTCTCTCTCTCCCCTCTATCTCTCTCTTCCCCCTCCCTCTACTTTTATCCATATCTGGTTGAATGTTCTAAACTCCACCTCAACCTTTTCAATGTTTATTTAATTATTAAATCTTAAAACTTAAATGTTATTAAATCAGAATTGAAATCCTCCATCTTTTTTTTTACTTCTTCTAATATCGTTTTTCCAATCATAATAACAAGTTCTGATAATGTTCGACTAAGTTACTGGATCGTTGATACGATCCGGTAACTGAAACATGTGTAACTAATCAGATAAAACGGTAATATATATATATATATATATATATATACATTGCTCTGCAATTGTATTGAGCACTTTCTTCGGGTTTTTACTAATTAGCATTTTGCTATATATATATATACATATATATATATATATACATATATATATATATATATACATATATATATACACACATATACATATATATATATATATATATATATATATATATATATATATATATATATATATATATATATAGTAAGTTATAAAATATATGTGGCGATTAAGCTACACTGAATATTCTGCGTTTCATCCACTCTAGGACTCTTCAGGCTTATGCGCTAGTTCTAAAATGGATGAAACGCGGAATATTCAGTGTAGCTTAATCGCTATATATATTTTATAACTTACTAACTAGCTCTACCTACGTATTGAGCACTTTTGAAGTAAATACTTAATGTTTACGCATAAATTTATACTTTCGTATATTAATTTTATGTGAGTAAATTAAGTAGTTATATATATATATATATATATATATATATATATATATATATATATAGCATTTTTCTCTTAAGCATATTTCATTAAATAAAATAGACTTTTTTTAGTCTATTAATTCTGTTTTGTTTCATTTCCAACTTCCAAATCACGGCCTTCACTTCTGGCAAGGACTGGCTAATGTAATCGCCATATTTGTTTTAAATCCGGGCATTTTCTAATATTTCTGGTTTGAACACGTTATATAATCTTTTTAATAACGTGTATATTTATTTCATTGGTTAATTATTTAAATAACTTTACAAACATTTCAGAATGTTACCCGTATTGGTAAATTTTATTTTATTGATAGTAATTTTCTTAAGTTTTTATTGGTAATGCTTCTAGTATTTCAAGTTTTCGTTTAATATTAGTCTGGTCAAGTATGTATGTAGTGTCAACTATACTTAATCATTTACTAAAATGAATTTAAAACCTCTAACCTAATTATGATTAATAACCTCTCCACCTAGACAAAGTTGCTTGATACGATTAACAGTTTATAAATTCAAATACCCTTTGGGAGACTGTAAAGATTAAAACCGATACATATCGCCAGGGCATTGGCGAGTAGCTTAATGATGCATCAATCTGAAAACAGTTCTATATTTAACCACCTGACTAATCAACATTCCTGTCCCTTGTTCCGATTTAGGATAATTTTAGTTTAGAATATATATATATATATATATATATATATATATATATATATATATATATATATATATATATATATATATATATATATATATATATATATACATGATGAATTTGCAAACGAGTTGGACGCAGAATAACCGATAGTTGCCAAACCTGCAATTAAAAAAAATAGTTATCAATTTAAAGTTCGTTCTCACTAAAGAAAACACTATATATACATACAGACATGACAGAAAAAATAGACACTAAGATAAATATTTTCCTAAAATTAATATATACTATATGCCAACGCTGAAACCTGGGGGTTTCTCGGTTATGGTATAGAGTGCAATTTGGAGTAATGATCGCTTTGACCTGGTGAAGTGCAAAAGAAACATTAATTCTTCTAAATATGTTTCAATATTACACGAAGGACTCCTACCAACATGCTCAACTTGAACCAAGTTAACTCGCTGTTTATGGATGACGGAGCTCTTTGCGACTCTGCTATGGAGACACAACATTGGCTGAGCCAAAATGGGATTAATAAACTTCCACGGATTGATAAGCTTTGGGTATATTAGACCAGAACCTTCGCATAAAGAAAAGGAAACCATATTTTAAGCCTGAACGTTAAGCATTATTGTGTCAGACATGGTAAGGATTCCTCAAGATGATATTCGTCAACTTATCAATGCGATACCTAGAAGGTTCCTAGAATTAAAAAACAGCAAAGGGAATGTAAAGTAAATGCTAGTTATTAAATTTATGACCATATTGAGCCGGGACGACGCCAATAAATGCAGATGTGTGCACACACGCAAATTCCAGATGGAAATGACCGGAATTGTAATTATCATCGAAAACAAAGAAAGGCGTACATTCTAGGTCGGGAAAGGTAGAATTGCGCAACGCAAAATAAAAGAGAACAATGTAATTTTTGTTTATATTTATATATCAGGAATGTGGGTTTATGTCTATATAAGATGGTTAAAATAAACAGCCTAGAGACAGAGACAGAGACAGACAGACAGACAGACAGACATAGTCGTCCAGTGTGATTGACATTTCTCTACCGTCGCCTGCCATACACACACACCCTTAGAGCTAAACGCAGTCTCTCTCTCTCTCTCTCTCTCTCTCTCTCTCTCTCTCTCTCTCTTTGTTGATGGGCACAAGTTAATTGCAAATAAACTATATTGACAAATTGATTGTGTTGATTTTGAGAACAATGATAAAAGAATTGTAAGGTGCATATATAATTTAGCAAGCATTTGAAAAGTGCATGCTAGAAAATTATATATGCATTCAATAACGCAACATTAGCACTTTAAGTACGTTCGTCATTTCGCTCGTTTACTCAGTAACTTGTATGTTCGTATCCGATTTAAAGTCAAGTGCATATGTTTTTGTCTGCAGCTGCACCAGTTTGGCACAAGGTTGAAGGATTCTCGTGCTTTTCACGGTGAAAACATATAAAAATATTAATATTCATAGAGATAATGTAAAATGATTAAATGCGCCATCAGACTACACTGATTGGAGTATGGGTTGTTTTACAGCACATAAAGTGCGTTGAGGATTCAACAATACATCATTAATTATCTGGGTAGTTATACTATCGTAAACTGCAAAAGATACTTTTTTTAAAATAATGTATTTCTATCACCAGTCTCACATTAAACCTTCTGCAGCTTTTTGTTGGCCATTCTCTCTGGTCTTGTTGAAATTCCATGAAGAAAACGCTTTCTGCTGTCGATATTAAAATTCTTGATTATTCATGTGCCTTAAAGGAATGTAATCACGAGAGGGAAGATCTACTGAATCGTGACGTAACTATGTATTGAAATTACGATCTTGAGAAATTTTTTTTACAATTTCCTTAGATTCTTTAGTTGTCCGATTTTGCTTAATTTCGGCTTCTTAAAGTTGCGTAAATTTGCTAACATAGCCATCGAATGTAAGTAACGCCATGCGCTATTTGTCTGCAATGGAGTATGGTACGAGCTATCTGAATTCCGCAACAATACCTTAAATATTAATACCCTTGCAGAGTTTTCCAGATCAGTTTAATAATAATAGATAACACCCATTTTTTTACGTAGTGGCCACCACTTATAAAGGCCGGGAAGCCACTCGAGGATAAGTGTTAATGAGTGTATAGTAGTTAGAGGGATTATAGTAATCGTTAGTGGTGGAAATTTGGTAAAGTGAATTACTTAAGGGGGCGGTTCATCAAGTATTTGTTTACGTTGGACTTGAAGACAATCAAATTGTAGTTAGATTAAAAACAGGCAAACGGAAGAGAGTTCCACATGCGTGCAGTTCTAAGAAATAAGCTTTGTTCGTGGAATCTACGTTTTGGTTTAGGCAATGACGATTGATTGAGTTGGGGAAAATTATTGACAGTGGTTTCAGGTAGACGAGTATTTTTCTTGAAAGTTTGGCGAGGGGTAACTATAGATTGGAGCTCTGTCAAAACAGGATAAGCTGCTTCTAGCAGCTCCTGCTCAGATATGGCAACAGTACTCCATCCTTGAGCGTACTTGGCATTTATATGGATAGAGAATTGGATCAGCAGTGAGATATCTACTGCAGTGGTAGAAGGATCCCACCATTTTATCAGCGACCTTGGCAACAGTCTTGATGTACGTGTTCCATTTCAGATTAGGAGTAAAGTTCAAGCCCATAAGCTTGTCAAAACATGGAGCCTCCTGAAGACTAGAGCCATTCATTTCAATTGATGCAAGATGGGGATCAGAGCGTTGATGATGTAAAGATAGAAGCTTGGTTTTAGATGCATGAAAAGTAATAAGCCACTTCCTTTCCCATTGTACTACGTGGTCGAGATCAGAGGAGAGAGAATCAGAGAGAACTTAGTCATTTAGTCATTTACGGCCTTTGATGTGGTAGTGTCCTCAGAATAAATGTCTACAAATGATTTAAGGATATGTTTTGGGAGAGTATTAACGTAGATCAGGAAAAGAGTTGGGCTCAGGATGGATCCTGGAGAGACTCCAGCATTAATACTGTGAGCTTCCAATTTCTGCCCATCAACAACTACACATAGACCTATCAGAGAGAAATGATTTAATAATTGAGAAGACATTTTCAACTGTACAGTAGCTGGAAATCTTGTGACGTAGGCCTTTATGCCATACTCTATCAAAAGTCTTTGATATGTCAACAGCAATTGCTCTAGAAAGAAAGCCATTGTCGAGAGATTCACTAATCTTATGAGATATAACCGTAAGCACATCTGTTGTAGACCTAGCAGAACGGAAACTATATTGCAGGTCACTAAGAAGGTTATTTCTGCTGAGGTGGTTGACTACCTCTCTATTTAACACAGATTACAGCAACTTACTCATGACGCACAGGAGACTTATTGGTCTGTACTGAGAGGGAGATGACCGATCACCTGAATTCTTTAATACAGGGCATACTGATGAGATTTTCCAGGATGTTTGAAAGCAATTCTCCTTAGGACAACGCTTAAACAGCTTTGTAAGTGTGAGAACTAGTTATTGTTGAAGCTTTTTCAACACTATAATTAGAATGCCGTCAGGGCCAGTTGCTTTACTGGAATCAAGGTTTTTGATTAGCTTGGCAACATCACGCACAGATATTTGTATGTTGCATAGCATGTTTTCAGATACAGGAGGAAATACAGGAGAGTTTATGGCCTTGGTCGTATGGGGTAGAATTAGCTGCAAAGTTCTTGGCAAATAGTTTGGCCTTTTCTGATGCTGATGAGATTATCTCAGGTCCATTGATGATGGTTGGGATAGAACATACGCTTCTATTTAGGATCCTGTTTGTTATTTGCCAAAACTGGTGGGAACCAAGCCGCTGCTCAATTATTTTGGATTTAACGAACTGAGCATACAACTCCCTTGCATTTTTATTATTCGTTTACAATGGTCGCTGGCAGTCTTGAGGGCGGCTTTAGTCTCAGTACATCTATTACGTTGAAGCAATGGAAAAGGTGATTTCTGTGCACAATGGAAGCAGCACATTCTGGAAAAAAAAAACACATCTCGCTGTTAGGTTTTTGCTGGAATATTTTCGAGAGTATGAAACGATCTATACCTACGATTAACCATTCCGTCACATCTGATACTATAGAGGATATATTCTTTTTAAACATGGAATGCAGAAGTAGATCAGATATAAATATACGTAAGCTATCCCAGTATGCTATAGAGTATCGATATTCTGTATGATGGAGAGGTACGTCTGAGGACTTATTACATTTCGTTTTTATCTTAACTGATACAACCGAGTGGTCAGAAGATCCCAGTGGAGACAAGAATGGAAGATGAACATAGCTCAGGGCAAGTTGTGAGAAAAAGGTTTAGAAGATTTGCATACTGGCCATCAGTGTCGGGTACACGAGTGAGTTTGTTAACAATCTGAATGAGGTCATAAGTAATGGAGAAAACGTGACAGAACCTCCCCTCATCATTTGTGTTGTTTGAGTGGGTAAGTCATTCCACATTGTGGACATTGAAGTTTCCACAGATGTGAATTTTAGCTAATGAATTTTAGTAAGTGCAATCCGGAAGGACATATAGGGTAAATTACCACATGGAAAGCCATCTTTAATATAGGCACATATTCCATGCCCATGGGTCAGATTTAGAATGTTAAGTTAAAGTAACCTTTAATTACAAACTCATCTTTTTTACACAGGAATCACCACTTATCAAGGCCCGAACGCCACTTGAGGATAAGGGCTAGTGAGTATACATTAATCAATGTGATTATAGCGTAGTAAACATAAGTAGTGGGAATTTTGTAAATTGGATTACTTAGGGGGACGGTTCATCAAGAACTTGTTTACATTGCACTTGAAGACAATCAGATTGTAATCAGCTGGAAAGCAGGCAATTGGAAGGAAGTTTCACAGGCGCGCAGTTCTTAGAAAAAAGCTTTGTTCATGAAATCTACATTTAGGTTTAGGCAGAGATAAAGAGTGGGGAAATTATTGATATTGATAGACGAGTGTTTTTCGTGAAAGTTTGGCGAAGGGGGGACTATAGATTGAAGCTCAGCTGAGCACTTGCCATGAAAATAACAATAAAGCAGAGACTCGCAACGTCTCTTCTGTGAGAAAGAGGTTTTAGGGAAGAGAAAAGGGCATCCACAACTAAGCTACGAAGTCTATTTTAGGGAAATAGTCTGTCCAATGGCAGTTTAGTCTCCTGTAATTGGGTTTCAACCTCTGGAAGGTTAGAACGTAGACCTCTTATGTTCGAGAAGAAGACATGGTAGTGAGGGTCTACGTTAGAAGTTGGAGATCGTGTATATTTCTTGAAACTTTTCAGGTTTTGGATTTGTGGACTAGGTCGACAGACTTGCTTGGAGCAAGGCAGAGAGGAAAAGTAAGAAAGAAATAGAAATGAAGAAATATATTTTTTGTAGCACATGAAAAGGTAAAGCTGTAACAATTACCCAATAATATGGCATCGAGAGGCCCCACCAGAAGCTACTGCATGGTCCAGAATCCATTCACCAAATGGCAACACAGCAGCCACAGTACTTTGCTAATAGGATAGCCTTCTTAGTGTTTAATTCAATTTTCGTGTCCTTGAATATCAGGCGGATAACGTCAGCCCAGGTAAAACATTTACCTCTTACTAGTGACATGGCCACAAGAATAGACATAGAAACAGAAAATTTTCGACATCTCAGGCTACTGTTCATGTAAAACTGCCAACCTAGATGCAGCTTTTTCTTTTCCCTTTGTCAGAAAAATCACTCATTGGTAATGAGGACTGAGAGACAAATAAGGAGAAGCGAGAGTTTCAGGAGCTGCCGATAACGCACCCACTATGCATTATCCACTCTCCATTAATAAGTTTCAACACATCAGTGTCTGTTGGATAATTTTCTTCGATTGTGTCAGATCCTTTTCTTAAATTCCTGTTGCAAAAGTTTAGTATTTATTTTATAAAGTTTTACGCTTGAAAATCGAATAGATACCCCACTACCGGCTAAGCTTCAACCTCTGTCCCATCGCCGCACTGTTGCACTCCTGTGCCTATTTACAAGTTCTTTAATAGAATGTGCTGTGATGAACTCATAGCACGTGTGATCCCTAACCCTAACCCGACGTACAACCTCCTGACAAACAGCAAAATCCGACAACCACATTGTGGAGATCCCAAGAGGCAAGAAAACCTTCTACTCTTTTTCTCCTCAGACTGCTAGACTTTTTAATACCCCTGTTTCCTATTTCTTTGACTATACTAAACTGTACACGTTTAAATGCAATGTTGTTGAATAATGAGAGGCGGCCAACGCCGAAACAAATAAAAATGAGAATTAAAGTAAAAAAAAGAATACTGGGCAATGCCAGACTACCCAAGAGAGCGAGTGAATAACAAATGACGACCTGATCTTTGTCCGGTACATAAAAAGTAAATGTAAAAGCTAAAAGGAATGAAACGAAAAACAATATAAGACAGAAAAATGCAGGGAAATATAAACATACTAGCTGAACAGAAAACTCTAGACGGAGAAGATATATCTCTTCACTCCACGCGTCTGTTTGTCATGATTGTTTTTATAGTTAAAAGAATTTGTCATTTATTTGATAAACACAGCAGTACTTCGGACGCAATTTGGTGTTATTAAGTTGAAAGCAAAACAGAGGCGTATCGAACAAATATACACTTACACGTAACAATGTGAATAGATATCGCACTAGTCAACTCCCCACAATCCTTAATGAGACATGATACTAAGTATTAGCCCTTCACGTTCAAGTGGTTGTACACCCTGCTTGTGGTGAAAAAGAGTTTTAAAAATATTTCAATAAAAGACGCCCATCTGAACGACTTTTCTAGTACTAACTTCATGGAAGAGGAGAGAATATTTTATAACTGAATATAAAAAAAATGGTACAGGATTACTAGGAATAATAAACAAAAAGAAAACACGATTTTTTTTACACAGTAATCACCACTTATGAAGGCCCGGAAGCCACTCAGGGATAAGGGTTATTGCAAGTATATTTCGTTAGTGTGGAGATTTGATGAAGTGTTTACTTAAGGGGGCGGTTCATTAGGAATTTGTTAACGTTGGACTTGAAGACATCCAAGTTGTAGTCTGGTGGGAAGCAGGCAGACGGAACAGAGTTCCACAGGCGTGCAGGTCTAAGAAAGAAGCTTTATTCATGGAATCCACGTTTTGATTTAGGCACAGATATAGAGTGGGGGAAATTTTTCACAGTGGATTCAGCTAGACGGGTGTTTTTCGTGAAAGATTGGCGAGAGGGGACCAGAGATTGGAGTTCAGACGAGCACCTGCCATGGAAATAACGATAAAACAAGGATAGGCTCGCAACGTCTCTTCTGTGGGAGAGGTTGCAGGGTAGAGAAAAGGGAATCCCTCACTAAGCCACGAAGTCTATTTTGTACTGTCAAGGCAGGATAGGCTGTTTTTAGCAGCTCCTACCCAGATATGGCAACAGTATTCCATCCTTGGACGTACTTGACTTTTATATAGATAGAGAATTGCATCAGTAGTGAGATATCTTCTGGAGCGGTAGAAGGATCCCACCATCTTTCTAGCGACTTTGGCAACAGACTTGATGTACGTGTTCCATTTCAGATCAGGAGTAAAGGTTAAACACAGAAGCTTGTCAAAACACGGGGCCTCACCCAGACGAGAGCCATCCATCACAATTGATGCCAGATGGGGATCAGAGCGTTGATGATGTAAGGATAGGAGTTTGGTTTTGGATGCATTAAAGGTAACCAGCCAGGTCTTCCCCCACTGAACCACGCGCTCGAGATCAGAGGAGAGAGAATCAGAGAGAACTTTGTCATTTACAGCCTTTGATGTGTTGCCGTAGATGGTCGTGTCATCAGCATAGATGTCAACGAACGATTTAAGTATGTGTTTAGGGAGGTCATTGATGTAGATCAGGGAGAGAGTTGGGCCCAGGATTGACCCCTGAGGGACTCCAGCATTTATATTGCAGGCCTCCGATTTTTGTCCATCTACCACTACTCTTATGAGCCTATCGGAGAGAAATGATTTAATGATTGAGAAAACATTTCCAGTAATACCGTAGCTGGAAATCTTGTGAAGTAGACCCTTATGCCATACCTTGTCGAAGGCCTTTGATATGTCAAGAGCAATTGCCCTAGAAAGGAAGCCTTTGTCAAGAGATTCACTAATCCTGTGGGATATACCCGTCAGCACATCTGCGGTAGATCTTGCAGAACGAAAACCATATTGAGTGTCACTAAGAAGGTTGTTCCTGCTGAGGTGGTTGACTATTTCTCTGTTTAATATGGATTCCAGCAATTTACTCATAATATACAGGAGACTTATTGGTCTGTACTGAGAGGGAGATGACTTTTTACCTGAATTCTTAAATACAGGGCAAACTGATGAGGTCTTACAGGGAGTCGGAAAGCACTTCTCATTAAGGCAGCGCTTAAATAGTTTCGTAAGTATGAGAGCAAGTTCTGGTTGAAGCTTTTTTAACACTATAATTGGGATGCCATCAGGGCCAGTTGCTTTACTGGAATCTAGGTTTTTTATTAGCTTGGCGACCTCATGCACGGATATTTGTATGTTACCTAGCTTGTTCTGTGTTATAGGAGGAAATATAGGGAGTTGATGGCCTTCGTCGCATAGGGTAGAATTAGCTGCAAAGTTCTTTGCAAATAGTTTGGCCTTGTCTGACGCTGACGAGATGATCTCTCGTCCATTGATAATGGTTGGGATAGAACGCACACTTCTGTTCAGGATCCTATTTGTTATTTGCCAAAACTGGTGGGAACCAAGCCGATGATCAGCTACCTTGGATTTAACAGACTGGGCATATAGCTCTCTTGCATTTTTTATTACTCTTTTACAGTGGTTGCTGGCAGTCCTGAAAGCAGCTTTAGTCTCAGTGCATCTATTACGTTGGTAGCTATGGAAAAAGTGATTTCAGTGTGCGATAGCAGCAGCACATTCTGGGGAGAACCATGGCTGGTGGTTAGGTTTTTGTTGGAATTTTTTAGATGGTATGAATTGGTCTATGCCTACAATTAACCATTCGGTCAGATCTGATACTATAGAGGACACTTCCTTTTTAAACATGGAGTGCAGAGGTAAATCAGATATGAATGTACGGAAGCTATCCCAGTCAGCCATAGAGTATCGATATACAGTACAGTGGAGGGGTACGTTTGGGGACTTCTGACATTTCGTTTTTATCTTAACTGATACGACGGAGTGGTCGGAGGATCCTAGAGGAGAATGAACGGAACATGAACATAGCTCAGGGGAAGTTGAGAGAAAAAGGTCTAGGAGGCTTGCATATTGACCGGGTGTATCGGGCACACGGGTGGGCTTGCGAACAGTCTGAGTGAGGTCATAAGCAATGGCAAAATCATGACAAAATCTCCCCTCATCGTCTGTCTTATTTGAATGGATCAGCCATTCCACGTTATGGACGTTGAAGTCACCACAGATGTGGATGTTAGCCGAGGGATATGCAGACAGTATGTGGTCTATTTTCTCAGATATGCTCTTAAAGATAGTAACTCCGCTGTTGTTAGGCCGATAGAGAGCAAATATAAATGCAGTGGTGTTTGCAAGTGCAATCCTGAAGCACATATAGGGTAAATTAGGATCTTCTCTAGAGATATCCCTGCCACACGGGAAGCCATCTTTAATGTAGGCACATATTCCATGCCCATGGCGATCTTGGGGGTCAGATTTAGCTGTTAAGTTAGAGTATCCGTTAATTATGAACTCATCTAGGGAAGTGGTCGGCCCTATTCCAGTTTCACTTAGAAATAATATGTTCGGTTTTGTATCCTGTAATTGGGTTTCAACCTCTGGAAGGTTGGAACGTAGACCCCTGATGTTGGAGAAGGAGACCTGGTAGTAGGGGTCTACGTTGGAAGATGGGGTTCTAGGTTTAATCGAGTTTTTATTCTGGAGATATTTCATGTTGAGGTTTTGGGATTTGTGGAATAGGTCGGCATACTTGGTTAGAGCAGTAGAGAGAGGGAAAGTAAGAGAGAAAAAGACAGGAACATTTTTTTTGTAGCACACGAAAAGGCAAAGCCGTAACAATTACCTACTAGTATGGCATCGAGAGGCCCCAGCAGAGACTCCTACATGGTCCAGATCCACTCACCAAATGGCAATATAGCAGTCCCAGTACTTTGCGCCTGCTGATAGGACAGCCTCCTTAGTGGTTAATCCAAGGTTCGGGTCCCTGACTATTAGGCGGGTAACGTCAGCCCAGACAAAACGTTTACCTCCAGCACCCTTACTAGTGACATGGCCACAAGGACAGACAGAAACAGAAAAATTTTCGACATCTCAGACGACTGGTCACCAAGTACTACCGATCTTTAAGCAGCTTTTTCTTTACCCTTTGTCAGAAAAATCACTCATTGAATGAGGACTGAGGGACAAAAAAGGAGAAGCAAGAGTTACTGGAGCTGCCGATAACACATCCACTGTATTATCTACTCTCCATTAAAAAAGGGGGAGGGGAATGGGTACAATTACTTATTTATATCTAAGTAGTAAGTCCGGTGCTAAGTTACAATTCAGGACACTTTTGATGATAATCTCCCCTCCCATATTAATGGGTGGAAGTTTGTCGTTATCTATCGAGTTTGAATCATTGGAGTTTCACCTTATAATTAATCAAAATCCAATAATTAACTTTTATCTATTTGTAAAGTCGGCTTAATATGAATTTAAATTCGAGTTTAGATAATTATTCAAGATTTTACTTTAGGAGGTTCGTTTTCATAGGTAACTTTTTCTTTGCTAATGGCACTGTATTATATTTCGAATGTAATTGAAATATAAGGCTAACAATATTAGATGGTTTGATTGGCTAGCCAGGAAGCAAGCATTTTCAATACAGGCAAGCTTGCAGTAATAGTATATATTAAGTATACTACTTTAATAAAGTCCTAAGTTTATCTAGTCTAATAGAGAATAATTTCCGGCATTTTGTTTTGTTTTGTTTTTTTCGTTAGTTTCCGGCATTTTGTTTGTTTTTATCGTTTACTTTGTAGCATGGGGGGGGACGACTAAAACATGAGAATAGACAAATACATAAATAAAACAAGAAAAACAAGTTTAAAAACAAGGTAACAAAACATTTAGGATGAGTTTTAAAAAATACTTAACGTGTTTGCCATAGTGTTCCGTCCGCCGTCTTTTTGCCAACTGGTAGCTGGCATGTCGTTGTCTTTCTAGAGCGTAAGAAGATTTCTATTTCCGGATAACTTGGACGAGTGCCTATCTATTTTTAGAATAAAAGTCGTTACGTTCAGATGTGTAAAATATTTAATTTACATTTTTTTTAATTTTTTATTGTTTTTTTATTGTTATTATTATTGAATTAAATGATAAAATAAAACTTTTCTTCATTTAAAAGCGACAGATACTTACATACTTCTCATCTTTTACTCCACCTCACGTTAAATATAATTTCTAATAAATATTAATTATTTTATACTTGATTTATTTTTTATTTAAACTTTTTATTCCAAATTTGATCTCTATTCACTGTTCAAAAACTATAGTGTAACATATCTGCAATTTTCTGAAAGTGACAAGAATACTTATAATAAGTACATACTTAATAAGTACCTTTTTAACATTATTATCTCTTATTCTTCAAAACTAATGAAGAATAGAAAATGCACCGTGAATGCAACTTAACATTTCTCGTTTTTTTACTACTTGCCTCCAGACATCATTCTCCAGGAGCAAAGAGGGGGTTGGTTGTTCCGTGTGTCTGTCGTTGTTTAGTGTAAACGGAAGTTGAAGATAAATTGAGTAATTTTCTTTCTATTTTGTTACCCCGTAAATAATAAGAGCCCTGGGTATAAACGTTTTACCTGAGTTGATAATCAAAAATCCAAACCTTGGAGCAACTCCTTAAAACAAGTTAAAATGCTGGCGCTTTTGTATTGTCTGTATCATACGGACGTTTTCGATGAGGCCTCTCAATGACAAACTAGCAGGAACTGACACAGTTTTTCTTTTATCAATAGTCTACAAATTACTTTGTTCTTATTCTCTTCGTCCGATCTTTACCTTGTCTGCTGATTTTTCTATATCATCTAAGAAAAGAGTTAAGCAGCGAAATATCTGATCACATTTAATTAAAATGTCTGCATGTTAATAAGTTATAAAAGCAGTTCGAGCAAATAAATTGTTGGGGAACGGTGATCTAAAGATTTCAGTTTTATATCAGTAAAATCATTTCGTATCAGTTAATATTTATCATTTCTGTTTATAATTTGTTTTTGCACATCTTTCTGTAGTTTCTGAAACATTTTTTCGTACAAACTGATGTTGTAATTGGTGTACCGCAGTGCGTGTCTAGCGTTTTTATCAATTCCGTTAATTATTCAATATTCAGCATAAAACAAACATATGTGTATGTAACACAAAATTCAACCAAACCCTTGCCTAATAATTAAATGTTACCTTCAATGAGGAGGGTACCAAAAACAAAATATTTCTTACCTTAACTTTTTTTTTACTTTGCGTTCGTTTGAATTTCTTTTTAACAATTCAAATTCTTGTTATATTTCCGGGTGTGTTGAATTTTTGGTGAATCCAACTTTTTCTCACGTTTTCTCGCCGCCTAAATTAGAATGATATATTTCAATTTTTTTTTCTTCATGTTCAACCTAAAATGGTGACAGAAAAACTTTACGTTGTTCTTCCCAGTTTTGGCGAACTGATTACGTGCTAAAAGCTCATTTTCTGTCGTCAAATCTTTTGTATATATTTGTTGCAAGGTTGCAATTGAATTCTACCTCGCCAATGTTATATAAATTAGGTGCAAGTTCGTAGTCGAATACTCTTCTGTTAATCTGCTGTAGATTATACGTGACTTCGTAGTGGATTCTACGTCGTCCATCTTATATAGATAGGATGCGACTTCTTTCTTGCATCCTTCGTCGCCAATTTGATATATCTCTAGGATAATACAATCAGTATAAAATAATGGGACTGAACACACAGAGGAAATTATGACAAGTTTGTTGTACAACGATACAATGTAACAATCAGATATTGACATTTAAACGTACCTTAAATGCTGTAGAATCAAGACTAACTTACTCCCCGCCTGGTTACCACTTTCAATAGTCTTTTATAGACTGAGTAATCTATTCTCAGAGGATGTTAGGATCTTCATTATATCAATTTATTGGTCCACCGACTTAGTCGGATTTGGATCTTAGAATTCACTCTCGTCTGTTCGTTTGTTCGTCCGTTCGTCCATTCGTTCCCCAAATTTTCAATGACATTATATTGTTCTGAAATTTTGCATGAAGTTACAACTACCCAAAGGGAGGAAATGTAGCATTCTTGGATTTTTTTTATAAAAATTCTGATGCAGGGAGAAAAAGGTGTTAAAGTGGCCAAAACTTCAATTTAATAAGTCCCACTTGGTCAACTAACTTCCAGCTCCTATCTCATCGCCGCAATGTTGCATATATATATATATATATATATATATATATATATATATATATATATATATATATATATATACCTATTTTACAAATATTTTAATGGAATGTGCTCTAATGAACTCGTTATACGTGTGCCCCCTCGATGTACATATCCCTGACAACAAAATCTCACCCCTTCACTGTTGATGCCCTTAAATGTCAGAAAGCTTTCTAATCTAATAGTTTCTTCCCTCGAACAGCTACACTTTGGAATCCCCTTCCTGCTACTTGCTTCCCTGAGTGTATTCATATGCAAAAGTTTAAATAAGTTTAGTAAACCAAGATCTTTTTAATCATTCCTAGGCATGGTCTCAAATAGTAGCCCCTTACGTCCAAGTGGCGATATGTCTTGTTAGGGTGGAAAGGTGAGTAAGAAAATATCATGGTATGTATTTATCATTATATTAGGATTAATAATGATTAATAGGGATTAATATGGATTAGTCACTACAATGATACATTTACTCTCACTTTTTTCTAGGAAATTACTGGTCCGATCTGCCTGAAATTTTGTATAGGCTTTTGTTTGATATGTTAGTGATTAATAGCGATTAATATGAATTAGTGCTTACTGCAAACATAAACACAGATTTAACAATATTCAACCATCAATTTGGCATGACGCGCTCATAGTCAACAGTCTAAAAGGTTTAGTTTGTTTATGTTTCAGAATGAAATCAATGTCAAAGTTCTCTTCTTGTGCACTAAACTAATGTTTTATGAACTGACAATAGTGGACATCGAGGCGACAGCTGAAATCTATTCAAACGATTGCATTTCTTATCTTTTCAAAGGAAACACACCTTTGTTCGCAATAAAAAAATAATAAAACAGGTTCTTTTCGCTTGAAGATCCATTTTGAAAAAGATAGACAGGCTCGACCATCATTCATATTTTTTAAGAATAAGTTAATACTTAGTTAAGCTAAAAACGTTCGTGAATACTAAAATTAATAGATTAACAAAATCATTATTTCTTCATCACTGTTCATGGTGGGAGAAAGCGGCTGAATGCTATATCTATTTATCTATCTATTTCTATCTGTCTGCCTGTTTGTCTATCTGTCTGTTTCTCTCTCTCTCTCTCTTTCTCTCTCTCTCTCTCTCTCTCTCTCTCTCTCTCTCCACGACAATTTCAAAAATAAAAGAACGGGTGAAAACAAGAACACACACAAAAAAAAGAAGTACGTGACACTCTTTCCGCCAGTTATTTCGGCAGAAGGGATATAAAGGGAAGAAGCTATTCTGCGGATATTGAGCACTTTTTTGTTGACCGTGCGCTGGAAACCCTCCCCCCCCAAAAAAAATAAATAAAATAAAATAAATAGTAAATGAGTCAAAATAACTTTTTGCAAAATAGCAGAGAGTGCCTGTGTTATCGAAAAAAGAAAAAAAAATGAACCGCGGTGTCCGGGCTCGAACGTGAAACACGAAAGAGGCGAACAGGGCAAAAACTTACGGACATATTATTTGGTCATTCAGCCACGAGTGCTTATTATGTCATGATATTACAAAATAAGCTTTTTAAATGCAGCGTTTGGAGATGATTAAATGACTAAAAAGTTTTTCAATGAATGATGAAAAAATATAAAAATTAAATAAGTTTTTTGATATAGCTTTAAAGATTAAGAACTTCCAAGACTTTATATATATATATATATATATAAGGCTCAATTTGCCACGTAATTGCGTCATTTTATATTTCGATTCTCACCTGCCGCTGACGTCTTGGTTTAAGACACGCAAACCTAACGTTTTTTCCCCCTTTTTTTTTTCTATTTCGAATTCATTTCATTAAGTCTTTCATTAGTGATTTGTCAAACTTATTCACAGCAAAAAATAATAGTACAGCAATGCAATACTCTTCATGTGAATCTATTGTGTTGTGTACTCGACTGTTTATCACCAATAACATCTACAGAATCAACTATCTATAATTATATTAAAGCTGAGTTAAGCAAGGTTTCTTGTCATAAAGCATTTTCCTATATATTTACTAGCAACTGACCTAATTGCAGCAATCATTAGAAAACGTTCGAAATGAAATCAGAGTTATTATTAATCAGTAATTAGAAGGGAATGAAATGTACGGGAATGCAGATGAAACACAGCAATAAAAAAAAAAATGACTATGAAATTTGATTACCCTCCCAACAACACCGACCAAGAAAATATAAACTACGTGTGAGTTTGTGTGTTCATTTATTTGCGGACTGCTGCTGCTGCTGCTGCTGGTGCTGTTGCTGTTGTTTTTTTGTTTTTTTTTTTCACCACGTTTCGGCCAACGTAAAAGAATAAAAAAAAAGATAAAAATAAATAAAGCATAAACAAATGGAACACTAAAAAAATAAGGAATAAAAAGTATAGAATTATAAAAAAAAGATATAGAAAATATAAAAGATATAGAAAAATAAAAAATAAAATACAGAATGATTTAAAATACAAGAAGAAAAAAGTTTTACAATTAAAATAAAACTTACTTATTAACATAAGAAAAGAAATCAGTTTTCATGAAGTCCAATTTGAACACGAAAGTTGTCGGAATGGTACAACAAATCCATTGCAGCCGGGGGAGATTACTTCCAAGGAGACTAGAAAAAAGTCTGGGAACTTATTGAAGACACTTCGTATATCAACAGAAGCTTCGTAGTAAATGACTGATGTTCAATTTCTATAATCCAATTCACGGGGGGATTCAGAGTAGAAGATGATGACGGGTTATGGAATATTCAATTCCTTATAATATTGTGATGCTGGAGATGTAGAGAAAAACGTCCCCTACTAACCACAAAAAAATGGTTAGAATTGCAGGTTGAAGTCCAAGGTATTTGTCCAAATTTTTCCACATCCAGAGTGTTAGCGGGACTGCTATGTGGTAGTGGATTTAAGGAGTTCAGATGCCGGATTGTGTTTCAGGAGAGCCAATGGAGTGGATTTTTTTTTGTTGTGTTTTTGTTTTTGTTTTTTTACTTCGAATAATCCGTGAATATACATACGTAGATACCAAAATGTGAGTTTAGACACATCCAATACCTTGGAATTAAAAGAAAATAAAGTGTTAGCACTTATGTGAAGTAAAGGGATTAACAGACCCGGAAAAAATATTAAAAGGGGCAAAGCCAAAAAACGTATGTAACTTAGATAGTAAAATAATAGAACTTTACCTTTATATTACCAATCAGAAGAGACGTTGCGAGCCAGTCTATACTCTATCGTTATGTTCATTTAAATGCTCGTCTGAGCTTCAATCTATGCATCACCCTAGCCAATCCTTCACAAAAACACTCGTCCAACTACAACCACTATTAACAATTTCCCCCACTCTCTATCTGTGCCTAAATCTAAACGCAATTTCCATGAACAAAACTTATTTCCTACCTAATGCCCACCTACTGGAACTCTATTCTGCTGGCCTGCTTTCCAACTAACTACAATATGGTCATCTTCGCCTCCAATGTAAGCAAGTTATTTGTTGAGCCGCTACTTTTGTTCCGGTAAGAACTGTACACGCATTAACCCTTATCGCCGAGTGGCCTTCCGGTCTTGATATGTGGTATTGTATTAAAAAAAGCCAAATGAATTTAAGAGACTTATTATTAATAGTAATGCAAGAAAAATTTATTATGAATTTATTTTTTATAGTAGAATTTTTCAAACTTATCTGACAATCGTAGCTTTTATCCTCAAATGGCTTTTGGCCTTGGTAAATGGTGAATCATTAGAATAAAAATTCAGTGCTGTTTTAACCATAGATAATGACAGTAGCGATGACGGTGATGGGGGCGTTTGCAGTGGCACCATGGGGGGATGCCAATGGTGCTGACGTCTAGAACGCAGATATCTCTTCGGGGAATGATTCCGGCGCTTTCGTGCTTATTTATTTATATATTCATTATTATTCATTGCTCGACGAAGCATCTGTCTGCACCATTTAATCTTCTATATAATAAACAGTCGTAATTGTGTTTGTGCGTGTGTATTTGAGTAAAAGTCGGGAACTACATAAGACACGTTCATAAACTTTGCATCACCAGATCGCTATGATTGGGCCGACTTTTTTTTAAATTTCACACAAATATACTTTATGTGCCTAGCAGTGTTCTTAGATATGTTTTGTATGGTAATGTCTTCGATAAGTATCGATAATCGATAATCGAAAAAATTGGATGACAGAAAGATAGTTTCGAGTTTGACGGGTAAAAAACTTCAGATCTACTTGGTAGACACCAAAATTGTAAAATAATAATATTTCAGCCTTTTTGTTTTATATATATATATATATATATATATATATATATATATATATATATATATATATATATATATATATATATATATATATATATATATATCGTTCTTTCTCTTACTATCTCTCTCCTGTTTCGCCATGATGGAAGATTTGAAAATTTGTGAGATCAGTTGCTGATCTTATTGCGATCAGTAACGACCATAAAAGTTAGCATTGTCAGATCGTTGAACGCAAAAGGTCCAAGCAATTAGTCTATCGATTTGTCGAGAATGGACGGGCTGCATGCTAGCTCTACTTTCAGATTTTTAAAATGCTTCTTCAAATGTTAAAAAAAAAAAAAATTTCTTTTTCTATGAAAAATGTGCTATTAGCTTATTTTATAAAGCGTACAATTCCAGCCACAAAGATTCATGCTCAGATTATTAAGGAGAGAATTGATGACGCCAAATGACGTCGAGAACTTGGCACAAGACACGTCAAGAGGACCTAGCTAACGGCATATCATTTCCTTGACCTAAATGTGATGTGCCTATCTTTTGTTCGCGTTTAACACACGAGGAGCTGATTGTCGTGCTCAGGACAAAACAGCCGTTCCAGAAACACATCAAGTTATTTTCTTCGGTACAACATGCGGAAATTGCCAGAATAGTTTTGGTTGAATTCGAAATCGGCGTAGCCGATTACGTATTCTACAATAGTATCCATTAAACTAACTATGCACCTTTCATTTAATACTGTGAGCGTTATTTCATCTAAAAACGTATAAACATTCCACTGATATGACAAGCAATTTGGTTGTTATAATATCCAAATGCAGTACATGCCAACGATCTAGAAGGATAACACAAATGGAAATCTCTGCAATATTTTTTATTTTTTTAATTATTGATACTGTTGATGATGATCATGACGTTGTCGTTGTAGTGTTGGTGGTGTGTGGTGGTGTTATAAAATTGTTGATGGCGGCGCTGGTGATGGAGATGTTGTGTATAGTGTTGATGTCAAAGAATCCATTTATCTCTTCGAAGAATGTGTCCAGCGTTCTTTTACTTTTTAAAATATTTATTTATTCATTGCTCGACGAAACATCTGCCTCCACCGATTAATTTTCTATATAAAGGCGCGTGTAATACTCTGAACGTATACCCATGTGTAATACTCTGCACGTATACCCATGTGTAATACTCTGCACGTATACCCATGTGTAATACTCTGCACGTATACCCATGTGGATAGTATGTGTAAGATTTATAATTTCACCCGTAGTCGTTGGTCTGTATGCGTGTATGTATCATGTGATTGTAGTGAGCCTAACTAGCCAGTGAGAAAAAAATCAGATTCTAATTTTTACCACGTCAAGGACAAGAATTCTCAACCGAAATCTCGTGTTTACTAGATTAAGGAACTCAACTTTTTACCAACAGAAATTACTTTAGGCAATGTTGATCCTTTTCTTCCACCTCCCCTCCAAAAAGATATCGTCAACAAAGTTGTATGTAACAACTTAATCTGGCTGCAAGTAAAACGAAATACCAACCAGCACACGACTCAATAAATTTATCATTATTTATTTTTAATTTCATTTATATTTTTAAAATCAACAGTTTTATTTATTTTAAAAGTACCTTTTGCGAAAATTCTTTATTTTATTAAATAAAACATCTTGTGTAATTATTAGTCGATTTTGTTTGAATGGAACAATAAAAAGTATCCTGAGGGGGTAATTATCTTTTAATTTTATTGAGAAGTGTGCAGATTTCGTATCTTGTTTTATTTTACTTTTAGTCAGTTTCCGTGTTTACGTAAAACACTATTCTGACGCCATCTTTTATTTTTTGCAGGATGGGGATCTTTCTCTAATAAAAAGAAATTATTCTCAAGAGGAAATCATTGTAGTGTCTATGACGTAAAAAAGAACTAGAGACAATTTAAACAGACAATTCCAACAGAAAATTTCAACAGACAATTTCAACAGAAAAGTTCAAGTGTTTAGAAGATTTTCAAAAACGAATATGACATAATTTTCTCCGCGGAATGTAACCAGTGTTTAGTTACATACTCAACCAACTATTCATTTTATAACAATGTGCTGATATTGGCGAGATTTAAAGAATCTTTGAAGATCCACGCGTTACGTTCTTTATTATAATTCCTTGTTTGAAATTTTGATAGATTAAAAAGTATTATTATTAAATATATATATATTTACCTTTGTAAGAATGTGTGTATATATATATATATATATATATATATATATATATTCTATATATATATATTCTATATGTATATCTTCTATATATATATATACTATATATATATATATCCTATATATATATATATACCCCATATATATTATATATATATATATCCTATATATATATATCCTATATATATATATCCTATATATATATCCTATATATATATCCTATATATATATATTTATATATATCCTATATATATATATCCTATATATATATATATTCTATATATATATGTATATATATATATTCTATATATATATATATATTCTATATATATATATATTCTATATATATATTCTATATATATATATTCTTTATATATATATATATATATATTCTATCTATCTATATATATATATATATATATATATATATATTCTATCTCTATATATATAGTCTATATATAGTCTATATATATATTATATATATATATTCTATATATATATTCTATATATATATTCTATATATATTCTATATAAATATATATATATTCTATATATATATTCTATATGCATATATACTATATATATATATATTCTATATATATATTTCGTATATATATATTCTATATATATTCTATATATATATATTCTATATATATATATTCTATATATATATATTCTCTCTATATATATATTCTATATATATATATATTCTATCTATATATATATGCTATATATATATTATATATATATTCTATATATATATACATATATATTTTGTATATATATAATCTCTATATATATATTGTATATATATATATAATCTATATAAGTAAATATATATTGTATATATATATAATCTATATATATATCATATATATATTCTATATATATACATATATATATATATCTATTCTTATTATATAGTATGTACATATATTATATATATATATATTCTCTATATATATTCTCTCTCTATATATATATATTCTATATATATATATTATATATTCTATATACATTATATATGTATTTTATATATATATATTCTATATATATATATATTCTATATATATATATATTCTATATATATATATTATATATATATTCGATATATATTCTATATATATATATATATCTTCTATATATATATATTCTATATATATTTTATATATATATATATTCTATATATATATTTATATATATATTCTATATATATATATATATTCTGTATATATATTCTATATATATATATATTCTATATATATATTCTATATATATATATATAGATATATATTCTCTCTCTCTCTCTCTCTCTATATATATATATATATATATATATATATATATATATATATATATATATATATATTCTAAAACTTTTTTTTTTTTTTAATTTTGTTATTTCCATACTTAGTGAACCAGGCGCGAACGGAGATCCCACAATTTTAATGAACCACCGTTCTCCCAGATTAAACGTGTATCTCGATGCAAGTTCTATCATTATATGTAATCGGTTTTTAAAATAGTCAACCATATTAATGGTAATTGACCGCTTTTTTTTTTTGCTCAACATACAACTTAAAATACCCGGGCAACGTTGGGCACCCATGCTAGTATATCTATAAAAGTGAACGTGTCTGTGTGTGTGTGTCTGTGTGTGTGTCTGTGTACATTTTCCTACGCAATAACTCTGTCAATTGTCAGTCTACAGACTCGAAATTTGATATACAGGGTACTGAGATTTGGGAAAATCTTTGTACGCCGTTTCGGCCAGAAATTTGACTGTTAAGGGGTTAAAGTTCAACGATTTGACCTTAGATACTCTGCTAAACTCCTCCGCCAATTCTGTGTCTAAACACTTGAAATTTTAGATATAGGTTCCTTAGACATGGATCAAACTTCATAACGTGATTTAAGCCAAAAACAGTAAATGTTAAGGGGTCATAATAGGGGTCAAAGTTAAAAAGATTGACCGCTTTTTTTTTTTTTTGCTCAACATACACCTCGAAACACCCGAGCCACGCCGAGCTGAAATGCTAGTATATATATATAAGTAAAGAAATTAAGCACGGAGTATTTAGTTTTATCCTGTATCTAAATTGTTTTCATTAATAATTATTTTTGACAGATGAGGAGAAATATGGAGGAACCCTTTTCTTTGCTTAATAGTATTAGTAGATTGGAAAATGAGAGCAGATTCGATTAAACGACGTGTTTATTTATTGTGTATGTGTTTTAGGAGAGTCGCAGTATGAAAGTCAAACTAGTGATCATTCTACATAAAGCGCCCCCTCCCGCTAATCTAATATATAAAAGGCTATATGTTTGTCTGTCTCCATATTTTCAAACTATCTTATCCGAAACTAAAAGTCGTAGAGCGGCGTTGGGGGCCTCAAATGACTACATTTTTAACAGACAGTTATTTTATGGGTTTTTAAAGAGTCCCAAATAAGTCAATATTGTTAAAATTGTTAAGCATTTTGTACATTCATCTTAGTTCATTTTTAATTTTGGATCTGTTCATATGCGTGTTACGGTGGTGCAGTGGTAACGTCACCAGCTTTGAATACTACAGTGTCGGTTTCGATTCTAGCTAATGGCATCCCCACATATTTTTTATACTTTCGAAATCATGAGTCTATTAAAAATATATACGACGTCTGGACAAATTAAAATATCTTATTTAAGCATATTTTATGTTCGGGCAAAGCCTGGCGCCTTCTCCCTGCTAGTGTTTGTATAATAAACATACTATATATTTGCTATGTTGTTCATCGAGCACGTTTTAATAAACGCATGGGTTTCGGTGGATCCTCCTCTAGGAAACCAAATGATATAATCATTAAATATAGATATATATATATAAAAATATTAATGTGTATATATATATATGTATATATGTATATATATATATGTATATATATATGTGTATATATATGTATATATATGTATATATATATATATGTATATATGTATATATATATATATATGTATATATATGTATATCTGGCATTGAATTATTCCTTATTCAATCGCAATTGCGGTGGGCTGGTCATGTATTGAGGATGCCCGATGACAGAATTCCAAAAATTGCGATGTACAGTCAATTTGAGGGTGGTAAAAGAATTGTCGGACGTCCTGGGCTTAGGTACAAGGACAAGTTGAAGATTAACTTGTCTGCAGTGAACATACCATACAGGAGTCTTGAAGATGAGCTGAATGACCGAAAAGGATGGAGATCAAGGTGTTTTGAAGGTCTCCAGAGGTGTCAATCTGAAAGCTTAAGACAACTGAAAGAAAACAGAGTAAGAGCAAAACGACTACCAGCTGAACCAATATCTGCAGCATTAAATCCACATTCATGTTCTATTTGTGGCCTTGTCTGCAAGTCCCTTGCTGGACTAAAAAGTCATCAGAGGCAAAAGCATAAATGAGTTTTAGAAATATGGGTTGTCTGAACCTCATACGTCGAAATCGACGGGAGAGTCCATCATGTATATATATGTATATATATGTGTATATATATGTATATGTATATATATATCTCTCTATATATATGGGTATATATATATATATGTATATGTATATATGTATATATATATATCTATATATCTATAAAAGTGAACGTGTCTGTCTGTCTGTCTGTCTGTGTACATTTCCCTACGCAATAACTCTGTCAATTTTTAGTCTATAGACTCGAAATTTGAAATACCGGGTACTGAGATTCGGGAAAATCGATGTGACGGGTGTCAGCCAGAAATTTGGCTGTTAAGGAATCAAATTTCAACGATTTGACCTTTAAGAACTCTACCAAACTCCTCCGACAATTTTGGGTCTAGACACTTGAAATTTTAGATATAGGTTCCTTGAACCTGGATCTAACTTAATAAAGTAATTTAAGCCCGAAACTATAAATTTTAAGGGGTCATAATAGGGGTCAAAGTTTTAAAAAATTAACCCTTTTTTGTTTTTGCTTTTTTTGCACAGCATACACCTCCAAACACCCGAGCAACGCCGGGCACCCCTGCTAGTATATATATATATATATATATATATATATATATATATATATATATATAAAATGTAATTCTTGGTTCGTTCAAAGTTTATACAACCATATTTCTACATTACCAATTTATTTGAAATTTTCAGACAACCCATCTTTAGAGTCAAGGGATGTTTTTATGTTATTAAAATAAATTTACATCGCCAATTATTAAAATATTAAATAAAATAAATATATTTTCGTAAGCCGTTAGTGCGAACCTGTTTTGTTGATAGAACTGAACTTCCGGTTCGATTCATTTCACACCCACGAATTGACGAAAAGAACTAGAAGATTTCATTTTCTGTTTACTCGATAAGTAAACAAAACAAAAAAACATAATTTGTTTATCTTCCAATTTTTTTTAATTTAAACGTTTTTTCTTTATTATATCAGGCAAAAAAGTTTGTCGCTTGCTTTTTGAGTCGAAGTTGTTTTTTTGTTTGTTTTTTTTTGCTTTTTTTATCTTTCGATATAAGAAAATATGAACTTTTTTACTATTGTTTGGTAAAAGTACAGTTTTTTTTTTTCGAATAAATTTTACGGATTGGTAACTTGCTTAAATAATATTTGGTGCTAATGCAGAGAGTGGTCCGCGCTATTTTTTAAATTGTATTTCTAGGTTTAATTAAAGTTTTATTATATGTTTTTTTATTCAATTGTAAGGTTAAAATACAGATTAGGTACAAAACACCCTCCTCTCCCCATGTTAGGAATGGCTTTTTAAATAATAACGTTATTATTTCAGCACGGATCACTCTCTGCATGAGTACCGTACTTTAACCTAACAATTTAATAAACAAAATATGGTACTTATGCAGAGAAAGTACCGTGCTAAAATAATAACGTTATTTAGAAAGCCATTCTTAACATGAGGAGGGCGTTTTGTAACTATTCTATACTTTCGCCAAACAATTTAATAAACAAAAGATGGTACTTATGCAGAGAAGGTACCGTGCTGAAATAATGCCATTAAGAAAGCCATTCTTAACATGGGAAAGGGAGGGTGTTCTGTAACTATTTTATAATTTCACCTAACAATTTAATAAACAAAAGATAGTACTACCGTTATTTAGAAAGATATTCTTAACATGGGGAGGGAGTTTTGCATCTATTCTATACTTTCACCTAACAGTTTAATAAACAAAAATAGATAGTACGTGTGCATAGAAAATAGAAAGACATTCTTAACATGGGGATGGTATTTTGTAGCAATTCTGTCCTTTCACCTAACAATTTAAAAACAAAACATGGTACTTATGCAGAGAAGTTACCCTGCTGAAATAATGACGTTATTATTTAGAAAGCCATTCTTAACATGGGAATGGGGGTGTTTTGTAACTATTCTGGACTTTCACCTAACAATTTAATAAACAAAAGTTAAACTTAAGCAGACAATGAAGAGTACTGAAGCATTAACATTATTTAGAAAGCCATTCTTAATATGGGGAGGGAGGATGTTTTCTAACTATTCTGTACTTTCGGTGTTAATGCAGAGAGTGATCTGCGCTATTTTTTAAATCGTATTTCCACGGTTAATTAAAGTTTTATGATATGTTTTTTTATTCAATTGTAAGGTTAAAGTACAGAATATGTACAAAATCCCTTCCCCATGTTAAGAATGGCTTTTTAGATTAATAACGTTATTATTTCAGCACGGACACTCTCTGCATGAATACCGATTAATGTTTTGTTCTTTGCTTTTTTACCGTATTTTTTTGTTTTTTTTTAAGAAAACCTTTTTTACAAAAATTGAAAGTACACGTTTTTTCTTTTTTTTTTACAGAAGTTGTTTTTATCATGGCATAAAACGTCCCTTCTATCCCCCAACTAATTGTTTGTATTCCCTTATTGAATAAATGAACCAATCTATATCCACCAATATATAGTTTTTGTGACTTCATTTCCCATTCCTATTGTTCTCCTATATAAGCTCCAATAATATTGGTTAAGCTTTTTATTGTCCCGATAAGTCTCCGCTTATAGAATTGAGCTGTCTCCTTTCTTCTAGCACACTAAGATATATATATATATATATATATATATATATATATATATATATATATAGTGATTTAAAGGTTATGAGTGATTTAAAGCATAAAATGATGTTACTTTTTGTATGTAATATTTTATTTTTATTTATTTTTTATATAAAAAATGAAAAAAATAAAATGTTAAATACAAAAAGTAACATCGTCTTCATACTTCACAAAACTCTCATAACCTTTAAATCACTATCCTACAAGTATACGTGGACTTTTAACATTATATACATACATATATATATATATATATATATATATATATATATATATATATATATATATATATATATATATATATATATACTAGACTACTTGTGACCCGTTGGGTCGGTATGTTATATTAGCTATGGAATTAATGTATCACCGTGACACTTGTGACGTAAATAAAATAGTTTTTGTGACAAAACAGAAACATTTATATAAAAGTATATTAAAATGAAAAAAGAATGTACAGGGTGGTCAAAAAGTCAGGTAACATTTTAAAGAAAAACGATATTAGCAATACACGTATATTTAAGTACCATACATTGAAATATAAAATGAAACAAACATGAAATATGTTTATTTTGTTAATTGTCGTCCATTTCTCTCTATCAATCGCTGGAAGCGATTAACCACTGATTGTGTAACACGTGTAATCATGTCAGCTGATATCCGCGCAATCTCCTCTTCAATAAATAACTTTAAAGACGCTATTGTATCAGGCTTCTTGCCATAAACGCTAAATCAGGAGGGGTAGTTTATATATTACACTCAAATATTTAAACAAATAATATTAAACGAATAGAGATTATAATGGATCATATTGTTTTTTCTACCTTTAACATGTTACCCGACTTTTTGACCACCCTGTAGATAGATTTCTATGAGTCGTTCTGTTTATAATTGTTTATTTTTTAAAAAAAAAAAAACTTGCAGCCATTGAATTATCAGTGGTTTGCCATACGTATAGGTGAATATGCACTGAACAGATACCATAATGCTTAAAGTTAAATTCAAATTTTGATATATCGTTTAATTTAAACGCAAAAAAAACAATTGAGACGCTGAAAACGTACACAGTAAAACAATGCGTTTTATTATCGCGTTGATTATTTATTCGTAACGCAAATTAAAAAAAACATATTTTGGGGGTTATTTATTTATGTTGGTAGTGTAGAAGCAAATTTATGAATGTTTTGTTTTTAAAAAGGACTACTACAAAATGGAGAATAAATTTTTAAAAAAAGAAGGCGGTGGGCAAATCGCTGTTGTAAAAAATATGGTTGTGAACGGGTAAAGGACGTTGATTTGTAAGAAAATTGCGTTAAAATGACTTTAACGTAATACGGAAATTACCGATGTAAAAAAATTCAAAAAGTATTAACAATTGTTTATTTGAATAATTTAAATGCGAAAAAAAAACATTTGGGACGCTGAAAACGTACACAGTAAAACAATGCGTTTTATTGTTGCGTTTATTATTTATTTGTAACCCAAATTTAAAAAATAACATATTTTCGGGGTTATTTATTTATGTTGATAGTGTAGAAGAAAATGTATGAATGTTTCAAGAAAGGTGTATTAAAAAATGGAGAATAAATTAAAAAAAAAAAAAAAAGAAGGAAGGCGGTGGGTAAATCGCCGTTGTAAATTGTTCTTATGGTTGTCAACAGGTCAAAGTTGATTTATTTGTAAGAAAATTGCGACAGTATAGTTGTAGTACAGAATAGTTGCAAAACATCCCCACCCTTCCCATGTAAAATAATAATTTCTAAATAATTACGTTAATATTACATTAATATTTCAGTGCGCAGGTCAAATTCTTCAAAATTAGCGATTTGTGTTTATTTGTTTACGCTGTTATAGATTTATGTTTATGTACGCATGTGCAACCGGAAGTCGTAAACCAGACGTGGGTTACAACACGAGTTACAGGATCATTTGAGTTTTATAATTATATAGATACATACATACATATATATATATATATATATATATATATATATATATATATATATATATATATATATATATCTTTGTGGTTAATATTCTTTTCACAAAATAAATATTCCATTTTTGTTCTCCAGTTTTTAGTGAAACGTTGGTGTATGTTCTTCATAAGAAAATCGTATTTTTTAAATACATTTACTAATTCTAAAGGTGAAACAAAAGAAGGAGTATAGTTAAATAGATAAAAAAAAATGGCCAGAAGAACGTAAACTATTTTAGTGTAGATCATTCGCACATTGTCGTGTTTTCATCGCCTGATAACTACAAAGACGCGTAAATACAGTCTCCATCAGATATAGACCAGTTATTTTCAACCGCAGAACTTTCGCTAAATTTACCATTCTGTTTTTACTCTAGGTTAAATGTTATCCGGAGAATTTTCCAGATTGTGTATTAACACTTGTTTATCAAGGAACTTTCAACAGATCATATGTCTTCGGAGACAAAACTCTAAAAACGTTTCTTTATCGTGCATCCAAAATAGCTTTACTTATCATCTCATTCATATATATATATATATATATATATATATATATATATATATATATATATATATATATATATATAGAGAGAGAGAGAGAGAGAGAGAGAGAGAGAGAGAGAGACGGAGATAGAGAGAGATGTATATATGTGTGTGTGTATGTATATGTATACATATGTATATATATGTATGTGTGTATGTATATGTATATATATATGTATGTGTGTATATATATATGTATATATGTATTTGACATTTTACTTCGTTAAAAAAGTTATTGCCTGTTAACTTAAAACTAATGTTTCATGCCCAATTGAATATGGTTAAATTTGTGCTCAATTTTGCTTTAAATACTGATCCTTAATAATCTATAACTATACATCAAACTATTACGATAATATTTAGTTCGCTGCACCTTATCATATCAAAAGTTCATACAAATTTTCAGCCGGATCAACCCAGTAATTTACGGTGAGTTGGAATAGATACATCGAGATCATTGCCAAGGCTGCTGCAAAGAAGCTGGACTCTCTCTACCGTTCTATAAAGTTACTTCCGCCTGAAAGTATCCTGTACCTCTATAAGGCCACCATTCGCCCATGTACGGAGTACTGCTGTCACATTTGGGCTGGTGCATCTGCTACTAGTCTCTCGCTCCTAGACAGCGTCTAAAAGAAAGTAGCCAACTTGACAGGTCCCGAACAGTCATTCAACTCCTGTCCTATTGATGCAATGTTGCATCCCTCTGCCTGCTTTACAATTATTTTAATGGTGGATGCTCTGACGAACTACAAGCCCTTTTGCCCCCTCGACGAAAATACCCCCGACAAACCCGACAAGTAGAAGTCCCACTACAGTAGAGATCCCTAGATCTAGGAAGGCCTTCTACTCTAATAGGTTCTTCCCCAGAACTGCTAGACTTTGGAATTCTCTTCCGGTTTTCTACTTCCCCGACTGTACTGACATGCAGAAGTTCATGTGTTATATGAACAGACATCTTGCTGCTCATCTACGTAGTATCCTTGCGAAAGTAACAATGTGCCTTGTTTGGGGTGAAAATATAATACTAATCTCTAATAATTATAATCGTGAAACAAATGGATACCATATATCTTAGTTCACTGCACCTTACAAAAGTACACAAAATTAGGAATTTTAAGCCAAGTCATCTCAGTTGTTTCCGCAAAAAGTGAAACAGACAAACTTAAAGAAATATAATATAATATAATATTACCTATTTATTTGCATTTACTAATTCTAAAGGTGAAACAAAAGAAGGAATATAGTTAAATAGATAAAAAAATGGCCAGAAGAACGTAAACTATTTTAGTGTAGATCATTCGCACATTGTCGTGTTTTCATCGCCCGATAACTACAAAGACGCGTAAATACAGTCTCCATCCACAAACAGACCGTTTGGCTGTATCATAGCTTTTTAGTGTTGCTAGACCAGCCGCCACCCTAGACCTGGGATTGGGCCAACAACTATCGTCTTTTATGATGTCTAACAATACTTTATTCAAACATTAACAACACTGTTCTACTTGTTTTTATTTACAATTTCGCTAAACTATTTGCAGACAATATCATTACCACCTGAATAAATCCGATTATCATACGAAACCACATGCAATTTTAAAAAATTGACGATAATCCTACGAATAAATTAAAAACACAACTTAATAGACTCATCACTGTCCATAACGCACAAGTCAATAGTTACCAACTTCTCAAAATAATTGGTGATTATAAACATGGTTATTTATATGGAACTGTTAAGACATATAAACCATAATTTCCTTCGCCCACCTATCTTATCCCAAATTTTCTATGCTCTTATATTCATTAATAAGCAACTTAAATGAAATTATCAGCCCATATTTACCTGGTAGAAATAGCGTTATGTCTACACAAGAACTATTACAAACTCTACAAATCAAACAATCAGGAGTTTTTCTCTTTCTTTTCTTTCATATCCGATACACATGTGGACATCAAAATCCAATCTAGACAATTTAGACTTCAAGTTCCTCATTATACACAACGAGAGACATTCAGTGTCAACATCAACACAGCTTAACGAACTACACTCTCGTTTCATAAACACACTCTCTCACTGATGGAACAAACATAAACTAAAATGATCAAATGCCTTTTTTCATTGGTTAATAGACTGAGATTTAACGGAGGGCGCCATGTCTTTCCTAGTATTATTCCACTTACACTTGATCCTTCAGCAAGGGGTATCAAATATTATATTTAAGTCTTTTGTTTGACTCGATCGTGGATTGGTCTCCTGGATTATTAGCGAACCCTCTAATCAATATGTTAGATATACATACACCTACAATGCCTATTAATTTTGAATACACTGTCACACACAGACCCACAAAACGATAACCGAAATGAACATTGCTACTCAATTTCTCCTTACAGTCAACTTCAGTTATTACGTACTTCAGACACTCTGAACTCTCATACATTAAGAACGAATTTTTGTTGCCTTTATAAGTTCTAAATAGAAATTGATTATTTTTATGTATATAGATTTGTTATTCGTTTTCTGTCGTCTTATACAAGATCATTCCATACATTATATATGTTCGAGAAGAATATTTGAAGTCTTCCGAACAGATCATTAAGTCCGTTGTATTATTTGCTGATATGTCCCGGGAAAGGTATATATTTGTTTGAAGTAGCTGGGTGGTTTTTGCAAAAGTTTCGACTAATAATCTATTAGGTTGCCGCACTGAACGAGCCTTCGTAGTCGGAGCTGGTATTCCTTAGCGTGAGGATCGCAGCGGATTTTTCGACTTCTCTTCTAAGTGGCTTCCGATCACATAATTGTAAAGAGGAAAGACCTGGATGTACTCATGTTCATTATATCACTTCCCCCGAGCTAAGTTTTCCCGTGAAATTTAGTTTTAATATTTTCTCTTTCTTTTCTTCAGAATTTTTTGAAGTACATGTTCCCACACGGAAATTCTATAGCAAACTTTACTCTCCCCAATGGTTTACTTCTACTTGTGCAGCTGCCATTGCACAAAGGCAGCATGCATACCGCAGATTTAACCGAAATACGTCCACCACAAACAAACAAAAGTATACAGAAGCTAGAAGTGTCAGAAAGAAATAACGACAGCTAATGAGAGAATATACGGAAACCACCAGAAAGCGCATCGAAGCACAGAAATTAGGAACACGTGACTTCTGGAAAATCTACAACAGTGTTCTAAATAATGAGCAATCAACAGCTCCCCCACTATCCAATAATCATGAGGTTGATTGCACGGCAACCGATAAAACTAACATGCTTGTTCAGTCGGTTTACTTCAAATTCCACATTGGACACAGCAAACCACTCCCTCCCTGACTTTCTTTTGCAGACTGACGCCACACTGGATGATGTGAAAATTACCCGTTCTCAGGTGATATAAAAAATTTAGACACCTCGAAAGCATGTAGACGCAATCTTATCCCGGCTGTACTATTTAAAAAAAATGCCCCGCTGAGGTTGTTCCAGTCCTTTCCAAACTTTACAACAAATGTCTTGACGAATCTTGCTCTCTTGACTGCTGGAAAACTGCTTCTGTGGTACTAGTTTGCAAGAATTCTGGCGAAAGAACTGACCCATTAAATTATTGCCCCATTAGCATCCTCCCACTTTTCGCCAAAATATTTGAGCCTATAATTAACCAAGCTCTAGTCCATAACCTTACAGCTGCTAAACTTCTGACCGACCAACAATATGGATTTAGGCAAGTTCGTTCCACAGTAGATATGCTAACTGTAATCTCTTAACGTATATACCATACACTGGACAAAGCAAGGGAAGCTAGAATGGTAGCCCTAGATATAGCTAAGGCTTTTAACAGGGTATGGCACGATGGTCTTCTCAGGAAAATCAGATCATACGATATCACTGGCCAAATAATTGACATAATCAAATCCTTCTTAAATAAGAGAAGAATCCAGGCTGTTCTCGACAATCGTACATCCAACAATATGATATAAATGCGGGTGTACCTCAGGTGTCTATCCTTGGACCTTTATTATTCCTAGTATTCATTAATGACCTCCCTGATAAAATTGTCTCTGAGATGGGTATATTTGCTGATAACACCACGCTCTATAACAGACACGATGGGAAAACAAATGAACACATATCTAAGGAAATGGCAGAAACACTAGGGAAATACCTCCAATCTGTAGTGGAATGGGGGGGCATAAATGAATGGTCACATTCAATGCTGCCAAGAATAAGCTTGTTTCCTTCAATAATTTCAAGAAACATTCTCAATCATTAATAGCTATGGATAAAATACATTACCTGAAAGTACTTCTTTCAAACTCCGCGACTTTAGGGAACATTAGTTGGAACAGATACATCGAAAGCAGCGCCAGGGCCGTTGCAACGAAGGTGGGCTCTCTCTACCGTGTCAGAAAGTTACTTACGCCTGAAAGTATCTTATTCCTTTACAAGGTCACCATTCGCCCATGTATTGAGTATTGATATCACATTTAGGCTGGTGCCCCTACTACTAGTCTCTTGCTCCTAGACATGGTTCAAAAGAGAGTCGCCAAATGGATAGGTCCTCAACTGTCATCCAAGCTTCAACCACTATCCTATTGACGAAATGTTGAAACCATCTGCCTGTTCTATAAGTATTTTAATGGTGGATGCTCCGACAAACTACATGCTCTTATACCACTTCGACGTAAATACCCCTAATAAATCCGACAATCAGCAAAATCCCACCCCTACACAGAAGAGATCCTAGATGTAAGAATGCCTTCTACTCTAATAGTTTCTTCCCCACAAATGCTAAACTCTGGAACTCCCTTCCGGGTTCCTTTTTTCCAAACTGTACTGACATGCATAATTTCAAGTGTAATGTAAACAGACATCTTGCTGCTCAACTCTCTACATAGTATCCCTGCAACGATAGTATCCTTGCCCGGTAGTAGCCCACTACATCAAAGTTGCACTGTGCTTTGTTTGAGATAAAAATGTAATAATTTTTTTTTAAATGACTATTTATCCGGATATATTAATACATGTTCGTATATAGAAACGGGTGACGCATTATTTCCTTTTTGTAGTTTTCTCGTTCAATCAGACTTGTTTGTTTTTTTTTTGTTAGTAGAGGATATTCATGGTCTTTTAAATAGTCATTTAATCCCGTCGAAAAATCAGCACATGCCTGATCGAATCCGAATAATCGACTTTTGAAATTACGTCGATCTTTTTCTAACTTTTCTAATACTTCATTTATTGTTTCCAGTGTCGAAAAAAGTTATTTTGGGGCTTTAAATATCGGTTCAACATTTTCTCTTAATTCAAAGATAACTTTTGTTATTATTCTCTGAAGAAAACGCGAGGGAATTAAGTTTCAAATCTTTCTGTCTGTTTTGCCTTATTTTTCTCCAATTTATCGGTAATTCCTATAAGTTAAACCGTACAATCCAGTCTAAGCTAAAAAGATTGCCTGAACCTTAGAATATGTACACTTTTAATTTATGAGCTTTTCTCATCAACAAAATGTTACAATTTGATTCTCGAGTCGACTTTAATTTTGTACCTGATAACCTCTCTGGCGATGTTTTCTGCGTTCGTTAACTGTGGAAAACCTTCTTTTCTAAGTTTGTTCGTTAATTACATAAATATCAATTTCTGAATCGAGTTATAATTTTACATTCTTGCTATGGTTTTTAGATTAGGATAATCTCTTCTTTGATCCTCCTTCATTTCGTTTTTATGGAAAAAAAATCAGTCACTTTTGATTGCGACTTTGTTTTGACTTGTCTCTCTTTTGTCAGACAATGGGAACTTTTATGGCCTACACGCCCACAGTTAAAGCATATTTTATCCTTAAGGAAACTCTTTTTTACATGCTTTCTACCGCAATCATTACATAGATAGTTTATTTATTTATTTTGGATCAACTTTTGTATTACAGGTTGTATCCGTGATATATTTTTCTATTCAATCTGATTATTATCTTTTTTATATCTATTAAACGCTAGCATCGCTCCATTTCTTTTGCAGCGTAATATTTAGATCCTGTTCCATTATACTAAGAATTTGTTATCCAATTTCTTTGTCCTTGTTAAACTTTCATTTAAAAATACAAACTTTGTTATAATTCTTGCTCACGTGATTATCTGATTTTCTATTTAAATACGTCCTTTATAATTCTTATTTATATGCGTTTGGCCTTCTGCATTGAGTGGTTATTACTCTAAATTTCAATTGAATAAAACTTTGATAAGGATTCTCTTCTTTCGCTTTCGTTACACGACAATTTTTCAGTGTTGTTAGATCTTGAACAAAAATTAGATATTTGAACATGTCGATTAATAATGCCTTTAATTTAAATGCCTGATAATGTTTTCCTACCCTACTTGCGTACGTGACAAAATCATTGCTGTCTTGTTTCACTTTATTTAAACACTTGTAACATGTAAGGTCAGGTTACGGTTAAAAAAATAAAAAATAAAAGGAACAGGAAAATGACGATAGGAGAGACGTTGCGAGCCTGTCTTTGTTTTATCGTTACTACCATGGCAGGTGCTCGTCTGAGCTCTAATCTCTGGTCCCTCTCGCCAATCTTTCACGATAAACACCCACCTATCTGAAACCACTGTCAAAAATTTTCCCCACTCCTTATCTTCCACCTGACTACAACCTGGATGCCTTCAAGTCCAATGTGAACAAATTCCTGATGAACCACCTCCTTAAGTAAGACACTTTATCAGGTCTCCAACACTAACGTACTGTAGATACAATAACCCTTATCCTCGAGTAGCTTCTGGGCCTTGATAAGTGGTGACTACCTTGTAAAAAAAACCGACCGCGCCTGATTATATGCTAGCAGATCACACAAAATAACGTGAAACTTCGTTACACATGTACAAATAAGATGATGGATAAAAAGCCTGCTTTTAGAGAATAGAATTATTTTCAGTCAGGAGTTTAAGAAGCCATTCTTAACGTGGGCAAAAGTGTGACATTTCAGATTGACATAGCGTCTTGAAAGTCATTTCCTGCTTAAAGTATTTTTCGTGATTTCACCATTTCATTGAAAGTTGTCGTCTTCTGATAGATGATTGATTAATCGTTTCGGCATCTTACGGTTGCTTACATAACCTGCCAGGAGATAGCGTTGCGATGTTGCCGGAGATTAGGTCGTAAACTGGATAAATATCTGAAAAGTTACACCTGAAACAGGTCGGTTGTTACATCGGCCAAAATGTTGTGAACATAACAACCAAGCTGAGAACAGTAATCTAAATAATTCAAATTATCAATCCTCATCTAAGAAAAATATTTGGGGGGGGGGGTCTTCTTTTGTTTTTGTTTTTTGTTTTTTTTTGTTTTTTTTTGTTTTTTTGTTTGTTTGTTTGTTTGTTTGTTTGTTTTGTTGTTTTTTGTCTTTTTTTTTTTACTAAAATGTGGCGGTACCCCAGTTACGTCTTGGAGAATATTATTTATCTCTTGTCTGGTTCAAGCGTAATAAACATTATTCACTTGGGCAGTCGTACTTGCGTAGACAACTAACACTTTGGCAGTTACCCCATCTGCGTTTCTTTTTCTTTTGACATTGCCAGAAACGCAATCACCTTTGCAGCCGCTAATGGGCAAATAACACTTCTCTAATAGTTTATTACGTCTTTTAATCTTTCTTAATTTCTTTTTCTATTAAGCGTAAACAAAATGTACAAATGAGAAAATACGCACATAAACTCATTCACATTCACGGACTTGGTTTTGGTTTTGGAAAAATTTTCCGTATTTTTAATGGATTTCGTTAACAGAACACAACCACGAAGAAGTAAACTTAGAAACTGTATTTGAGATGTAGTATTTGAGATGTAATATTTGAGATGTAGTATTTGAGATTCGCTGGATTACTATTCTTATCTTGAGTGTTATTTCACAACGTTTCGGTCGATGTAACCTCCGACCGTATTCAGGTGTAACTTGGCGAATTCGGGGCGGACGGAACTCTGTCTTTAATTCACGGGGTAGCATGCTCTTGTTCCGTCAACCACCACTGGATAAATGTCCTAAGTAATTCGTAATTGTATTTTCGGTCGCAAACTTTCAGAAGAAAGTAATTTTTACAACTGAAAGAATACTTGGAAAACCACGGGTTCTTATGTCACAGTTCTACTTTTATATGTTTGATGTTTAAATACGAAACTAATTATTATTCACCAATATTTTATATGTTTGATGTTTAAATACGAAACTAATTATTATTCACCAATATTTTATATGTTTGATGTTTAAATACGAAACTAATTATTATTCACCAATATTTTATATGTTTGATGTTTAAATACGAAACTAAATTATTTTTCACCAATATTTTATGGGTGCAATTGTATTTACGAAACCATTAACAATTTCTTTATTTGATGTTCGTCCATCGCTTACAAAGATAACAATGATCATGTAGTTGTTTTGTGAGTCCAGATATAACTCGTCAGGCGATCTGAGCTCTGAAGTATCTTCCTTCACGTATAGGGTAACTGTGGGACGATTCTTTTGCTTTTAACTAGCTCACTGTAAAGAGGCTGATTTCGTAGTCTTGAATCTTTTTTATTTTACATACTCTTGCAAAGGATATGTTTTAATTTCTGAAACTTTTTATATATTTTTACTATTATTGAGACGACTGAAGCCTTCCGCAGCGTACTTTATATTTGCAGAAGGAACGCTGGGTTTTACTTCAACGCCGTAAGTAGTCTTCATAATGTTATTACATCCGGCAAATTCGTGCAAATTTATCTGAGTGTTTGCACAAACAACAACTACTACTATTACTAAGAACTCAGGTGATAAGTAATCTCCCTCTCAGTACAGACCAATAAGTCTCCTGTGTGTCATGAGTAAGTTGCTGGAATCCATATTAAATAGAGAAAGAGTCAATCACCTCAGCAGAAATAACCTTCTTAGTGACACGCAATATGGTTTCCGTTCAGCAAGATCTACCGCAGATATGCTAACGGTTATATCTCATAGGATTAGTGAATCTCTTGACAAAGGCTTCCTTTCCAAGGCAATTGCTCTTGACATATCAAAGGCCTTTGGCAAGGTATGGCATAAAGGAATACTTCACAAGATCTCCAGCTACGGTATAACTGGAAATATTCTCTCTATCATTAAATCATTTCTCTCTGATAGACTCATAAGAGTAGTGGTCGATGAACAAAAATCAGAGGCCTGCGGTATTAATGCTGGAGTCCCTCAGGGGTCCATCCTGGGGCCCAACTCTCTTCCTGATCTACATCAATGATCTCCCTAAACACATATTTAAATCATTCGTTGACATCTATGCTGATGACACGACCATCTACAGCAACACATCAAAGGCTGTAAATGACAAAGTTCTCTCTGATTCTCCCTCCTCTGATCTCGAGCGCGTGGTTCAGTGAGGGAAGACGTGGCTGGTTATCTTTAATGCATCTAAAACCAAACTCTTATCTTTACATCATCAACGCTCTGATCCTCATCTGGCATCAATTGAAATGGATGGCCCTCGTCTAGGAGAAGCCCCATGTTTTGACAAGCTTCTGGGCTTGACCTTCACTCCTGATCTGAAATGGAACACGTACATCAAGTCTGTTGCCAAGGTCACTGGAAAGATGGTGGGATCCTTCTACCGCTCCAGAAGATATCTCACTACTGATGCAATTCTCTATCTATATAAAAGCCAAGTACGTCCAAGGATGGAATACTGCTGCCATATCTGGCAGGAGCTGCTAAAAACAGCCTATCCTGCCTTGACAGAGTACAAAATAGACTTCGTGGTTTAGTGGGGGATGCCCTTTTCTCTTCCCTGCAACCTCTCTCCCACAGAAGAGACGTTGCGAGCCTATCTTTGTTTTATCATTATTTCCATGGCAGGTGCTCGTCTGAACTCCAATCTCTGCCCCCCCACTTGCCAATCTTTCACGAAAAACACCCGTCTAGCTGAATCCACTGTCAAAAATGTCCCCCACTCTATATCTGTGCTTAAATCAAAACGTGGATTCCATAAACAAAGCTTCTTTCTTAGAACTGCACGCCTGTGGAACTCTGTTCCGTCTGCCTGCTTCCCACCTGACTACAACTTGGATGTCTTCAAGTCCAACGTTAACAAATTCCTAATCAACCGCCCCCTTAAGTAAACACTTCATCAAATCTCCACACTAACGTACTGTACTTGCAATAACCCTTATCCCTGAGTGGCTTCCGGCCTTGATAAGTGGTGACCACCTTGTAAAAAAAAAATACTACTACTGTTATTGCTATTACTAGTAGTAATCGATTCGCGAACTTGTGAAAGTCAGAATTATATTGGAAAAAGTAAGCGCTGAATTTAGAATTGGGAGCAACGGCTTATGAAGAGAAGGAATAACAACTTTTTTTTTTCTTTACTTGAAATCACGTTTTGGCAAACAACGAAAATAACATTAAATTAGTTAACTATAACAAGTTGACTGCTACACGAGAACTGATGAATAAAAAAAAATTGTAGGGATTTTATCTCCGCAAGAAAGTTTAATTCTCGCATTGATAAAATTGGGCTTATGCTCGAAGCTAAGCGCTAGAAACTGAATAAGAAGTGACAATACAATGTATATTCATTCAACAGTTTTATTTGAGCAAGTAATAACCAATGATACAGTGTTTAAGATATCTTATGTAAGGACTTCTATTCACGGAGCGAACGTTCAATTCTCACATGTGAGAAAGTAGAAATTCTAATCGAAGGATAAATTATAAACGTTCCATTGAAAGCAAAATCTTTATAAGAGAGGAAATGAGCTGAGTATCCGATAAAGATGTACACCAGAAAAAGGTGAATATATGGAATTAGGATTTGCAAATATATGCTTTCGTCAGAATTTATCTTGGACTAACGGGGGTGTCTACCCTTGCACAATTGTAAAATACGCTTAAATATATTTTAATTTATGCATATTTTGTATTCATTATTGCAGGACTAATTTTCTCTTGGATATTATATTGTATCTAATATTATATTGTATCTAATATTATATTGTATCTAATATTATATAGCACTGATTTCAAAAATTTTAAAGAAATAACTTGAGTGGAATCAGCTAGAATCGAGGCCAAAACATTTAGCGCTCCAGACGAAAAGGATTTAAAATTAAACTTCAAACTATGAATGAATTTGCGCATGCGCAAAAGTAATGGGAATATGTCGGCAAGTTGAAATGAACATTTTGCATTTCAGCTTCCTGACATATTTCAGTATGTGTTATGCATCCATCCAAACAAAGATTTTACTTGTTATAAGCTATTCCTTATGTATGATTACAATTTCCTGTTAATTCCAGTGTTATCTAACCAGTATTTTAAGAGTTTATCGGTTAAATATTTACAGACACACATACATATATCTACTATTGTATTTCTATAAAAAAAAAGCGTTTAAATAATATGTGTACCAGCTTACTCCAACGACTCTGGTTCCTGTGTCTAATGACTTTTTTTTTTACATCTGGTTACATCGATATCAAACCTAGTAGTGAAATTAAAAAAAAAAAAGAGAGGACTGGCTGCTTGCGCTGACAAATCTACGTTCGCAACAGTAATGTAACTAAGAAAAAAGGCTGGGTGTAAGATTTGCGTTTATATAAGCTGTCTCCAAAAATGTTCCATTCTGGCATATTCTCCTTTAAGAATAAATGCTGGAAGTTGAATTGAGAGCAATCGCTTTTGAAGGAAAGTAATCACAACAATGTATATTAATGTAACAATTTTACTTGGACAATTATATAATAACGAATGAGATGCGTCGAAAAAAGAGTAAATATACAAACGGAGGGTGCTAATTAAGATAATGGAATGGAAGATAGAGAAATAAGTGACCACGATTAGCATGTGCTCGCTGTAAGGAAACAGTGACATGCAAACCTAAAACGATTTAGATACATGGCAATGGCGATTATGCATATTTAGGAAGTCCGAAATGATAAAATAAAAGGGGACACACTTTTTGCTCGAGAGACTTTGTTATGTACGTTTGTGTGTGTTTTATTGTTGATGAAAAAGGAAGAAGAATGGCTGTTGTTGCTCACATCTTCATCATTAAGTGAAGAGAACAAAATAATCCGACACGAATGTGTGTTCTTTCAACTTGAAATGATTTACGCGAATGAAATAGGAAATGTTTACCTAAATACATCATTAAATCACATAAATTATAAATATATCTTTCACGAATCCATAAATATCTAAAATGAAGTGTTCGGGTAACAGGTGCGCACGCTTGCTTCGAAAATTCTGGCGCTTTTCCTTGTGAAAATAATTTTTTATGGTTTCAAGGCTCAAAATGTACTCGGATAAAAGGGTTAATGGATGTCGTGTAGATTGTGAAACAGCACCTTGATGATCGTTTATAGGCTGGAATAAAGAACTGAGGCATTTAGACCAGAAGACCAGGAAACTTATGATCATGCACAAAAGATGATACTGACCGACTCTATGCAAAAAGGGAAGACGAGGAAAGGAGGCTGGTTACTACAGAAGATTGTGTGAAAAAGAATTAGAAAACACTGGAAAAATCAAGACGGATAGGCAAAGGATAAGACAACGAAAGAAAAATGGAAGAAAACCAACTACACGGACGCTTCATAAAGATGACTAAAGATGAGGCTAACAAAAACACGTGGACATAGTTACAAAAAGGACCCATGAATAAAAAAAAACGAATCCCTCTGCACAAGATAAGGCAATGAGAATAAACTATATCAAGACAAAGCTCGACAAAAAAGACAATAGCAAATGCAGACTCTATGGACAAAGAAACGATTGATAAATCACATAAGTGAATGCATCAAACTAGACTAAAAGAATATAAGAATAGACATGATCAAGTGGAGAAGACAGTAAACTTGGTACTAAGTTAACAAGTGCATCTTGAACAGACAGACAAATAATACGAGCACAAACTGGCAGCAGTACTTGGAAACGGAAATCACAACATTCTATGGGACATGGATATTCAGACAAATAAACCCATCCCAACAAGAAGATTGAACGTCATAGTTAACAAGAAGGAAAAGTCCTGCCAGATCGTAGATTTCGTCGTTCCAGCAGGCAACAAGGTGAATATCAAGGAGACGGAAAAGCGAAGCAAATACACGGAATTGGCCAGAGAGTTGAAAGGTGTATGGAAGATAAAGAAAGTCAAAACCACACCAATATTAGTAGGAGCACTAGGAACAATCTTGAAAAATTTGAAAAAATTATGGGAGAGAGTTGAATAGGGGTAAGAAGATACAATTAATAACATGAGATATTGGGGAAAACCCGTCCATATAGAAACTGCAGCAGAAGTAAAATAAAACACATTGAATTAAGAAAACTGAAACCTTGTAACTGTCAGCTAACTTCCCTCTTCCCCCACAAAAATTGTAGTGTCAGCATTAACTGACATCACACTAAATAGTTGTAAAGGATCAAGGAGGATAGAAACGCTGAGGGAGGAAATCACTAATCAAACCTCTATTGGATGATTGCAAAGAAGACTTGGAGCTTAGGGGAGCTTATTGCAACCCAATTCCAGTGAAAAACAATAGTTGTTTCCAGTGGGAAATCAATGAATTTGCGTTATCGCAACACCTGTTTTTTACTGATGCCAATCCTATTATTTATTTACCTATCTATGTATCTACCTATCTTATTATTATTATTATTATTATTATTATTATTATTATTATTATTCCATTAAATTCACAGTGTTGTGATGTTTTACACCGTATTTTTTCCTCAAGAGCGGGCTTTTACACCAAAGCTAATGAGGATAGCCAAAGGGTCATTTAAATTGAAAGCATAGGAAGTTTGCTGAGCCAAGCAGAACTGACTTCTGGAGTATGGTGATGTTGTATCTGATTTCCAAGGAGTTCAGCTGTTTCATAAGATTATCAGGAATTGAACCAAACGCACCTATGATTATTGACATGATGGAAGTTTTCTTATTCCACAATCTAGCAATATTCACCCTCAGTTTCTGATAGTTCCGTTGTTTCTCATTTTTTTTGTCTGTTAAGTTGATGTCGTTTGAGTCACATCAATAATTTGGCATTCATTCGTCTTTTTGTTCACAACTACAATATCTGGTTTCTTGTGAATTATCTCTCGGTCACACTGAATCATGAAATTTCAGAGAATCTTAACGTCTTCATTTTCCACTACCCTTTCTGGGTGATGTTGTCCGTCATTTGGATTCCAAACTTTTGGCACAAATTTCAGTGCAGATTTGTACAAACTTTGCCATGGCGGCGTTTGTACCCGTTTTGAGCAAGTATAGAACACGCACTAAAAGAATGTGTAACACTGTTTCATAAGATATACCACACAACCTGCACTTATCAGAATAATCCTTCCCAAAAAATTTCTATCTATTGCATTATGTTTTTGTTTATTGCATTTGTATTTAGTGCCTGTTTCTGAGCAGCAAATATAAGATTTTCTGTTTCTCTTTTCAAATCACTTTTAGACAGAAAATGTCACGTGTCCTGATAGTGTAGTGCCTTAGTACCTCACTCAAACTGACCATGAAGTTTCATTCTTACCAACTCAGTCAACTTTTCTGTCTCGATTCTTTCCTTGTAATGTTTCCTGAAATTTAAGTGGCAACAGGTTTCCCTAGATTTCCAGTAATCTCTACCTATTTCCATCACCCTTGCAAAGGTGATGGGCAAAGGTCACGATAGGATGAATAACGGATAGATGTAACTTTTAGTGAGGTCAGAGAGGATAGAATCATTGGAATCAAAGCGATTTCAGATCATCTGCAGACGTAGCAACAGGGAGCTCACAAAGAAAGGATTAGATTGAATAACCAATTGCATTTGTAAATTCGTTGTGAATAGACGTCAAATAAGATGACATAATTCGCAAAATACGTCCATGGATATAAACGTAAAATTATATTTCTAATTTAATCTGCATATATAAATGCTTTGCCGATTAAGCTTTTTTTTATTTACTTATGTTTTAGATACGGATTTTGTTGCAATAATTTTGGCATACAGTCAGGGTATGATCGCAGAGATTTGGACGATTATATTTATAGCCAGTGGTGATAAGAACGAACCAATCATAATCCCTTTATAAAACATACTGTTTTTTGTAATGTTATTTAGTCATAGTTTTTGTCTTCACAAAAGAAAGCAACTACACTCTGTTGATCCTAACTTGTTTAATACTGTCATTTTTTTTTTTATCTGGAATTCTTTAAAATCCAAAGCTTTTCTGATTGGATTTATGCTACCAATTTTGCTTGAGACACCTACATTTAAAATTTCGCGATTTGATGTATATTCCATACGATAATTTTTTTCTTTTGCCATCCCTTTTTAAGGGGTCATTTTTGATACAAGAATGCCTCTCACCCTATGTACGTTTATTTTCTGATGAGTTACACTCAAAGTAGGAAACAGGATATATAACTCTATGGTTTGGTTGTCTAAACGATGATAAAACGATCAGTCAATAAAAAGAATGACAAAATAATTACAAGAGTCTAAGCTTCTATGTTATTAATTTGAAATTTTTTATAGACAATTATGTATTCTGTAAGAAACATAAAATTCATATATGAATGAGCAGAAAAAATAAGATAAAAATTTTTTTAATAAATTATCTGCATTATAATATTTTATTATAATACAATTTAATAATGTAGTATACTTGTAAATGTGGAATTTTACATTTGTTTTATTTTTCCTCTTTCCTATGTATACAGTTTGAGCACACTTCTATTGCAATAAAATTTAATATAAAAGAATTATTTTATAATGACTGAATATATATTAATATAGATGTATATGCAGGATGGAACTATAAATTTGTCACTCTAAAGAAACAACACTACAGCATTATTTTAAAACTTTTATTGAAAAAAATCAATTCAGGTAACTTGATTATGTAGTAGAGCTGACATTTATTCAATATAATCCCCTTCAACCTCAATCAGCGCCTTCATATGGGTCCAGAATTGGGAGCACGCCTTTTCCAAAAGCGCCGGCAGAAGCTCGAGAATACTTGGCGGGTGGCGCCAATCAGGCTGGCTTTGGTGCTGTGGAGGTCAAGTTGGTGATGTTCTTGAAGTATGATCAAACGTAGTAGTCTAGCAGGTTCAGGTCAGGAGAGGAGGGGAGTAGTGGGGGAAGAAACCTTGGATCTTTTTGGAATTGTGAGCTGAAGCCGAGTCTTACTGCTAAACCCGGGATCTATCAGCGGCCACCTGATTGCACCAGGGGATCACCACACTCTTCAACACATCCAGGTACACTTTGGCATTTTCAAGCCGACTTCAGAGATTTGATAAGGCGTTATGTGGCCTTCACTTGAAACCACATCACAGACCATAACCCTGGCTGGAAAGGGTTGTCCAATGCATTGAGCTGTGCCCTAAAACGTTCAACTGTCGGGATTTACATTTTGAGGGTGCTGGAAATGGTCCTTTTGTCATAACTTGGATTGGTAGAAAGCATGAGTTGTACAGCGGTGCTTCTCTGATCTCGCTCATTGAACATCATGTCACTTTCAGACATGATTAAAGGTTCCTATCGTTCTTTGGATTTATTCACAATTGGCCAACAAGTAAATAATCTGCAGCAAAAAACAGAAAACCGGTTTTTATCAAACGGAAAGGAATTGTATTAACTTTGCTAGGGCGACAATTTTATCATTCCACCCAATCTATCTATCTATCTATCTATACTCCTATGAATTCGTTTTTTCTTTTGTATGTATTGATATTCATATTAAACCCCCTCTTTTCTATTTATTTAAAAAGAAGATGCAATTTTCTTATATATGGGTTGTGGAATTGTATTCACTAGCAAAAGATCTAGCTAAATTGCATATTCTTTTAAACATTCATTTTAATTAATTCACTATTAGTTGCTTCGGTTGTCTAATGGAATAATCATCTTTAGTTAACTATTACGTTTAATTATATTCATGCAGATATTTTACATGATTTATACTTGCATAATATTTGCATAAAAAGCTTACAGTAAACACAAAATTGTTTCCATACATATTTATGTATACGTATACATTTTTGTTTAATCTATGTATCTGTCTGTCTATCTATCTATCTATCTATCTATCTATATATATATCTATAAAAGTGAACGAGTCTGTGTGTCGGTCTGTGTGTCTGTGTGTGTGTATCTGTCTGTCTGTGTACATTTCCTTACACAATAACTCTGTCAATTTTTAGTCTACAGACTCGAAATTTTATATACAGGGTACTGAGATTTGGGAAAATCGATGTGATCGGGTTTTGGCCATAAATTTCGCTTTAAGGGGTCAAAGTTCAACGATTTGACCTTTGAGAACTCTACCAAACTCCTTTGACAATTTTGGATCTAAACACTTGCAATTTTAGATATAGGTTCCTTCGACATGGATCTAACTTAATATTTTGTATTGAGCCCCAAACAATAAATGTTAAAGGGTCATAATAGGGGTCAAAGTTAAAGAAAATTGACCGTATTTTTTTTTGCTCAGCATACACCTCCAAAAACCCGGGAAACGCCGGGGCCCATGCTAGTATATACATATATTTTAATATATATATATATATATATATATATATATATATATGCTAGTATATACATATATTTTAATATATATATATATATATATATAAGTGAACGTGTGTGTGTGTGTACATTTCCCTACGCAATAACTCTGTCAATTTTTAGTCTACAGACTCGAAATTTGATATACAGGGTACTGAGATTTGGGAAAATCGAGATGATTTGGCGATTAAGGGGTCAAAGTTCAACGATTTGACCTTTGAGAACTCTACCAAACTCCTCCGAGGATTTTGGGTCTACACACTTGAAATTTTAGATATAGGTTCCTTGGACATGGATCTAACTTAATAAACTTGATTTGAGCCCAAAACAATAAATTTAAAGGGGTCATAATAGGGGTCAAAGTTAAAGAAAATTGACCTCTGCGGTTTCTTCCAAATTACTCAGACAATTTCTGGTCTAAATATTTGAAATTTTACATAAAGGGTATTCAGAGATATGGTAAGCTTTTACAACAGTTTGGGTCGAAAATTTTTAGTTACCAATATATAAATGTATGTATGTATGTATGTTTGCATGTCTGCCTTAAACTTTCAATAGAGGCGACAGATTTTACCAAAATCAGTATCGTTTTAAAGTTCGACCTTTCATACGACAAATATCGAAAAATTGGCTAAAAACATTAATATCTTCCGCTTCAACAAGGCACTTTTCTACAGGGGGGTCACTTTTTTTGCCGATATTTTTGAAAGTTATCCTCTCCTTTAGATTGTCTAGCCTTAATTTTTAAAAATGTCGCTCTGGTTTGGCGGTGGTCGTGACAGCATAACCGTTCTTTTCCTCCGGGTTCGAGCCTGCCTTCCTACTACCACTTTTTTTTTTTTTTTGCTCAACATACACATCCAAACACCCGGGTAACGCCGGGCTGAAATGCTAGCATATCTATAAAAGTGAAAGTGTCTGTCTGTCTGTGTAAATTTCCCTACGCAATAACTATCAGTTTTCAGTCTACAGACACGAAATTTGATATAAAGGGTAGTGAGATTTAGGAAAATCTTTATAATTCGTTTTCGGCAAGATATTAGCTGGTAAGGGGTCAAAGTTCAAAGATTTGACCTTTGAGAACACTACCAAACCCCTTCGCCAATTTTGGGTCTAAACACTTGAAATTTTAGATATAGGTTCCTTGGACATGGATCTAACTTAATAAACTTGATTTGAGCCTAAAACCATAAATGTTAAAGGGTCATTATAGGGATCAAAGTTTTTTAAAAATTTGACTTCTGCGGTCTCCACCAAATGACTCAGACAATTTCTGGTCTATACATTTGAAATTTTACATAAAGGGTATTTAGAGATAGGGCAAACTTTTTAATCGGGTTGGGTCGAAAATTTTAGCTACCAATATATAAATGTATGTATGTCTGTTTGCATGTATGCCTAAAACTTTAGACAGATTTTACCAAGATTAGTACCATTTTTAAGCTCGACCCTTCAGATGACAAATACTGAAAATTTGGCTACAAACATTAATTTCTTCACCCTCAACTGGACACTTTTCTACAGGGGGGGGGTCGCTTTTATCGTCGATATTTTAGAAAATCATCCCCTCTTTTCGATTGTCTAGCTTTAATTTAAAGCTACTTCACTTCCGGTTTGACGATAGTTGTAACAGCAAAGACGTCACGTTTTTCCCATTCTTTTTCTCCTTCGCGGTACGGGTTCGATCCTTCCTTCCTGCTACCACTTTTTTTTTTTGCTCAACACACACCTCCAAACACCATGGCAACGCCGGGCACCCATGTTAGTATATATATATTAATATTTCTATATTTTGTGTTTGAACATTTGATGAACTAATAAATATCGTAAAATTTTTTTCATAATTTTAATTTGCCTTTTGTATGTATGTATGTATGTATGTATGCATGTATGCATGTATGCATGTATGCATGTATGTATGTATGTATGTATGTATGTATGTATGTATGCCGGAACACCATCCCAACCATAGGCCTTGCAACCGCTGACTTGTGCGATAGCCAACTGCACCTCATCCAGACTAAGCAAACGATCCATTCTTAATATGACATCACATGTAGGTAGGCTATCAATTATAGCTTTTGGAAGGTTGGAGAATAGAGTGCGGTCTGATCGTGGCATTACAGACAAGACAAGGATCTGTGTTTACAAGACCTGTGTGCTAACTACACTGTTGTATTCATCGGAGACATGGACATTGCATCAAAGGCACATTAAATGACTTGAATTTCACTAAAAATGCTTGAGACGTATCTTAAACATGAAGTGGCAAGCACAAGTACCCGATACTGAGGTCCTTGTAAGAGCATGTTTCTCTAGTGTTTAAACCTTTGTAATCATATCTCACATATGTTGGTTGGGCCACCTTGTTCGAATCAAAGATTGTAGGCTGCCGAAGCAAGTTTTGTATGGAGAGATGGAAAATTGCAAGCGTCCTCAACATAAGCCTAGGAAGAGGTTCAAGGACTGTACATAGAACAATTTAAAAGTCCTGCAAATCAGCATCGACACGTGGGAAGAAATTACTCTGCCAAGGTCGAAGTGGCGAAAGCCTGTACGTGAAAGTTGTGATGCTCTAGAGAAAAGAAAGCAGACTCACAGCAATCTGAAGTGAGAGCTTCGCAAAGGTTTAATTGATGGTCTTAACCATGGAAATGCGACACTTGTGAACGAGTGCTTTCGTCAAAAGCTAACTGTGTCAACAACCTTAAGTAATACAAAACACCTGTTCAAGTCAACTTTGTACGTATTAGTCCGAGCCAAACAATCTGTTTTATATGCAGCAAAGTTTGCAAGTATACTGCTGGTTTGAGAAGATATATAAGTGTTCATAAGAATACCCTTCAGCCTCCCGAGGAAGTCAATTCAGTGTAATTTGCTCAATTTATACGTCACATCTAATTCAAGATGTGCAAATCTGCGGCGGGACTCCAGAATCATTTGAGCTAGCATGAACGACGAAATGGGGAGAACTCAATATGACAGCGATCATCTGGAAAAATGCAGCAATCATCATCATGTATGTATGCATATATGTGTATGTATGTATGTATGTATGTATGTATGTATGTATGTATGTATGTATGTATGTGTGTGTGTGTGTGTGTGTGTGTGTGTGTGTGTGTGTGTGTGTGTGTGAATCAAGCTACTCAACAAAGTTGTTCAATGCCGATTCATAGGAATTTACTTTTTACAATTCCTTTTGTGAGTTAAGATTACTTTGGCCAGCAATGCAGGTGTCGTACAATTTCAGTACAACAGAACTTGTACATCTTCATAGTCTAAAACAAAATTAGCAAACAGCTCTTTTGCTGTACCAAAATTTATAGTTTAACGGTATCAAGTTGATAATGGAAATGGCTGATATTTTTCTAAAATTAAAGTAATTTTGTAGTTTATACTTCCATATATTTTTGTTTATACAGTAGCACCCTGGGATACGGCATTAACAATTAATAACAAAATACAGTACAGTATATAACATACATGTATATAATCAAATAACATTATAAATAACACTGTAAGATGAGGCAAATACCATAATCAAGGGCTGAAAAAACATCATATTTCACATCTTGAAAAAACGTATTCTAGGGTTCTACGGTATTGATTATTGATTTGTCATTTGTTAAATTAAAAGAAACAAAAAAATTCTTTTTACTGTGAAGAAATACAAATCTACTAACTACTTACTAACTACTTACTAACTACTTACTAACTACTTACTTACTACTTACTTACTACTTACTAACTACTTACTAACTACTTACTAACTACTTACTCTATTTCCATTATTTTGATTTTCACACTTTTGCACCAATTTTCCCCGGCTGAAACCCACATATAAAGTTTCGCATGGGTTCGAATACCCTATATATTAAGTTTCATGTCTGTAGTCCAAAGAATCACCGTGGAGTTTGGTACGCAATTTTTTAAACAAAAATATGTACATCTACATAAATATATATAGAAAGAGTTTTGTGTTTAATATAATTTTTTGCGCAAAAATTACGCAAGTATAAATCATGTAGGATATCTGCATGAATATAATTACACGTAGTTGTTAACTAAAGATGATTATCCCGTTAGAAAACCGAAAAAAAATTAATAGGGAATTCATCAAAATGAATGCTTAAAAGAATATGCTGATTAGCTAGAGCTTCTGTCTAATGAATGCAATTCCACGACCCATATGTAAGAAAATTGTATTTTTTTAATAAATCGAAAAAGGGGCTTTTAATATGATATCAATACACAAGAAAAACAGATTTATAGTATAGATTGAAGTCCAAAATTTCAATTAAATTTGAAAATATACTAAACAATAAAGTAAGTTGTAATCTGTAAGATCCAGTAAGATGATCCCCTGATAAAAAGTGCCTATCTTTTAAAGTTCATGGATTAAGGAGTTTTCCTTATTATAATTCTTTGAATGAATGGTTGCAATTATTTCACTTTTCATCATCAATTTTTATTGTTTTTTTTTTAATTGCAATATATTCAGTTTTCTATAGTTTCTAATATAAAGATAATATTTATTTTTAAATTTAATCATATTTGTATATGTATGTGTGTGTCGCATCTTTGTGATTAATTGCATACACAAAGTCAATGTTCAATTTTGATTCGTCAGTTTCTTTTGTAAAACGTTGGTATATGCCCTCAACAACAACAAAAAATTAATTCTTTGTAAATAAATGTACTACTTTCAAAAATAAAACGAAAGAAAAAATATAAATAAATCAAAAATTAGGAGAGACGACACGGGCGTTTTTTTTTTTATTGCTTTTTAAACCAACTTAATTCTACTTTATTTCTGGCATCTTTTCGTTTGGGCGTTTCACGTGTACGATAAACTTGCAATAATTTAATGTTTTGTTTATAAAAGACATTTATTTCCAAATTAATTACTCTTTATTTTGTTGGTCCAGAATAAAGTTCCAGTACAAATAAGTATTTTCTGTTGGTTCAGATAATGTCTAAACTCATTTCCATCTAAGCAATTAATGAGGCAGAAATGTGATATAATGGAAAACTTTAGCGATACTAATGAGGAGCGTATTTTATATAAATAATAGCGCCGCCTTTTAAAAAGATTGTTTAGATTTATTTTATTTTTTTATTTTTTATTTTTTTAACACAGTGATAACCACTTATCAAGGCCCGGAAGCCACTCAGGGATAAGGGTTATTGCAAGTACATTACGTTAGTGTGGAGATTTGATGAAGTGTTTACTAAAGGGGGCGGTTCATTAGGAATTTGTTAACATTGGACTTGAAGACATTCAAGTTGTAGTCCGGTGGGAAGCAGGCCGACGGAACAGAGTTCCACAGGCGTGCAGGTCTAAGAAAGAAGCTTTGTTCATGGAATCCACGTTTTGATTTTGGCACAGATAAAGAGTGGGAGAAATTTTTCACAGTGGATTCGGCTAGACGGGTGTTTTTCGTGAAAGATTGGCGAGGGGGGACCAGAGATTGGAGTTCAGACGAGTACCTGCCATGAAAATAACGATAAAACAAAGATAGGCTCGCAACATCTCTTCTGTGGGAGGGAGGTTGCAGAGTAGAGAAAAGGGCATCCCCCACTAAGCCATGAAGTCTATTTTGTACTATGTCAAGGCAGGATAGGCTGTTTTTATTGTTTTAGATTCAAATGTTATTCATTGCGTGATACTGTTGTGGTTGCAAGGTTGAACAATAATTAGTAAGGAAATACAATGAAGACGCAAACAACAAGATAACGCAATAATAAGTGTATTAAAGAAAAGGTATATTTAGAATATGTACAAATGACGGTGTCGAGTCAGAGAGTCTTGGTGGGAGGACATGTACGCTCTTCTGCGTCACTTCCGGTGGCATTTGAGTAAGACACCCCAAGGCCAACCTAGGCTTGCCATTTATAGTGTTATGTTATTCGCATATGCAAATAAGTGGTTGCCACCACAACACCCCACTCCCAAGATTTGAAGTCACACAGATTTCAATATCTTTTTCTTTTTGGGTTTACCATTCTCTCGCTGTACAGTAACACATCGTCACATATGGAGAAAACTTCCTGCACCTTTGTGTCCGTTATAATTTTCTCTTTTATGTCCTTTATATATTCGTCTTTCTCGGCTTCCCTTTTAATGTCCGACAAAGTTACGGGTAGTTCCTTAATGATGTTTGCTACCATATTTTTTACTTCAACATTTGTCCGAATTGCTGCAATGACTGATTCTTCCAGATTGTGTTTCTGTGGTATCAGTCTTGACAGTCCATCCGCATGGCAAATCTTTTTTTATGCTAGATGTTGTAGCTGGAAATCGTAATTAAGTAGTATTGTACCCCAGCGCAGCAATCTATTTGCGGTGTATACCGGCAATCCTTTTTTTGATCCATAGATTGTGACTAACGGTTTATGGTCGGTTTCAAGTATGAATTGTCTACCATATAAATATCGGTGAAATTTAGTCACGGCAAAGATTATGCTCAACGCTTCTTTTTCGATTTGTGAATATGCCCTTTCGGCTGGTATCAGCGTTCTCGAAGCGTGCGCTATTGGTTTTCTAGATCCATCCGGCATAATATGTTGAATGCATGCTCCTAAGCCATAGGAGCTAGCGTCACTAGCGACGACTATTTTTAAGTTTGTGTCAAAGTGCATTAAGAATAATTCGGATGTTAGTGCGCTCTTTATTTTGTCAAAAGCGGTTTGACATTCTTGCGTCCAGTTCCACGGTGTATCCTTTTTAAGCAGATTATTTAAGGGGGCTTGCAAGTTATGCATTCCTTCAATAAAAGATTGGTAATAATTTGCGAGTCCTAAGAAACTCTGCAAGGTTGTTACATTATCGGGTGCTGGCATATTTTTTATTGCCGCAGATCTGTCTGGGTCTGGACGTCGTCCATGTTTGTTTATTATGTGTCCAAGATACTTAATCTCGCTCATACAAAAGTCACATTTACTTTCTTTTACTTTAAAGCTGAATTCTTGTATTCGAGTAAATACTTGTTTCAAATGTTCCTTATGTTCTTCTAGGGATTTGCTCCGGACAACAATGTCGTCCAGGTATGCACATGCGTACTCAATACCACTTAGCATGGTGTCCATCGCTTGCTGAAAGATGGCAGGCGCTACTTTGATGCCAAAAGGCAATCGGTTGTATTTGTATAATCCCTTATGCGTATTGATGCATAGTATTTTTGAGCAATTCTCCTCGACCGGTATTTGCAAATACGCGTCGCTCAAGTTTATCTTGGAGAGGATATTACCCCCATTCAACTTCGTGAATATTTCCTCTGGGCTTGGTAGGGGGTAATGGTGATCTTTTAATAGGGAGTTGACCCCGGTCGAAAAGTCTGCGCACACTCTAACTTCGTCATTCTTTTTCTTTACGTATACGGTGGGGGCTGCCCACTCGTTATGTTCTATTTTTGATAGAATTCCCGTCTGTTCCAATCTATTTAATTCTTTATCAATCTTTTCCAACCCAGCGAACGGAACATTTCGCTTTTTTCTAAAAATTGGGCTGGCGTTTTCTTTAAGTTCAAACGAGGCCTTGAATTTATTGCAGCGGCCTAAGTTAGTCGTGAATGCCTCAGGAAATAATTCTTTTAAATCGTCTTTTATATTTACTGTTGTTGGAGAAGAACATTCTAATTTTTTACATAATGTATTGATTGGCTTATCCCATAGTCCGAATTTCTCAATTAAATCTATTCCAAACAGATTTTCACTATTTTTTAGTACGAATATTTTTAATTTCTTCGAAATCCCTTTCAATTTTATCGGGAGGACAACTTCTCCTTCAAATTTTATACCACCACCAGTTACCGTCCGGGCTGCTTTACTAGTTTTCATCATGGCCGGTTTTCCCAACTTTTCCCACGTATTCAGGTTTATTATAGAAACATCGGAGCCGGAGTCGAGTTGTAACTTTATTGATGTTTTAAATATTTCCACTTTTACGTATTTTCGCCGATCTTTGTCTAATTTTGTATTTGATTTTGTTTGCTGTACTCTCTTTCTGGTGTAATCTTTATATCTGCAGCAATCGCTTTTGTGTCCCACCTTCTTACAAATGTAGCATTTTTTCTTCTTATAAGGACAATCTGATTCCCAATGCTTTTCTGCACATCTCTTACAGTTATATCTAGGAAGAGGCTTGTTATATTCTGTACTATATTTATGGTTATTATCTTTGGAATATCCCGTTCCATTGCTTTTCTTTGTAAAGTTCTTGGTTGGTGCGTATGGTTTTCTAACTTTTCTTACATATGCCACTCCGGATTCTTCTATATTTTTTTAATCCTTTTTTAGTGTAATGGCCCTTTCACAGTCCTCTGCTAGTTTCTGGAGGGTTAAATCTTGCTCAGATTCCAGCTTGGACAACACTCGTCTGCGTATTTCTGCATTTTTCGTGGAAACTAACCCTTGAGCGAAGATTAGACATTTAAAATCTTCTACCGTTAGTTCTGCAAGCTTAAAATTATCGCAGTTTTTATTGACAACTGATGCGTATGTCAAATAATCTTGGTTGTCCATCTTTCTTAGATTCATGCACAGCCATCTTTTATGAAAAAGAGATATATTTGGATTAAATAATTCTTTTAGTAATTTTACAGCTTCCATGAACTCTAATTCCGCAGTTTTTTTAGGTAATATGTAATCTACGAATTTGATGCGTTCTGATGTACCCAATTTTCTGAGTAAGAGGCTCACTTTCTGACTATTTGGCCAATTTTTACAGTCCAGTTGAAAAACATCCTCGTATCTTGTGTAGTATGCTTCAAAATTCTTCTCTTCCTCAGGCACATAATGAAATGTGTCCATGCTATTAAAAATAGTTGTATGGGAGAAATTAACACTATCGACATTTTCTCGATTACTCTTTAGTAGTTCCAGTGTTTTAGCAAAACGTTCATCTTGTCTTTCTTCATATTCCAATTGTAGTTTCTTATGCCTTTCTTCCTGTTCCAATTGCAGTTTTTTCTGCTTTAATTGTGCCATTTTCTGCTTTTCTTCTTGTTCCTGCTGCCATTTCAATAATCTGTCCTCTCTTTTCCTCGCGGTCAGCCTGTGCCTTTATTTGTGTTTGCAAAAGCTCGTTTTGTGTAGCTTGTCTGCGTTCATCCCGCTCAGCCTGTGCTTGTAAAAATTGCATGAACATTTTTGATAAGTCTTCCATGTTTTTTTTTTTTTTTTAGTGTGTAGTTAAAAAAAAATATTGTACCATGTACAATATACACCGGTTTGGGTTACAACAAAAAAGCAAATTGCTGTAAGCTCCTGTTTTCAATAATAATATCGCTGCTTGCACTAATATATTCTTTTTGCGAGTCACGCTGCAAAAAAAAATAAATAAATAAAACAAGTTTATCTGGAATCACGAAATGGAATTGACTTTCCGTTTTTAGGCACTTACTAATAAGTAACTCTTTCCACAAAATAAAAGTTTTTTTTTTTTAATCGAGTCACAATTGAATAAATGTATGCAGTACATTTAGTTCTTTGATTTTTTTCTCTAGTATTTTAGTAATTAAATACCTCTTAAATTAAGATTACCTTTTTTTTCCGTGACGTTTTACTGTATTATCCGTTATTCAGTGACAACTTCAAGAAAAAAAAATCCTTTCCTTGAATTTTAGTTTTAGCCGTGGTATTTCCTTTTAGTACCGACGTCAACCAAAACATTAATTAAAAAGTCTTTTAGTTGTTGTTTTGTTTACGGAGAACAGTAATTAGAATCCACTGGTGAACTTTTTTCGTAGGTTACTTCCTTGCTTTTCGTAATATGGGTCTGACCTGTCGTTTTTGCGACAGAACAAAGTTCGCTTTTCGTTTGCAAGTTGGTCCTTTAGTAAGATTTGTCGTGTAGCGACAAAATAAAAATTCACTTTTACATTCGTTTGCAAGTCGGATTCCCAGAAAACGGCGTAAATTGTCGCTTTTGCCACGTTAGAGTTTTTTTTTCACTTGAGTTGAAACTTCTCTTTAGCGTAAGATCCGTTTGCTCGTCAACACTTTGCATTCCTTAAAAAAAATGGTCAACCTTTGCGTTGTACTTTTTTTTTTTTTAAATAGTTCTACGTCAAACTGTTATATTTGCCGCTTCATATCTCGTAGCCAACTGTTGTGGTTGCAAGGTTGAACAATAATTAGTAAGGAAATACAATGAAGACGCAAACAACAAGATAACGTAATAATAAGTGTATTAAAGAAAAGGTATATTTACAATATGTACAAATGACGGTGTCGAGTCAGAGAGTCTTGGTGGGAGGACATGTACGCTCTTCGGCGTCACTTCCGGTGGCATTTGAGTAAGACACCCCAAGGCCAACCTAGGCTTGCCATTTATAGTGTTATGTTATTCGCATATGCAAATAAGTGGTTGCCACCACAACAGATACTATAAACGTTATTCGAGAGTGTTAGAAAGCGATTCAAAAAGATACACAAAAGCGAAAGTAGCTAAGAAGACCAGTCACTTCCGCTTATCAGTCACTCTGAGACGAAGATGAAATATTTTAAGATTGCCGATCCTGGTTCAATAAATTTAGGAGTTAAAGCTAGTTAAGAGAAAGTTTCCAATTTGCGACAATTGACAACAGTTTTCGCCAATCGGGGGAGTTTTAGCAGAAGCGATATACGCTGAAACCAAAGCTTTCCAGCCTTATGCGTTATAATCTGACAATGATGGTCTCGACAGATAATTAAGATGTGTTAGTTAGCGTTTGGAGGGTCGTTTTCCGCTATGGTGTCACACACACATACACAATCACACACAGAGAATAACTGATCTATAAATAATGTTTCAAAGTTTGTCTTCTTTTTTCTGTTGTTTTCATTGTTTTATACTTGTAAGCTAGTCCTCTACAGTCACTAAGGCAACATGGCCACAACTAGAAGTAATATGTTCCACTGGCCTGCTTTCCGGCTGACTACAATATTTATTCCTTTTAAACTATTAGTAAAACTAACATCTATAGATCATGATAACATTAAAAGAAGATCTAAATTTATTTTATCTGCGTAAAATAAACAAAATAAAACTTGAAATTTTGCGAAAATTCGCTAGATAGCCTTTAGAAGAATGCAGTTTATTTTCAAGGTATTGAAAAAAATGTTTAAATTTAAAGAAATATTTTGTCAAGAAAAATAATATCAAACATTATTGGTAATTAAATCAAAAGTAGAATATAATAGTGTTGGATTTTATCCGTTTCGGTTTTTGTCCGCTCTTTTACTCGGCATTGGCAAATATGACAAGGAATGGCGAAAGGTGTAAAAAGGATTGGCCTTGAATTGAATTTGAAATGAACTCGTTTATGTTTATACTTAGGGATTCATACGGCGGCGCCAATGCCGTCTAGAGCCCACCAATCTCACTCCCCTATATAATGCAATAAAAACCTAGACCACTATATGAAAGTATTTGGGGGTAATTAACATCTTCGATACCGTTTGGCTTCGACAATACATTATTTACATCTTCGTAGAGTTTTACAAGTAACTATTTAAAAATGAAATATAAACATTGCATATAAACACTCATAATTATAAAAATAAATAAATAAATATAAAACGATTAGGAATTTAAAATAGATGGTCAGTTTCACAAATAAATTTAACGTAAAATGAGCTTCTTTTCCAAAGCATTGTAGTGTGTTACCATTTTTTTTTTTTTTACATGGGGTCACCACTTATCAAGGCCCGAAGGCCACTCAGGGATAAGGGTTATTGCGTGTACAGTAATCAATGAGATAGTATTATAGTAATCATTAGTATTGGGGGTTTTGATAGAGTGTCTTACTTAAGGGGGCGGTTTGTCAGGAGTTTGCTTATGTTGGACTTGAAGACGTCCAAGTTGTAGTCAGGTGGGAAAAAGGAAAGCGGCAGAGAGTTCCACTGGCGTGCAGTTCTAAGAAAGAATCTTTGCTCATGGAATCTACGTTTGGATTTAGGCACAGATAAAGAGTGGGCAAAATTATTGACAGTAGTTTTAGCCAGATGGGTGTTTTTCGTGAAAGATTGGCGAGGGGGGACGAGGGATTGAAGATCAGACGAGCACCTGCCATGGAAATAACGATAAAACAAAGACAGGCTTGCAACGTCTCTTCTGTGGGAGAGAGGTTGCAGGGAAGAGAAAAGGGCATCCCCCACTAAACCACGGGGTCTATTTTGTACTCTGTCAAGGCAGGATGGGCTGTTTTTAGCAGTTCCTGTCCAGATGTGGCAGCAGTACTCCATCCTTAGACGTTCTTGGCTTTTATAAAGATAGAGCATTGCATCAGTAGGGAGATATCTTCTGGAGCGGTAGAAGGATCCCACCATTTTCCCAGCGTCCCTGGTAACAGATTTGATGTACGTGTTCCATTTTAGATCAGGAGTAAAGGTCAAACCCAGAAGCTTGTCAAAACATGGAACCTCCCCAAGATGAGAGCCATCCATTTCAATTGATGCCAGATGGGGATCACAGCGTTGATGATGTAAAGATAGAAGCTTTTAAATTATGTAAAGATAGAAGCTTTTAAATTATGTGCGCTTATTGGAGGAGGGGGTGTCTACTTTTTAAGCGATTACACATGGTTTTACAACGTTGCAATTCGAACTTAATTTAGTGGGAAACAATTTAGTTAACATCTATAAAGAATTAGGGTAACCAGAAACGATTATCATTTTACGTTAAATTTATATTTGAAACTGACCTCACACTCTAAATTCTAAAATGATCGCGGTACTTGTGCAGTTTACGTCCCCCATTAAAAAACGAAAATTAAAAAAAATAATAATAATAATTATATTCTACGTACCTGTTATGTAATGAAGTTCTCAAAAAATTTCACTTAATTTCATCAAGTAGTTTTGTTTTTATCGCTAAAAGCATTCATTCGAGGCATTCGAAACAGTCCATCTAAACTACGCCATTAGCATTGATAATGGATTACTTCCCTTTGATATCAATTAAGCGATTTATTAGAGAAATTCCATGTTCCCGAGATTGAAAACAAGCTGTAAAAACAAACCTACTTGATGAAATTAAGTGAATTTTTTTAGGGGAACTTCATTCCATAACGGGGACGTAGAATATAATTGTTTTTTGAAATTTTCGTTTTTAATGAGGGACGTAAACAGCACAAGTACCATGATCGCTTTTCTTTCCGTCAATTTAAAAAAAATGTTCTAACACGTAATCTATAAAAGTAATATTTCATTTTGGAATAGGGATTTAGCTGCGTGTTAATCTACAAAGTCGTCGTTATTGTTGTTGTCATCGTGGTCGTCCTCGTCGTCGTGGTCGTCGTCATCATCATCATCATCATCATCATCATCATCACCATTTGCACTTCGTTTTGTTTTTGTTTTGTTTTATTTTAATAGCAAAGTAAATCAATTTAATAACCTACCAAATTTTTATAATTAAAATAAAATTTTAGTTCATTCATAGAGAGAAGGCACAGAAAGCTCACGCAATCTCACGTTAAAAATGTTTTTTGTAAATAGTAACATTATTATTTTAAATTCGTTCGTAACAATGAGAAGTGGCGTTGTTTTGTTGTCTTACATCGTTTTCTTATTTTGCCTACCAGTCTTCGAATATTTTCAACTATTTAACTATTTATGTAAGTAGCATGTTATACAGTAAATACGAACTGATACAATATAGCTTTGTTTTAAAATCAAAATAAATGTTTTGTTGTCTTATAATTTTTAATCAATTATAGAGCAAACATTTCAGAACAAATATACGCGAACATTGCCCAGGGGTTTATGTAATAATTTGAAAATTTACAAAAGAAACAAAACAAAAACAAAACAAAGCAAATCTTTAATTAAATATGTATAAATTTTAAAAGAATCGGAATCGGGAATCGGATCGGAATCGGAAATTTTGAAAGGAATCGGTAATTGTATCGGAATCTGGAAAAACTTTGGAATCGTCCCATCACTAATATATATATATATATATATATATATATATATATATATATATATATATATATATATATATATATATATCGTCTCCCATCTCTTTCTCTTCTGTTTTCATTTTTAACAATTTACTTTGAAATTTCTCCGGTTTAATTGATTATATATTTCACTACATTTTCTCAACTTCCCAATTATCTCCTATTTTTATCTACCATCAACCTCCCCTCTCTCTTTCTCTCTCTATCTCTCTCTCTCTCTCTCTCTCTCTCTCTCTCTCTCTCTCTAAACCCCTATTTTTTATTCGCTAACCGTGAAAAAAGCGGTTGTGCATTTCATTAACGCCGTTCCTATTGCCTCACACATCAATTTCCAATGACGCCAATGTCTCTCAATAAACATTTGCAAGAATATTTGCCTCCGCTAATCAATCATTCTACTATCTTTAGTTGCCTTCTCCAAAGACTTTATCGCATTCTTCTTTGGGCCTTTCTGGCGCAGAACAACAACATCTCTGCCTACTTGAACAGAATTCCTTTTGACGCGAGAAATCAAGATGGCTACTGGCAAAGGGTTCATCATATCTCTCTTGTCTTTCGTTCTTGACTCAAAAAGTTGGGTTCTTATCTATTATTGTTCTGGATTTTTTTCAAAGTAAACGAAATAAACCAGAAAACGTTAATGGTGTGTGCATGTGTGTGTGCATGATGTATATGTGTGTGTGCGCATGGTGTGTGGGCATGGTGTGTGCGTATATTGTGCGTGTATGCATGGTGTGTGTGTGTATGCATGGTGTGTATGTGCGTGTGTGCATGGTGTGTATATGCGTGTGTGCATGGTGTGTGTGCGTGTGAGGAGTGCATAAAGATTCGACACTACTAACCTCTGACCTCTAGTTTCCCAATAATCTGCTGGATGGGGAGTGGTCCGAAAAAAAGGCATATTTCCACCACCTGGGTGCATCCTTCATTTTATTTTTGCCTATGAAAGCAAACGATTTTGGTACTAATGAGACATCACTTATGCAGGCCAAAAGGCCACTCGAGGAGAAGAAGAACAACAAGAATGAAAGAAGCATAAGAAGAATGAATGAAAGAAGGAGTAAAAAAGAAGAAAAGAAGAAAAGAAGAAGAAAGATGAGAAGAAAGAGGAAGATAAAGAAAAGAAGGAAAGAAAGGTCTTTGTAGTTGTGATAGGAAGATGTGTTTTTTGGTGTGAATGGTTTACTATGAGAAACTAGAGATTGAAGCTCAGTCGGGCACTTTCCATGGAAAGAACAATAAAAAATTAAGACTAGCAACGTCCCCTCTTTTGTAGTAACGGAGTTCTGGTTACAAGCCGACACGTAATCTTCATTATAGTAAGATGTTCATACTATCATAGCAACGAAAGATGCGTGGAAACATTGACGAGAACGTAAATGACAACACGTCTCTCCAACACTCCATCACACTCATCTTCGGACAAACATGTGTGCCTTATATGATGTTTTAATGCTTTCACACTGACGACGATGATGAGGAGGATGATGGTCATGGTGAGGATAATATTATCATTATTCACTTACTAGCAGTTTCACACAGGTCATCACCAGCGATCACTCAATGGCAATAATCTGTAGTGTTCCCTGGAATCGGAGTGGCAATGTCTGTAAATTTCTAGTGCTCTCCAGCTCTGAGATAACCAATCCTTTTGAGCTAGTTTGCTACATTCACTTACTATATGGTTTATCGTTTCGTCTCTTTGTCCACAGAGTCTGCATTTGCTGGTTTCTTGTGTTTTGTCGATCTTTGATTTGATGTAGTTGGTTCTCATTAAGTTATCTTGTGCTGTCTTTTTAGGGATTCAGTTTCCTAGTTTATGTGTCCTTTTCACATTCATGTCCAGGTGTTTTCATTATACTCGTCTTTTGTTAGCCTTGTGTAGTTTGTTTCTCTTCCCATTTTTCTTTTCTTGTTTTATTATTTGTTTCTGTGTTTTCTGTTTGTTTGTTTGTTTGTTTGTTTGTTTTTTTCGTGTCTCTCGCTGCCATAATTATTTTGTATTATGTATTTTTCTAGTTCTTTTTTTTAGAGTCGATCACACAGTCTTCTATACAAACCAGTCCCCTCCCGCCATATTTCCTTTTCACGTATAGTTGGTCAACATCGTCCTTCGGATGTAGTGCGTTATGCATGGTCAAGAGTTTCCTGGTCTTCTGATCGAGCTGTCTTAGTTCTTCTTTAGTCCACCCTATGAACGGTCCAGAGTATCTTACTAGTGATACTGCCCATGTATTTATACCCTTTATTAGGTTTCTGCTATATAATTTAGTTTCCAGAAGTTTTTTTGTTCCCCTGAGGTTTTCCTTTCCAATCCCCACTTTCATTTCTGTGGCTTTGCTCTCATCTCCGTTTGGTTAAGTAGTTCCATGCCTTCTGGTTTCTCTAGTTTTCCCTTTCTTATAACTAGTAGTGCACATTTTTCCATGCCAAATTCCATACTACTACTACTACTACTACTACTACTACAACAACAACAACGATAATATAGCGTGTGTGGCATTTATTTATTTTCTGTGTCACGCTTGCATCCGAGTCATTTAATTGTTATGAACTTCCATTTCTTGTTAAAGATAATTTTATCAAGAATTCTTCATAAGTTTTCGATTACGTTTCGATTATAGCTAATTGCACTCTAGTAATCTATTTTTTTTTTTATAAATAATTTTATCAAGAATTTTTCATAAGTTTTGGTTTCAGTTTCAATTATGTCTAAAGGAACTGAAGTTATATATATATATATATATATATATATATATATATATATATATATATATATATATATATTGTTTTCATAAGTTTTGCTTTCGGTTTTGATTATAGCTGATGCCCCCAAGTCATATGGATATTTTTTTTTATTTTTGAAATCACAACTTTATAATATATAAAAATCGATAGGACATTAATTCTATGATAATATATACGAAATCTGCAAGATTAAAATATCATATTTAAGTGTACTTTACGACCGGGCTACGCCGGGCGTCTCTGCTAGCTTAGATAATTCTGTTGCAGTTTTAACAAAAGAGCTACAATCATATCACAGCGTCTCTATTTACACTGAACATCTACAGATTGCCAACATTAATATATTAGATATGAATGAGTCCCTTGTGAAATTTCCACAGGTCCCGCTTGTTGTTGTTATTATTATTATTATTATTATTATTATTATTATTATTATTATTATTATTTCTTTGTAGTTTCAAATTTGGATGCTTTTAGTTGGATTTTTTTTTAACATCAGATCAATTCTCTTAACTTTTGTCATTCAAGCTGTATCTTAACACTTTAGCCTTTCCTAACAGGCAAGATTTTTGCAAACTTGAAAAAGAAATTATCATGTCAATCTGTTTAAACCATTTATGGTGACTTTTCGTTACGGTCCCAAGCATTCCAATTACTATGGGCATCACCTTGACTTTTTTACATTTCTATCGTCTAATACCCATTTTAGATCTTGATATTTATTTTATTATTATTTTTATTTTGTGTGTGTGTATATGTGTTCTTTCTCTTGCACTCTGCTATAGAAAGAACAAGCTATGTCAATTGTTGAGCAAATTATCTTGTTTTTCTTTTGAAAAATTATGTCAGGTTTGGAATGTTCAAGGACTTTATCAGTTTATATGTGCATGTTTCAAAGAAGTTTGGCATTGTCGTCTTCCTGTACGAATTCTGGTTTATGCTCATACCACTGGTATTTGTTCTTTGCATACAACTTTATGTCATCTATAAATAATAAATGGTTTACCTGGTACTCCTTCTTTTCCCACTCATAACACACATTTACCTTTAGTTACATGAACGACAAGGGTACCATACTCAAAACAAATAACACTGGCGACAAGTTGTCCCCTTGAAAAATCCCTCTCTTCATATGAACTTCCCAAAGATCTTCTCCATTTGGCGTTAATGACACTTTCCATTGTTTTTTTTTGTTTTGTTTTTACACAGTGATCACCACTTATCAAGGCCCTGAAGCCACTCAGGGATAAGGGTTATTGCAAGTACATTACGTTAGTGTGGAGATTTGATGAAGTGTCTACTTAAGGGGGCGGTTCATTAGGAATTTGTTAACATTGGACTTGAAGACATCCAAGTTGTAGTCCGGGGGGAAGCAGGCAGACGGAACAGAGTTCCACAGGCGTGCAGTTCTAAGAAAGAAGCTTTGTTCATGGAATCCGCGTTTTGATTAAGGCACAGATATAGAGTGGGGGAAAATTTTCACAGTGGATTCAGCTAGACGGGTGTTTGGCGAGGGGGGACCAGAGATTGGAGTTCAGACGAGCACCTGCCATGGAAATAACGATAAAACAAGGATAGGCGCGCAACGTCTCTTCTGTGGGAGAGAGGTTGCAGGGTAGAGAAAAGGGCATCCCCCACTAAGCCACGAAGTCTATTTTGTACTCTGTCAAGGCAGGATAGGCTGTTTTTAGCAGCTCCTGCCCAGATATGGCAACAGTATTCCATCCTTGGACGTACTTGGCTTTTATATAGATAGAGAATTGCATCAGTAGTGAGATATCTTCTGGAGCGGTAGAAGGATCCCACCATCTTTCCAGCGACCTTGGCAACAGACTTGATGTATGTGTTCCATTTCAGATCAGGAGTAAAGGTCAAACCCAGAAGCTTATCAAAACACGGGGCCTCACCCAGACGAGAGCCATCCATCACAATTGATGCCAGCTGGGGATCAGAGCATTAATGATGTAAGGATAGGAGTTTGGTTTTGGATGCATTAAAGATAACCAGCCACATCTTCCCCCACTGAACCACGCGCTCGAGATCAGAGGAGAGAGAATCAGACAGAACTTTGTCATTTGCAGCCTTTGATGTGTTGCCGTAGATGGTCGTGTCATCAGCATAGATGTCAACTAATGATTTAAATATGTGCTTAGGGAGGTCATTGATGTAGATCAGGAAGAGAGTTGGGCCTAGGATTGACCCCTGAGGGACTCCAGCATTTATATTGCAGCCCTCCGATTTTTGTCCATCTACCACTACTCTTATGAGCCTATCAGAGAGAAATGATTTAATGATTGAGAAAACATTTCCAGTTATACCGTAGCTGGAAATCTTGTGAAGTAGACCCTTATGCCATACCTTGTTGAAAGCCTTTGATATGTCAAGAGCAATTGCCCTAGAAAGGAAGCCTTTGTCAAGAGATTCACTAATCCTGTGAGATATAACCGTCAGCACATCTGCGGTAGATCTTGCAGAGCGGAAACCATATTGTGTGTCACTAAGAAGGTTATTCCTACTGAGGTGGTTGACTATTTTTCTATTTAATATGGATTCCAGCAACTTACTCATAACACACAGGAGACTTATTGGTCTGTACTGAGAGGGAGATGACTTATCACCTGAATTCTTAAATACAGGGAAAACTGATGAGGTCTTCCAGGGAGTCGGAAAGCACTTCTACTTAAGACAGCGCTTAAATAGTTTCGTAAGTATGGGAGCAAGTTCTGGTTGAAGCTTTTTTAACACTATAATTGGGATGCCATCAGGGCCAGTTGCTTTACTGGAATCTAGGTTCTTGATTAGCTTGGCGACCTCATGCACGGATATTTGTATGTTACCTAGCTTGTTCTGTGTTATAGGAGGAAATATAGGGAGTTGATGACCTTCGTCGCATAGGGTAGAATTAGCTGCAAAGTTCTTTGCAAATAGTTTGGCCTTGTCTGACGCTGACGAGATGACCTCTGGTCCATTGATAATGGTTGGGATAGAACGCACATGTCTGTTCAGGATCCTATTTGTTATTTGCCAAAACTGGTGGGAACCAAGCCGCTGATCAGCTACCTTGGATTTAACAGACTGGGCATATAGCTCTCTTGCATTTTTTATTACTCTTTTACAGTGGTTGCTGGCAGTCCTGAAAGCAGCTTTAGTCTCAGTGCATCTATTACGTTAGTAGCTATGGAAAAAGTGATTTCTGTGCGCGATAGCAGCAGCATATTCTGGGGAGAACCATGGCTGGCTGTTAGGTTTTTGTTGGAATTTTTTAGATGGTATGAATTGGTCTATGCCTACAATTAACCATTCGGTCAGATCTTATACTATAGAGGACATTTCCTTTTTAAACATGGAGTGCAGTGGGAAATCAGATATGAATGTACGGAAGCTATCCCAGTCAGCCATAGAGTATCAGTATACAGTACGGTGGAGGGGTACGTCTGGGGGCTTCTTACATTTCGTTTTTATCTTAACTGATATGACGGAGTGGTCGGACGATCCTAGAGGAGAATGAACGGAACATGAACATAGCTCAGGGGAAGTTGAGAGAAAAAGGCTTGCATATTGACCGGGTGTATCGGGCACACGGGTGGGTTCGCGAACAATCTGAGTGCGGTCATAAGCAATGGCAAAATCATGACAAAACCTCCCCTCATCATCTGTCTTATTTGAATGGGTCAGCCATTCCACGTTATGGACGTTGAAGTCACCACAGATATGGATGTTAGCCGAGGGATGTGAAGACAGTATGTGGTCAATTTTCTCAGATATGCTCTTAAAGATAGTAACTCCGCTGTTGTGGGGCCTATAGAGGGCAAATATAAATGCAGTGGTGTTAGCAAGTGCAACCCTGAAGCACATATAGGGTAAATTAGGATCTTCTTTAGAGATATCCCTGCCACACGGGAAGCCATCCTTAATGTAGGCACATATTCCATGCCCATGGCGATCTTGGGTGTCAGATTTAGCTGTTAAATTAGAGTATCCGTTAATTATGAACTCATCTAGGGAAGTGGTCGGCCCTATTCCAGTTTCACTTTGAAACAATATGTCCGGTTTCGTCTCCTGTAATTGGGTTTCAACCTCTGGAAGGTTGGAACGTAGACCCCTGATGTTGGAGAAGGAGACCTACGTTGGAAGATGGGGTTCTAGGTTTAATCGAGTTTTTATTCTGGAGATATTTCATGTTGAGATTTTGGGATTTGTGGAATAGGTCAGCATATTTGGTTAGAGCAGTACAGAGAGGGAAAGTAAGAGAGAAAAAGACAGGAAATTTATTTATTTTTTTTGTAGCACACGAAAAGGTAAAGCCGTAACAATTACCCACTAGTATGGCATCGAGAGGCCCCACCAGAGACTACTGCATGGTCCAGATCCACTCACCAAATGGCAATACAGCAGTCCCAGTACTTTGCGCCTGCTGATAGGACAACTTCCTTAGTGGTTAATCCAAGGTTCGGGTCCCTGACTATCAGGCGGATAACGTCAGCCCAGACAAAACGTTTACCTCCAGCACCCTTACTAGTGACATGGCCACAAGGACAGACAGAGACAGAAAAATTTCCGACATCTCAGACTACTAGTCACCAAGTAGTACCGACCTGTAAGCAGCTTTTTCTTTACCCTTTGTCAGAAAAATCACTCATTGAATGAGGACTGAATGACAAAATAGGAGAAGCGAGAGTTACTGGAGCTGCCAATAACATATCCACTGTATTATCTACTCTCCATACATTGTTTCATGCTTCTTTCTAAGGAATCTCACACATTCGTCACTATTCCAAATATTTCTGTACATTCCTAAGTTTAACTATATGGAAGCAGCTCACATGCTGAAGTATTGTCTTATCAATAAGCAACTTCTCCTTGAACCCTCTACTACCTCGTCTACATCTCTTTTGTTCCTCCGGTAAGACCTCTTGCTGCTCCAGATATTTTTAAATCTCATCTGCCAAAATGTTTGTCAGCAGTTTCCACATCAGTGGAAGGCAGGCGATGAGCCAATCAACCACAGTGCCCTTAGATATATCCTTCTGGCAGAGTAGTGTCCTTCCACATGAGCTCCATTCAAGAATTACAGTTCTGTCAACATTCCATCAATTTGAGATACAATTCTTCCATGCAAGTGTGTAAAGTTTTTTAACCAATGCTCCTGTACACCATCTAACCCGGAAGCTTTCCAGTTTGGAATTTTCTTTGATTGTTTACTCCCGTTCTCCTTGCTCACTTTCACTACATCTTGAGGTTGCTTGAACTTGCTTTGTATTTCATTCCTCACATCTTCCAGCCACAAAGCACTTCCATTATGTTTCTTTTTTACACTCTAAATATCACTCATAAAAACTTTATGCAGTCTTCTGACTTTTGTACTTCATTTGACCGTCTTCATGAACTTCTTTTGATCCAGACTAAATAATCTGTTGAGTTCTCTCTTCATATTTCTTCATTTTTGCACTTTTTGCATTCTTTGTTTTATCACCTATACAACAGTTTTTATTTCTTTTCTTTTCACTCTATACTTTTCATTCGGTTGTTTAAATTTGTCTGTCTTCCTCACGCCCAATTGTCTTCTAAAACCTTTTTCAAACAAGTTCGCATCCTTTCTTAATTTTATATGTCATCTTTTATTCTTTCTTTCCATCTTGGTTCATTTCTATTCTTGCAAATGAATTTGCGTAATCGCAACAGCCACTTACTATTGATTTTTCATTGGCAGTGACCATTGGTCTTCACTGGAATTTGGATGGCAATAAGCCTATCCAAGGTTTCAGTCATCTTTGCACTCATCCAGCGGAAGTCAGGCTTATATTATTATTATTATTATTATTATTATTATTATTATTATTATTATTATTATTATTATTATTATTGGTGGTGGTGGTGGTGGTAATGCTGGTGATAGTATTAGCAGTAGTAGAAGTTTATCTTCAGAGAATCACGTCATCGGCAGATGATGAAAATAAACATTCACAGAAAGCGCTTCAAGGCTTTTAAACAAAACAAAAAACTAAAATGAATTTAATGTTTTCGCATATCACGATTTTATTTCGATTGTAACTAGAAGCAATTTGATTGTAATTATTTGAAGTTCGTACGTATTTCTTTTCTTTTAATAACAAAATATTTTCCGACTGTTTTAACACATTAAAGATAAAAAAAATGATAAAACGCGATGCCGCGAGTGCTTATGTATAAGTCGATCGTTAATGTTTTTTTACGGCACAAGATTCTATTTTTATTTCTAAAATTTATTTCTAAAAAATTGTGTTGTACTTATATTCACTCCAACCACGATGAACATATGGCTACGGAGAATTAGGAGCAAAATTTATAGTAGCATCCTGAATGGGGAGTGTCGCAGAGAGATGTTTTTTTACATGACATTTAAATTTCTGCATATTTATCCCATTCCTTCATTCCCATTTCATATCTAAATGTCATTAAGCCAGCTTTTTATAGATTTGCATTTTGTATAATTCTAGCAATTACCTTCTTCTGGTGAGGAGCATTTAGCTTTGAAATGTCATTACCTAAATATTTTTTTTAATTTCCCTTTCACCTTTCCTTATTGTTCTGATGATATAACTTTTATTCCTCATCTATCATTTGATATTATATATATATATATATATATATATATATATATATATATATATATATATATATATATATATATATATATCATAATTTAAGAATTTAAAATCTGTGATTTGAAAAAGTTAAATTTCAAATATAGAAATTTTATTGTATGCAGTACAAAGAATACAGTATAGTAAAGTATTTCCTTAACCCATGAGTTTTCGATGTTTATATATCTCATCAGAGGAAAAATATTAGCAAATATTATAAAAGGTTTGCGTCTAATTTACTAAAGGTAATAAACATAGAAAATTAAATGTTTTTTAAAGTTTTTAAATCATTTTAGCTACACAGAATAAGGGAAATTGGATATTGATGCAGTAAAAAAGGGATATTGAACTTCAAATTGAAAGTGTATGCTAAATCTTGTAATGGAAGTTCTTGGTATTCGGCAGGTAAAAAAGATCCAACACGTATTGTAATAAAACCAAGAAAGCTGGTAACAATCCAATATATGCATATTTCCACAGTTTTTTCTTTAGTTTGATTTGATATCCAGCAAATCTTTGATTGTATCAATCCGATAAAATTTTTTTTCATATATCAGCTTCAAAATTTGCCGGGAACTGTGGTCAGAAATAGATCTGGAAGTGAGGCTTGTTGATCTTGCTGGTCTGAGAAACGTGTCGGAAACGTAACTGTCTGTGATAGAAAATGAGATATAGAGAAGCTATGTGTTGTGCTTCCAGCTGCATCTGTGTAGGTGGCGAAACCAAGCCAATTACTGTGGTGGACATTAAAGTCGCCAAATATATGTACTTGCGTACTAGTGCTGTATCTATTCTGTCAGAGATTTGGTCCTCGGTCGAGGGGAAGCCGTAGAGAAAATATTAGTAACTAAGGCTATGTTGCAGGCCCATAAAGGCCTGGTCGTCAGATTCTCGTGCGTGAAACGAAGACTTTGATTGTAACATCACAGAAAATATGAAACGATCGGTGTTTGCTACTGATTATAAAATATTTGATTGTCACGAATAAATGGTTTAATGGGCTATTTTTCCCTATTATTAAATAGCTCAAGAGTGTTACAAAAGTATGAATCCATCCTGAGACTAGTGTTCCATACTAACCTATATAACATGGGTGTATATAACGTGGGTGTATATAACGTGGGTGTATATAACATGGGTGTATATAACATGGGTGTATATAACGTGGGTGTATATAACATAGGTGTATATAACGTCTCGTTTGTGTTCCTGTGTGTGCGTGTGGGGTGGGGTGTTTTACATGTATACAAACATCATACTTTTTGTCATCGTTTCATCTTTTCGGACAAAGTTGGTGATTTTATAATCTTCCTTCAATTATTCTGTCGGATTTGCAATTTCACCGTTGTCTAACTCTTTACGCCCACCCCAACATCGAGAGGATTACCTTATTCCATGCCCGACCAAAGGCCGATACTCGACTGTTATCTCCAACTAACTTAATTCCATGTCTATATCTAAAACTACCTTTCTAATGTATTACGTAATCACCTGATAATTTTCACCTAATCCATTTGTTATTATTCTCACATTCCAACCGCCCTCTTTATTCCAAATTCCTCTTCCAAATGAAAACGTAATTGTCAGAAGAAAATTCCATTCTATCAAGTTAACATTCATAAGTTATTTGTTATATTTCATTATAAAATACCTGTTTCAAGTGACATTCCATTTAGACTTACGAGACACTCATAATAATAATTGACTAATTTATTTTCCGGCATTGCCCGGAGCCAACAGCATAACACGAGTAGTTCAGCTGGAAAATAAACTAAAAACCGAAGTTAAGGGATCATGTCTATCAATCTTCTTATACTTATTTGACACTTTCACGATTTAATCTTTATTAAAAGACACACAGTGACAAGGATATCAGACTGGATCGTTGTTCGGCTGACATAATCGAAATCTTTCTTATCGTACATATTTTATACACAACCTAAACGGAACGCTCTTATGCTTTTAAGTGACAACAGTTGAGTCCCAAATTCCGATTGGGGTAATCAGGTTCAGTCGTAGTGTACGTACTTATTCAGCGATCAGCGTGGCTTTAATCCAAATTACATTCTGTATAGATAAAATTGTGTGGCCATTTCTCACCAGCCTGCGACAGTATGCGTTTCTCGTCTCTATGTGACTTACACATTATTGTTTTATTTATTTATTCATTATAATCAATAATGTATTGAAAACCGAAATGCGACGCTGTAAAGTACCAAAATAACTTTTTTTTTAAAATCCTATTTAAAATGGTTGCTTAATTGTCAGTGTGAGGCTAACTACGTGAGCGTCTCATTCAACACTTGGGAGTGATAATTTCCCAAAATACCCCCTCTCTAATACTTAAAGTGCAAGCAATATTTCAATATTTCAGACAATGGAGAAATAATTGCTGTTTTCTTGGTCGAACTCTACCGACTTCATACTTATGTTTAGTTGATTTTTGATCTTGAAGTAATGTTTTTATCTCCTTACATGGAGTTGCTTCATGCCTTGTCTGGAGCGATTTCCATAAAAAAGTACAAACTTAAATCCACCATAATGCACATCGTGTTTGCTTGCTCACTTGCTTGTTATCGTACACACTAGATGACACCAAAAAAGGCGAATGACGTAAATGAACGCAAATGATGAGAGAAGTAGTCACTGCGAACGCAAAAGGCGAATTACATCAATAAATGGTAAACAATAAAATAAGTGGTAAGGCAGGTAAATGACGTAATAATTAAAAGAGAGAGAGAGAGGAGGATAAGAGATAGTGGATAAGAGAGAGGGGGAAAAGAAATCCAAGATGTAGAGAGAGAGAGAGAGGAGAGGAAGAAGAGGGGGGAAATAGGCGAAGGGAGAACAGAGTAATTTGCTCTTCCTCTGCGTACGTTATGGTCTGTATCGTGTGTTCGCGATAAGTTTTAAACTCTTCTCCCTCTGGAGAGAATAAAGTTAGGTAATTTGTGATATCATATTCCTTTCGTAGTATCGTAAGATATATATTATTTTGTTTGATTATCTCTATATCGTCACGATGGCCGAGGGGACCCTCTACACCAACACCTGCAAGTAAGGGGCTACTGTTAATTAGTGATCATGCCTCCAGGAATGCACTAAGTGGGGAGTTGAACAGTGAGATCTCTGTTCACGTTACATTTAAATTTTTGCATGTTAGCAGAGCCAGGGAAACAAGGCCCAAGGAGGGAATTCCACAGTTTAACAATTCGACGAGAGGAAACTATAATGCTTTCCAGTATCTAGGGGCCTCTACAGTGCGTGGGGTGGGATTTTGCTACTTGTTTTTTGTTTGCGTTGAGGGAGCGCCATTGTTCGAAGTTCTTCGAAGCACATTCCATTAAAGTACGTACAGAGATGTAACATTTTGGCGATGGGTAATTTTACCAAAATACTAATCTAAAGAATTGAAAAAAAGAAAAGAAAACAACTCATTAAATAAAAAATTGTAAATATAAACATTTTGAAATAAAGATGTCGACTTTCTTTTTATAGAGGACGTTTATTCAAGTAGTTACACTATCAAAGAAGACTGTCCATAAAGTTTCAGCTTTTTCGTGCGTGTGTGTGTGTGTGTGTGTGTGTGTGTGCGTGAATGAGAGAGAGAGAGAGAGAGAGAGAGAGAGAAAAAGAGAGAGAGAGAGAGGGAGAGAGAGAGAGAGAGAGTAACACTTTTTTCCGGAAGTTGTAGAATTATGTGGTTGCTGATGAAGTGACGCAATTTCCTGTTTCTATTCTCTTTGGGGGAGGGGCTACTGTATTACGATATTGGGGTGTTGCTTATGACAGGATTTCCGGCACCCGTTTCCTCTTTTTTTCTTCCTTCCTTCTATTTTTTTTTTAAATTTTCTTTAACATGTTCTTTATCAATTACGTAATTATTTCTGACTACCATAACTAAACTAAATTCATAAAAACGCGAACATCTGAAGCTTTCGTTTTGTTTGTATTTGAAATGAATCTCGTTCTCACCGAAATATTGCTTTAGCTACAAAAAGGGGAATCAACTATGTAGTTTTTCGTTTGAAATTCTTTGTTTATCCATGAGTTTAAGTTCGTTTTTAAATTGTGACATTACTGTGATAAAGTATGCTCTATTTACGTGCCTTCTTGTGGGACAAAGTGTGACACAAAATCGTTTCAGGTTATCTTTACGATCCGTGTCTCCACTTCACTTCCAGTTGTTCCTCTCCACGTCCAGAATGATATTTATAAATAATAATGTTATTTATGTTTCTAAATTTATGAAATGAAAATTGATAATTTGTATTTTTTGGATAATTCGGACTACTGTTCTCATCTTGAGTGTTATTCACACGTTATCCAGTACTTGATAAAATGTAATTGTAAGTTACATTTTTCTGACAGTTGAAGGTTCGATCCTGAGTGCGAGCGACACTAAAAATATACTTGCGAAATTGCAAATTACTTATGATGTCTACTCAGTCATGGCTGATGGAACGAGAGCATTCTACCCCCATGGATTAAATAAATAGTCTCGTTCGAAATTCTGTGCAGATTCCAAAGTTCGACAGAAAGGTTACCGAGTTCGACAAGATATATCTGAAGAAGATCGAAGGTTACGCCGCTCTAAACCTGTTGCGAATAAAACAATTAAGATAGAATAAACCAAATAATACAAATAACATTATTACCAAAAAAATTGTAGGTCCAGTTTTAACATCGTTTTGTGATTTTATTTATTTATTTTTTTTAACTATTTCAGAATTGCATGAAAAAGTAGTGATGTCCCTGGATTCAGGATCCAGTTCTATTTTATGGTAACGGCAGTTAGGCCGATTTTCAAGAATATGTTTGCGTTGGCAATTTCACTCAATCACTGTTCAACTGTTGGTATTTGATAGTACGTGTGTTTCACCGCTTTGTTTAAAACACGTAAGTCGGCACATATCTTAATGTCTTATTGGTTTCAGTACTGCTAAAATTAATATATATGTGTGTTACACATGAATGACAGAAAGAAGTGCAAGATATGAGGATATTCACAATGTTACGAAGCGGCGCGCTCTTGTTGTAAATCCATGGATTAAGGAAATTAACATAACCCCCTTCTATATATTCCTTTTGTCAAGCAATAAATTCTTAACTCGAATATATGTATTTATATTTGGATTTTCAGAATTTAACTCTAACCACTAAATTTATATATTGCTCTATTCTTAAATATTGAGCTTCTCCTTTTTAGCTATCGGGATTTTCACCTGATTTTTTTTTATCTGTGTCTTATCACGCTTATATATATATATATATATATATATATATATATATATATATATATATATATATATATATATATATATATATATATATATATTGTGACCCAACCACCTATGGTAGTCGAATTTTACATTAATAACGGTTATAATAGAGCTAAGTTAGAGCATTTATTATGTGAACTATTCCGGGCAATACACCATTTATTGCTGACTCCATTTATTTGGTCGATAACGCCACCAAAACGAGGAAAATTAGCTTCCGTTAGCGGATTTGGGACTGATAATAATATGTTCCGTTAGCGGATTTGGGATTGATAATAATATGCTAATAAAATTGTTTTGCAAAGAATATTGATTTCAAGAGAATAGTATTGAAAGCTGTTTTGGCTAACTTTGGGAGCAGAATCCGACCCTATTGTCATCTTCCAAGGACGATTGGCGTGAGAACAACTCGATGGAAATTTACTTCGATACGCAATTATACATGGTAGGCACGGAACCAATCAGAAGAGAACGGGATATGTCGTAACGATCTCTGATTGGCTGGTTTGGACTGAGGCGGGGGGGGGGGGCTTCATTCTGCACCTATCACCTGAATATATAAGCTTATGCACGAGCGATTTTGGAGGAGAATTGAATAGATTTGAGCTGACAATGAGCTGAATAAAAGCCCTTGACCATTGGCAAATATGCCGACTTTGAAATATCCCTGTGACACTCTCTCTCTCTCTCTCTCTCTCTCTCTCTCTCTCTCTCTCTCTCTCTCTCTCTCGCAAGCTGAATAACATTAGTTGAATACTTTTGTCACGTATAGTATTTACGTGACAAAAATAGCTTGTATCTGGCTAAAACCCTCAACTGCTAATAATCCATCGCTTAACATTATTGCGAACAAAGGCTTCCTCTCATATCCGCATCTGCAGACTGTTGGTGACAACATAAGAAGAAAAAAAAAAAACAACGAAAGAAAGTCAAAATCGCTTAATTGTAGCTGTCAATTTCTCGCCTATCGAGGTTTAAGATATACGAAAATTGAATCCTGAATTATGGATGACTGTTTCTCCGGATGAAAGCGCTGTGGGATGATGCGACACGTGTTGAACTGTGGATTCTGAAGTGATTTAATTTCAACTGTCTATACATTCATTTACCTTTGTACAGTGGTATTATATTAGAACTTTGTAGTCATGTAGTTTCTGTTGATATAATTAAGTTTTTACTTATTGCATCTTATATATATATATATATATATATATATATATATATATATATATATATATATATATATATTCAATCTTCACCCCAAACAAGGCACAGTACCACTTTGAAGCAGGGGGCTATTATTAGGGACTTAATGAGCGGGGTCATTATGAAGGGAGATGAGTAGAAAGATGTTTGTTAACATTACACTTGAACTTCTGCATATCATTGCAGTTGGGAAAGCAGAATCCCGGAAGGGAGTTCCAAAGACCCGCAGTTCTGGGGAAGAAATTATTGGAGTAAAAGACTTTCTTGCACCTAGGGATCTCTACTGTAAAGGGATGAGACTTAGTAGCTTGTCGGGTTTGTCGGGGGTAGTTACGTCGGGGAGGTACAAGTGTTTGCAGTTCGTCAGAGCATTCACCATTAAAGTATTTGTAGAACATGCAGAGGGATGCAACATCTCGTCGATGGGACAGAGGCTGAAGCCTAGATGACAGTTCAGGACCTATCAGGTTGGCGACTCTCTTTTGAACCCTGTCCAGGAGCGAGAGACAAGCAGCAGATGCACCAGCCCAGATGTGACAACAGTACTCCATACATGGGCGAATGGTTGCCTTATAGAGGTATAGGATACTGCCAGGCGTAAGTAGTTTTCTAGCACGGTAGAGGGAGTCAACCTTCCTTGCAGCATCCTTAGCAATGCTCTCAATGTATCTATTCCAGTTCATATTCCCTGTAAACGTTAGGCCGAGGAGTTTAAAAGAAGTACTTTCAGGCAATATGTTCTTGGCCATTGCTATTGGTGGCAGAGAAGGTTTCTTGTAGTTATTGAAGGAAGCAAGCTTAGTCTTAGCAGCATTGAATGTGACCAACCATTTTTGTCCCCATTCCACTACGGATTGGAGGTCATCCTCTAGTGTTTCATCTGCGAAGTTGTTAACATTGCTACGGATCGGGCGGTCAATTTGAGTTATTTTTCAGGGGCCATCTATCAAAAGAGGAGTGCCTACCTCGACATCGGGATAGGGCTGTGGCCCGTGGATAAAAAACAAAAAAAACAAAACAGTTACAACGTGACATGTGGCTACATTTGTCTCGCTGGATTGACGGACTTTTCTTATTTAAACAATAACCAGAACTCCTCATCAAACCCTGTCCCCGTATAGATGATCAGGGCCAAACTGTCGTGTTGCGAGAGTTGTTCTGTATGATCTGAATAACTGTTGAACTTTTTTGGTCGTTCTGTGATTCGAAAGGCTTAAATCAAACTCATATACCGGCGTACCTCCCCAAGGCGCGGCGTTTGGTTATTATATATACATTAAAGGTTATGGCATTGAAGACAGTTTCGAGTTAATATGCTATCAATTTAGTATTACCTAGTAATAAGGGGAAGAGACGTTTTAAAACTTATTTTTCAGCAATGCAAAAGAGAAAAAACTGGCTCCATAAGCAATACAACATCGCTTCCGATCACGTACTTAACATCTTTTTTTCTATTAAGTTGAGAAAAGAGTTCTTGCAGAAATTTTTTAATTTTGATTTCAAATAATGTATTTTCAAATAAGTTTTCATTACAAAACCTTTACTTTATACATATAATTTTAAAGGGCGTTTTTCGCTTTATCTAATCGTTTAAATTACAATCGTTTTAAAACAATTATGTTTTCTTTTCAGAACGTTGAATTCAAGATGGAAAAAAGCGAATTCGCACAATTTTAGCTCGCGATATCAACGAAGCGTTTGGCACAGGATCCACAGCACAATGGTGGCTTCAGAAATTCCATGGCGGCGACGAAAGTCTTGGAGATGATGAGTGCAGTGATCAGCCATCAGATGTTTATAACGATCAATTAAGAGCCTTAGTCGAAGCCAATCCATGCACATCTGTTCGAAAACTTGTTTCTAAATTAGGCATAACGTATACGACGATTTCCAACCTCTTGAGGGAGATTGGAAAGACAAAAAAAACAAACAAAAAAAAACTTGATAAACGAGTGCCTCATGAATTGAACAACAACCAAAAGAAATATCGTTATGAAGTGTCATCTTCCCTTCTTTTCTCGATTGGGCTGTTACTTGCGATGAACAGTGGGTTCTTTACGACAACTGGCGAGTTCAGTGGTTAGACGCTGACAAAGCTCAATAACATTTCCCAAAGCCATAGCTGCACCAAAAGAAGGTTATGCTTGATTCTAATGGTGCTTATTTCGATCAATACATTTTTATTTGAGCCGAGATATGTTCATCTGGATTTAAAGTTAAAAACCGTAAGAACGTTCTTGTCAGCCTGATATCATATTACCACAACTCAAGTGTGGTTTCCTTCACATGCATAACACTAAACAGACTTTTAACTCGAAATGCTTCCTCATTTAATAATCTATATATAAAAAAAACATAAAACGATTTTTATCACTGACGGCGCCCAAGTTATTTGTTTTTGTTTTTTAATTTTGAAATCACTATTATATATTGAGTACAATCGAAAGAGAATTGGCTCTATAATAATAGATGGAAAATTTGCATGAATTCAAATATCATATTTAAGCGTATTTTACGACCGGGCGTTGCCGGGCAGTCTGTTTGTATATATATATAAAAGTGACATTGTATGTCTGAGGAATGGTCTCCATCAAACTTTTCTGTCAATTTTTGTCTACAGACTTGAAACTTGATATATAGGAGATTTTGACATGTGGCACAAATTCGATTTGGTTTTTAGCTGCTAAGAAATCAAAATTGCAAAACATTGGAATTTACAGGCATAAGTCGACTCAAGGTGTTATTTTATGCATGCGCAAATGCATATTATATCTTTTACAATGTTATTTTTTAAAGTTTCTTTATGCCTATATATGTAGGCCAGACGATGTCAAAATAAAGCTGTTTATATGGCACTCATGTCATTTTTTGTTTTTACTTTTAAAATCATTACTATATATTGGGTACAATATAATAATCAACGAGGTATTGTAATAATAAATACAAAATCTGCATTAATTAAAATATCACATTCATATTTTAAGATCAAGCTATGGCGAGGGCTACTACTATATATTGGGTACAATATAATAATCAATAGAGAATTAACTCTACATCAATGGTTGCCAGTCATGAGTCTAGAATATGGGTTTGCACCTGTAGAGGTAGTTGAACACCGTCTTCTGTGGCTGAATAAGTCTATTTTGGATTTACATTATTGGTTGCAGACATCACAGATGAAGGTCGGCGCATAGAGTTAGTGGTCTGTTGAATTTTGTTGATTGGCCTTCCTAAATAGTTTTTGGTCTCCGTCCATTCTACGATGGACTTTTCTCCAGCGGTTACTGTTTGTTTCCAAATGTTGTGGACTTTAGCTTTGGGCTTCCAACTAGTAGCGTCAATATCAAATGCTTTCATGTCACCTTTGCACACGTCGACATAGCAGAGGTAAGGACAACCAATTTTCCTTTTGCCAGCAGAGTTCACCAGAGAGAAAGTCTTTTGGGATTCGCCCATTGTCCATGAAGTACATATCCAGTGTAGGCGTCTTTGCTGAAGGAGGGTAAACATGAAGCGGATAACAACCCTTACGAGCACAGCTTTATTTGTTGCTTTGTCCCTCCAAGAAATTACAAAAATTCTCCATAGACTCGCATGTAAAATGTGTTCAGTTTCCATTCTTTGTAGCTGTAGGTTGTCCATGCTTCTCCATAAAGAACGCTGCTGATGACACAGGCCACGTAAACATTCACTTTTGTGAAAATGGTGAAATGTTTATTTTCCCACACCCTAATTGTCAATTTTGCAAGAGTGGTGGATACCTTTGTGATGTGCTTGTTGAGTTCTACATGAAAAGATAGGTTTTCTGAAGCCGTAGACCCGAGATATTGGAATTGATGGACTACGTCTAAACACATAATGATGATGGGAGATGATGAGGTTCTTTGGTTCATGACTTGGTTTTTTTTTTCATGTTGATGGTGAAGTTGAATTCTTTGCAAGCAGTGGAAAACCTGTCCATGAGTCTTTAAAGTCTATCTTCAGTCTGGGATGCTACAACCGCATCATCAGCAAACAGTAGGTTCCTGATGGTAACTTGTTGGACTTTGGTCCTGGACAAGAGGCGGTTGATGCTGAAGAGGTGACTATTCGATTTGGAGCTAACGTAAACTCTGTCTTCCGATGATTTGAAGACATGTCTCAAGAGAAGGGCAAAGAAAATGCCAAATAGCGTAGGGGGAGGGGGGAGGTCTATAATAATAATAATAATAATAATAATAATAATAATAATAATAATAATAATAAATAATAAATAATAATAATAATAATAATAAATACAAAATCTGCATGAATTAAAATATCATTTAAAATATATGCTACGACCGGGTAATGTTGGGTGGTCTGTTAGTATATATATATATATATATATATATATATATATATATATATATGACCTCTCTCAATATTTGATCTGCAGATTTGAAACTTGATTCGTAGGGGATTTGGACCTGTGAAACAAATTCGATTTGGTTTTTAGCTTGTAAAAATAGCTAACAAGTGGTCAAAATTGAAAAAGAAATGGATCTTGGCAATCCTCTTCTATGCATGTGCACACACACACACACACACACACACACACACACACACACACACACACACACACACACACACATATATATATATTACAATGTTATTTATTAAGCTTTTCTATGTGTAAGGTCATAATGCAGATGGTAAGGAATAAGGCTGGAAAGCTATATGTTTTGGTTTCGATTCTAGGTGATGTTATATTTTCTTTATTTTAAAATCACTACAATATATTGCATACAGTATAAAAACAATAGATAATTGGTTCTATACTATGCAATAAAATTAAAATATCATATTTAAACATATTTTTGCAACACAGAATCCCTCATCGCCTTCGGGTCTGAGTAAAGTATAATTCTGTTTGGTCCTGGGAAACCATCAATCTATGTATTATCTCCACCTCTTCCTGGGGTGTATTACTGGTAGCTTGATCCACGATTACTGGAGAATACCGAAAGTTTCGATCACAGCAAATGTTTCACGCATCATAAGTGCCGTCTATCTGTTGGTTGAAATATATGAAATCGTCGGTAAATGTCTGGCATCCCTAGCTTGAACAAAATGATAAGGAAATAGGAAATGGATCACAAAACATAAAACGATTCTATGTTTAATTAACTGATGTGGTGATGCTGATTGTTATGGGAGGGTGGGGGTAAATATTATCCTTGGCAAATGGACTGTTTATTTCCCTCATACAGCGAGAAGATGTGACACAAGGTTAGGAAATGTAATTTGAGAAGCCAGCGCCCTAAAGGAAGAGCACTCTGGCCCGCAAAAAATGCCTTTCTCAGCACCTCATATGATTAGCAATAAACTAATACCTTCTTAAAGGGAAAAGACAGTACTAGCAATATGACTCTGCTGTGTATTTATCTCTCTCCCACGGTGAGAAGATGAAACACTAGGGTCGGAAAGTGAGATTGAAGAGCCAGCGCTCCAGAAGAACAGTACCCTGGCCTACAAAAGATACTTAAATAGTTCTTTGGTGGTTAGCCATAAACTAAATAAATAGTTCCTCAGGCGGCTACCCATAAACTAACAACTTATGTTTCAAAAGTTGATTTTTAGGATTATTCGGGTTTGTTTTTAACGAATATCACATATCACTTGGCCACCATTCAAAACCATTAAAGAATGCATTGGATAATAACGGTTTTAATATCATAATAAACTATTTGTCGGCAACAATTTTAATATTCGTTCCAAATAGACTCAAATAACCCTAAAAAATCAACTTTTGAAACGTGAGTTGGTACTCATCGACAGTTTGATCCTGACTCCTTACAAGGGGTGAAATGACAAAGGCTGAGAGAGTGGACCTCCTAGAACTGCATGGGACCAGCAACATACCGCAGCCAAAAGGGAAAAAGTCAATTCAAATGGCCTAGGCTTTGTCTATTACCACCGAGACGAATTAAGGTGTGAAAAATTCTACAATTATAAGCAAGCCTCCCCATTGGCTGATTTGGCCACCCACTGTTTTTGTTTAGACCAATCAAATTAGTCGATGTTGGTTGATATTTGGACGCCTCTAACTTTTCGTCCCCTTAAAACTTTTTAACGCCTAAATGATTAAGCTAAGTTATTATTATATGTCTCCCAGAGACTTTTTTATGGTCAGAATTATCGACCTGTCATTAATGACTTTTCCTTGAAATGAACATTAATTATGAACTTCTGTAATGTCAACTCAAGTTGAGAATTGAATCTTTTCATCAGAAGGCATCATACCAACCCCTTCAACGGCTGTAATTAATCTGATCTTTGAACAGTGCTGTACCCGAATACCAGTTTCTGATGAAGATAAAAGAACTATTACTTTTCGATGTTGTTACCAGCTCTATTCAGACACAAATTAGGCATTTCCTTTTTTGCAATGAAGAACGAATAAAATTTGTGTCGAATTTTAGAGGTATGCTTTGTTGTAATTGTTGTTAATTTTTTGCCACTGTTTTGGAGCAAAAACAGGTGAGATAAAATATCTCTCAAGGGAGGAGGAGTAGAGACACTTATTTGGCCATCGCAGGGTGAACTGAACACCCAGTTCTTCATATATAGTGATATTGGCGGACCTGTACGAGAGTGCCCACCCTCTAAAAATGCGTGCTTTTCACTTTTTCCGCCCCCCCAACGATTATCGTACAGACTTAAGTATCATATTAGCAGAAAAAAAAAAAATTAAATAAAATTCAATGACTTTTAAGAAGGAGGTTTACTTTCTAGTTATAACGTTCTAATCACGTGACATGTCGGTAAAGTAATAGACAGTAAGTCAGGTAGCGATTACGTAGAACATTATAACGAGAAAGTGAACCCTCTTTTTAAAAGTCATTCAATTTTTTTTTTTCAAGATTTTTTCTGCTAATATGATACTGAAGTATGTAATCTATGATAATCGTCAGAAAAAAATTTACAAAAAGATGTAAAACATGCATTTTTAGGGGGGCACTGTCGTACAGGTCCGCCGCAATATTCTCTTACATTCTTGCTTTACAGCGAGGTGTGTTTGACTGTTTGATATAAAAGAAAAGCTTTCTTAGAAAGCCTACTTCGTCTCAGCGGGCCGTTTCATTTACGAAATAATAGCAGTAGCACTGCTAATGTAAAGACTCATTGTTCCCTTGTAGTGTGTGAGTACGAGTAGTTTTGAAGTGTACTCCGTTTCTCTCTCCTCACTTTCTTTTTGTCTCTATTGCGCGTCCTTTTTCTTTCGAAACGTTGCTAAATGTTTCCATTTTCTAACTTTTTCATGAAATAAAACCGAACGTTTTTTTCTTATATCTTATTTTGACATAAAAAAAATGATTCTATTTGAATTGAAAAAAGGAAATATATATATATATATATATATATATATATATATATATATATATATATATATATATATATATATATATATATATATATATATATATATCAATCAACAACTTGTTGGTTTTGTAGTCTTTAAAAAGATCAACCTTACGTTCCCTAAAAACAAAACAATGACCTTCACGTATCCTACCCAGCAACCAAGAGGATTTAATCCTTAACTAAATGTGTTTAGTTGCCCGGATGGTTAATAAAATAGAAAATCAAAATATAGTCACGTTTATACATATATTTTTCAGAAATAAAAGAAAACTCGCTTCAGGTTTTACTTATTTCATTTTTGTTTACAATGATGCTTTCATCAAGATCTGCATCCCTGTGTTAACAAATGCCTTTTGTGGTTATGACGAAAGAAGAAAAAAAAACCTCCCCCACATTTTTTATGATGTTCGAAAAAAAAGAAAAGAAAAGAAAAATGGAACATCTTGTCATAAATATATTTTTATCATAAAAGTTTAAGTAAATAATTATATAATTTTTCTTTTTTCGTCAAACCGATAACCCTTGGAAAGTCTTTCTCACCACACATGAATATTCGACAGGTATATTAAAGTTACGACGTGTTTATTAAGATGGCGACTATATTTTTCGGCTTAGTTTTCATTTAAATGTTTCTCATGTCCGTTCAAACCTGATAAACTTTTTAAATAATATTATTTTTAAAACTCGGCTAGGGATTTTTATCCTTGACTCCTCAAATCGACAGCGATTAGATTTAGACCATCGACCCTACCCTGTAATGATTCGGTAACTGTTGATTTTGCGTTGGGAGTTTAGTTCCGTGCAGTTCTAGGAGGGCCAATCTCACAGGCGTTGCCTTCTCTCTTTGAGAAGGGATTAGTTTATTGCTAATCATCCGAGGCGAGGAGGCGCCCTTAGCGAGGCAAGGCATGCTGATAGGGCTGCCCAGGTACATTTGCAGATCAGAGTGCCCTCTTCGGAGGCGGTTACTTCTCAACCCCACTTTCTAACCTAAGTGTCTAAGTTCTTGCACTTGCAGTGCAAGACTGCAAGAAGACTGCAAGACAACTAAACAAACAAAAGCATTTAAAAAAAAAAAATAATAATGAGTACGTACGAGTAATAATGACGGAAACCACTCTAAAAACCAAATGATTCAAAATAATTTACGTGACTGAAATATGAGTTAACCCTATATTCATTCCTGATTTACGTTCTTCTCCTGCGAGAACCAACACTTTCTCGATCTTCATCAAATCATTGATTGATCATTGATTGATTTTGACATTATAGGTGTACGACGACGACCACTTCCTTTTCCAACCACCGGTTCATTTTTAGAAGAAATCAGAATTTTAATGAATATACAAAACACAAACCAAATTACGAAAAAATATTGTTAAAAAAAAAATTCATTTTAAAGGTAATAAAAAAAACAAACTACAATTCCTTTCAGAAATAAATATCATCGCAAAAACATGTGTTGACTGTTGCGCCCAGATTTCACTGGTCACAATTCGACTTTTTGATTAACCTATGTATTTTTTATATTAACCCGGAAACGGATTACTGAGCTCTGTGTCGACCGTAAGTAAACTTGTTTTTTTTTAATTACCCTCAGACACTCGCAGAGATTCTTAAGCCAGACTTATAGAACGAACAGTCAGCCTTTTATGCCAAACGCATAATATAGAAACATTTCGCTGTTTATTGTTATCGAGCTGAAAGGTAAATTATTATTCGTCCATCACTATTCGTTCATCACCGCCGTTCATCACATTAACTTAAAAAAAAAATTAGATATAGAATTTTGAATAAACTGTTTTCTTTTAGCCAATATCATTTTTCTTTCTATTTTGGTGCTTATATACCCTCTCCCCCATCCCTGCTCACATTGACTCAGTAAAAGACGGTCGAAATGCGAGCACACCAAATTAAACCCGGGTTCCTGAAGTAGAAAATTGAAAACTATTTACAGTTTATTTTTATATTTGGAGAAATGGCATATTTATTTGGTTGCTTTCTATTTTTTGTTATAAATTGTTGCCTCTTATTTTGATAAATTATTTTTCCTCTGTGTACTTGGTCCGTTTACGGACCGTGCTGAAATATCTTTAGAAACCCATTCTTAACACAATGAGAGGGGGGGGGACTTTTAAAAAGCTGTTCTGTACTTTCATCTAACAATTTAATAAACAGAAGATACCGTATAAACTGAATTTAGCTTAGAAATTGTATCTAAAAATAAATAAATAAATAAAATAGCACGTTTCATAAACTGCACAAGCACCTTTTTGTTTTTGGCGTCGTAATGATCTATGAAATTCAATTCAAGGAATTTCCAGCAGGCAGAAAACAAATTGTTTTCATATACATATATATAATATATATATATATATATATACCTATATATATATATATATATATATATATATATATATATATATATATATATATATAATTTACAAAGTTTAATGTAAATATATGAACGTGTAAGGTTCAACAATTTCCAAAGATTAATTAAATTCCAACGTAACTAAAAAAATAAAAACACCAAAAAACCGTAATTACAAAAAACAAAACAAAACGGTGCTAATGCACTTATTGCCGCGCTATTTTTAAAATCGTATTTCCAAGTTTAATTAAAGTTTTATGGGTGTTTTTTTTATTTTATTCAATTGTAAGGTTAAAGCACAGAAGGTACAACACATCCTCCCCATGTTAAGAATAGCTTTTTAAATAATAATGTTATTTCAGCACGGATCAATACGTGCATGGAGTACCAAATAAAAACCTCCAAAATGCAAGTGTAAAGCCATTATTAGCTACATATGTGCATACATGTTTCCGTGGCGATCTATTATCAGAGATACCACACACTTCTGTTAGCCTGAAGATAATAAGAGATCGCCACATAAACATGTATGCACATATGTAGCTAATGAGGTTTGTAAACCTATTGGAAACACATTCTCTTCATTTATCGAGCACTCTTTAATAAACACAACGGTTTCAGTAGTTTATATCTAGGAAACTATAACAAATTTACATGGTCGCGACACTGGACATGCTAATATTTGGGACAAATGGTCGGTTAAAACCAAAAGTCCTCGCCAGATGACTTAAATGGTTGCTTTCCACAGAAGAAACCTTTTTGTGTGTGTGTGGGGGGGGGACTAGTTTCTTCTGTGGAAAGCAACCGTTTATTAAGTCGCCTGACGAGGACTTCTAGTTTTAACCGACCATTTTTCCGAAACATTAACATGTCCAGTGTCGCGATCATGTAACTTTGTTTAAAAATATATCTGGCTTTTCTTTTACTGAGAACATCGTTAAATTCATTAGTTATCACTCTTGAATAACTAAGAAATTTTGGTACTCAATAGGCGTTGAGTTCCATGGCGACCAGCAGAAAAAAACAAGCGCCGCTCCCTTCCTAACGCATGCACACGTAACATTTTTTTTTATTTACTGACGTTGCCGTAGTAACTAAACGATTATTATTAATAATGTCTCACTTTTACAGACATTTGTTTTTAAATTTCTTTTTAAATGACGACTTTTATCGGCAGCGTTCAACATTACTTGTTTTTCGAATCGAATAAACATTTTACATTAAAGAACAACATCAATAACGTATCCAATTAGGTAGAAAAGTAACTTATATTGACTTTGATAACATTTATTTGTTAAAAATTTGTAAAAGTGAGAAATTATCAGTAAATGGTTTAATTTTTTTTTCGTTTTTTACCCATCCGCAAATGCTATTAAAAAAAAGTCGATAAAAGTCGTCATTTAAAAAGAAATTTAAAAACAAATGTCTGTAAAAGTTAGACATTATTAATAAATGTTTAGTAACTTTTTTTCTTTTAATATTCATAAAGAGTAAAACTTTTTCAAAATAAATAATGTGACAAATAATCGTTACGTGCGCATGCATCAGGAAGGGAGCGACGCTTGTTTTTTTTCTGCTGGTCGCCATGGAACTCAACGACCAAGGAGTACCTAAATTTTTTATGTAAATAAATCAGTGAGTTCAATGTAGGAATAAAATAGTTAAGCTTTTGTCATTATTTCAAAGAAAAAGAACATTTTTAACATGAGTGAATTCGTTAACTATTCTGTACCTTCACCGTGACTTTTTTTTTTTTTTTAATGTCATAACTTGTTACCGAATTTTATTGTGCAACTATCGTTCCCATGGAAACACGTTAAAAATATTTATTTTCCATTTGTTTACTAATACATGTGTTTATTTTATTTTTTTTTTAATTATAATTGAAGCGATGTGATATTTTTATCTCATATTTTCTTTACGCGACGACCTTTTAAATCCGATTTTGCACAAAACTGGCGTCAAAATAAATGACTTTCCTTTTAATATTAAATTATACTAACAAAACTATTAGCGAAAATTAAGTACTTTAACGTACTTCCTGTAAACATACATAAAATGTTATGGGAAGCGAGCACACGCTATATTTAAATAGTATTTTTTATTTGTGGTGTTAAAAAGTTGAATGAACTGAACTAGTAATTAAAAACTATTTACACATGTGAGTAAAAAAGATACCCTCCTGAAATCTCTTTCGCTATTGAAGTTATTTGGATTATTCGAACTGCTATTCTCATTTTAGTTTTTCTATTTACAAAGTTTTGGCCGACCTTCTTCGGACTCATCTTTGTCGATTTTTTGGGTTTGTTGTGTTTGAGTATGAATTTTTTTTTTTTTTTTTTTAAGCATTGTGTTCGAGTCTGCCCCCCGCCCCACCCGAAAACTAATCTTGTCAGTTTTGCAGTCATTCAAGTAACATTAGAAACAACTGGACAATTTCAAAAACTACCTGGTGAGTAGACACCGCCGGTGCACTGTGCAGTGCCAAGTACAAGAGAAATGCAAACAAAAGAGAGGGATGGGTAGGATCTTAAAAATTTTAAAATTTTAAGTTAAAACGATCCCTCGGTTGAAGTGTCCGAAATAGCGGGTTCACACACTGGCATCTGGTTGGATGCACATCCCCATCAAAAAACAAAGCAAAATAAATAAATGTGGATGGAGAGGTAGATGCTTGATAACAAATTTTGGATAAACTTTTACTTTATTTCCACCTTAAAACTCACCTTTTAAATGACGACTGTTAAAGATTTTCGGGTATGTTGAAAACGAATATTACATTTAACTTTAACGCAGACAAGTAGTTTTCCAGGTATCAAAACCTTTATTATGGAATGTAATCCTTTATCACTGGAGTCCATTTTGTGCGTGCGCATGCGTGTAAACAGAACTGCGAGAAACGTGTATTGCAATGGACAACAGAATGGCCAAGAAACAAAAAGGCAAGATAAGTTACTCTTCTACCTACCTTTTTTTTTTTTTTTACTTGGTGGTGGTGGTGGTGGGCGGGTCACCACTTATCAAGGCCCAGAGACCACTTTAGAATAAGAGTTAGGTAGATGGTGAGACAGCGTGTAATGGTGGAACTTGGGTAGGGCTTTATTAAAAGATGGTTCAATAAGAACTTGTTTACATTAGATTTGAAAATAACCATGTTATAGTCAGCTGAGAAGCAGTCCCGCAACATTGTGTTACAAACGAAGAGTTCTAGGAAAGAAACTTTGCTCATTGAATTTTCGTTCAGTTTTCTGCACAGATAGAAAGTGAGGGAAATTGTTGACAGTTATTGTAGCTAGACGAGTATTTGGTGCGAACGTTTTACAGAGCGGTGTAGGGGGGTCCATAGATTAGAGCTCAGTCGAGCACCTACCATAAAAGTAAAACGATAAGACAGAGATAGACTTACAACGTCTTTTCTGTAAGAAAGAGGAAGTAGGGAAGCAACAAGATTCCCGAAATAAAGCGGTTATCTTTGTGTGATTTGAACAAAAAATATATTGTGAAGCTTTCTATGATTAAATTTTAATTTCAGTAAATTTAAAAACTCTGTTCTACAGGTTTGTTTTACAATCGATAGCGGAATGAAAAAATTGGTCAAAAACAAATTTATAACAAATAAATAATATCAAAAGGAAATTAATTGGATGAATTTTTACTGTTTTTACTTACTTTAAAGTCTTTATTCAGTTCGAAAAACAAGTGTCGAGCATCACCTGAGAACAAAAAAATGGCCGCTATGTGACTCTTACATCTTTGAAGTCTCAATAATGGTTTAAAAATTAAAAATAAAGCAAAATACTAGTAGAAACCCGCCTAATAAATGTTGCGGTAACATTCATAGTTTATATGATGAACGGCAAACCAGAAGTGTACCAAGTCTGTCACCAGCAAACGGTGTTCAGTCAGATTTAGTTCCTAATATCAAACTTCATTCATAATATAACATTCGGCAAGACTCAGTTTAAAAAATAAATTCATTTATTGAATTGTTATGTAAAGAATATTTAACAAAACCTCCTCCCTATGTTCAGGATGGCTTTCTAAATTATGTTATCATTTCAGCACTTTCTGTAAAATGCAGATTATTTAGAAAGCCGTTTTTAACATGAAAGGGGGGCTTTAACTATTCTGTACTTTCATCTAACAATTTAATAAATAAATTGATAAAAATTAGTACAAAACTTGACAAGCCATTACTTAAAACGACAAGGTACTTCAAGATGGCTGACTGGGAAGCCATCAGGGATCACATCAAACATGCCCCATGCAGTAGTATTTTTTCTCTTCCTGTGGAACAGTGTGCAAATAAAGCTATTGAATGGTTCTAAGCAACAATTGAAGTACACATTCCTACTCGGAAGTTTTATAGCAAACTCCACTCTAACCCTAACTCGAATGGTTCACCTCTAATTGTGTAAGAATTCTGTAGATTTATCTGACATAAGTCCAATATGAATTGACAAAAGTTGGTCGTAGCCAGAAATTATTTTAAGAGTGAAATAGGTGCAGACAAGAGAAGGCATACCGTAATTACCAGAAAATGCAGTGAGTTGCAAAGATTAGGAACTCGCCATTTCTGGAAAATTTATAATAGTGTAGTAAATAATGGGCAATCAACGATTACCTCGCTATTATCAACCTGGAGTTTATTTGTACAGCAACCAAAAAGGCAAACCTGCTTGTCCGACGATTTGCCTGCAACTCCATTTTAGACCCAAAACCCACCCCCTCCCAAATTTTCTTTTGTGGACAGAAGCCACACTTGATAATCTAAAAATCACTCCTTCCCATGTTTGTGATGCCATAAAAAAGCCTAGACCTCTTGAAAGCGTGTGGGGCTTGATCTCATCCCTTCTATACTACTAAAGAAATGCTCCACTGAAGTTGCTCTGGTTCTCTTCAGGCTCTTCAACAAATGCCTTACAGAATATTGCTTTCCTGACTATTGGAAAATTGCTTCTATTGTACCTGTTTTGAAGAATTCTGATGAAAGAACTGACCCACTAAATTATTGCTCCTTCCTCTTTCTGCCAATGCCTTTGCGTCCTTAATCAAGCACTAGTCCACCACCTCATAGATAATACTTTTTTCCGACCAACTGCAGATATCCTAACTGTAATCTTTGAATGTATATACTATGCACTGGATAAGGCAGACGAGGCTAGGTCAGTAACCCTAGACATATCTAAAGCTTTTGACACGGTTTGGCACAATAGTCTTCTCATAAAGATTAGATAATATGGTATTACTGGACGAATATTTAGCATAATCTTTAAGAACCTTTTTGTATAAGCGAGAAATCCAGGTTGTCCTAGATGGTTGTATGTCAAAACAATATGATATAAATTCGGGTGTGTCACAGGGGGTCGATCCTTTAACTGTTTATTATTCCTGATATAAATGACCTCTCTGAGATGGATACATTTGCTGACAACACTATGCTCTATAACAGACTCGAGCAGAAAATGAATGAAAATGGCTAAAACCTTAGAGGAAGACCTTTAGTCTGTAGTGGAATGGGGTCATAAATGGATGGTAACGTTCAATGCTGCCAAAGCTAAGCTTTTGTCCTTTAATAACTACAAGAAACTTTTACAAACACCGATTGCTCTGGCTAATAATATACTAACTGAATGTACTTGAAACCATTTTCGATTGTGTTTCAGTGTCCCAAATTCATCTTTAAGTTTGGTACAGTTCTCCTACCAGAACTCCAGAAATCTTTTTTCAATGTTATAAAAACTTAAAAATTGTTAAGACTATGGGAGTTTGGGAGAGAAGCTCATTCTAATGTGATTTATATGGTTTTTTTTTTTTGTTTTTTTTTGTTTTGATTTTTTACAAATTCCCGAGTATGAACTAACTTTTATCAAAATATTTAAATAAAAACAATAAGTAATATAACAGTTGCATAAATCGGTGCTTTTTGTAGAAATAGGTCTTCAAAAAGTTGCAGTTTTGTCGTAAGCAGTTTCTACTACGAATGCAGAACGCTGAATAAATTTCTACATAATAAAAGCCAAACTAAATCGAATTTGCAAACTAAAACTGGTTTAAAGCTAGTTTAAAAATTAAAAAAAAAACAAAAAAAACAGTTCGGTTCAGGTTTGTATTGTGTAGATTTGTAACATAGTATACATTTACACATGTTAACATGTAGACCCAGCACGTTGTATACTCCATCGCAAAGGAGACAAGGAATAGGAAAGAAATTAAACTCATTGTTTCAGAAAAGACTTTGATTCTTCATTCTCCTACCACGCGTGACTTCTCGTTATGGCTGTGACGTCACCCACGTCTCTAATGTAATCATGATCCTCTCAAACATGATTCCTGATATGCACACGTTTTTCTTTTTCTAGCCTTATTCCCTCTTCCTTACTGTGATGTCATCTTACACACGGCTCGGTTATTTGCATATAGCTGCCATATGCGAGTTCGTGCTCTGTTACAGATTGTTCATTAAAGTTCGCCAGTCTCAGAAATGTTTTGCAAAACTTTGAATTAATCGCGTAATACTGAATTTTTCTTGGATACCTATTCCTAAAAAAGGGCTATGCTGACACATACATGTTTTATGTTGAAACATAGACGTCATGGTCTCCGATCTGTCACGTGACTCATGTTTATGTAAAACACGAACTGATGAAACGAAATAAATGTGGGTCACTGTTAAGAGTATTGCAAGACGTTTTAATAGTTTTTTTTCACTTCAATGTTAACTTAAAAAAAATGTTTCAATTGTTATTAAAAATTCGTCACGACTACATTTTTTATATTGTTTATTAAATTTATTAAAAAGAAAAAAAATAGTCGCATCTTTCTTTTCAGTAAAAAAGGAAATGCGATTATAGTTGCAGAGAAATTGGAGTTTAAGAAAACAACCCCCCCCCCCGACTATTTTATATTGAAAAAATAAATGTTAAGGTTTTTAACTTTAACAACATCTACAATTATTGGATGGATTTCTACCAGTATTTTGTCTATTTTTTGTAATGTGGCAGTTACTTTTTAACTGTTCACTCGGATCCACACGTTGTCTCATACTTCATCGCAAAGTGGCAAAAACAAAAAAAAATAAATAAAAATCCAACTCAGCATTTTTTAAGTACAAATGAAAAGCATTTATTCGTGATTCTTTCAACAATAACGTATTTCATTATCTTTCAAAAGTCTTTTTGCACACTAGTGCTTTTACAACACTGTGCCATGTAAGATGTGCTTTTTAAAAGTCTCTATCCCCGCCACCTCACGTCGGCTACAGCCAGCACTTTCTCGTCCTCAACTTCATCTCGCCTGGTACGCATCTTGCTTCTCTTCCTCAACCACATGCTGCCCTTTATTTCTTTTTCTCTCCTTCCTATTACGTCAGCATATGCACATTTGCTTAATGTGCACAAGAATCAAAACACGTCCGATAGCTTCCTTTGCTCAACCGCATGTTATCCTATTTTACCTTTTCTTTTTTCTTCCTGTGACGTCGGCATGTACACACGTGCTTAATTTGCATATGTGCTAAGACAGCTGCTGCTGCTAATACTTTCTCTAGTCAGCTATCCTACAGCTGTTGTAGATTTAATTCGTCAACGTTCTGTTACAATAAGAATACACAGCTTCGTTACATTTTTAAAAAAAATTTCTTGCAGTAATCTTTACTGTGACCCGCATATATCTATTTTGTTTCAGTTGCATTCATTTCGTCAGTTCGCGTTTTACATAAACACTTGTCACATGACACATCGGTGGAAATGCCTTTGGAGAGAACTTGAATGCCTACTAGACAATATTCTCGAGTCTCTAAGGTCTTTCTGTACAGGGTTTGTCAGGACAACCTGGCAAGAAGATACTTTCCCCTTACCAGTAAATCCTTACCAAATATTCAAAATTACATAGTATTCACAACACAAATAAAATCTTCTCGATATGGCTAACCCACACTAGCTTTTTACTAAGAATGATGCACCTGCTCCAAGTGATGTTACCTTAAGTAACAACACGAATCTGGATACTCCACCAGATTAGATGGATTCTTTGTTCTGGAGTTCAGTAAGACCAAGAGACCAAAAAGAAAGATTTTATAATGGTCAATTTGAGAGAGGAAAATTATGTTCCCAACTTTATTAACTCTGTGCCTAAGAGGTAAAGAATAACATGAATGGAATATTTGAATATCTATGTATTTTATATAGAGATCCAGTGTTAGCCCAAGGAAGGGGCCTCTTTGACTTCTGAGAACTCCATCTGAAGTAAAATGAAACACTTGAGAAAAACTACTTAAAACATGTATATGACGGCATAGTCCTACAAGTACTCAAATCATGTTATTAAAAAAAAAAGTTGTTTTAAAGTTGAACTAATGACTCTCTTCCATATCCAGATTTAATTCCTTTAAAATGTTTGACACCTTTGAAGAAGAATTCGTTGATTTGAATCAATTTAAAATCTATTTTAGTTAATTTTACTATTGGTTAATTTAATTTTCAAAACTACTTGAGTTAATTTACTACAGCATATGTTTAGTGTTTACAAAATTAGTGTCAAAATACAAATTTAATTAAAAAGGAATTACAGCTCAAACTAAACTTGTTTTTGATACAACAGGGTCACAACCGGAAATTGTTTCGATTGGCTTAGCGGCACAAATTGACCTTAATACTTGACATTTTCAATTAAATTTTGGTTCATTTTTTTTTTTTTTTTTTTTTTTTTTTTTTTCAATAGGCAGCAAAAACAAAAACGGGGTAAAAAAAATAAATAAATATGCAAGGGCCATTCCAACAGGAAAGCCTCCTATTTTTTTAACTAAAGAAAGTAAAGAGCTATGAGGACGGAAATGGTACCATTTAAAATGAGCAACCTTTTGTACTTGGGAATTTTTTTTTGCTACATAGTCATCACGATTCTCAATACACTTTTGCCACAAATTCAAGGATGCGTCCCTGTCTATAATAAGGGGTACATTCTTAGATTCTCACACTGTCAATATCTACAATAGAAGGATAAAACTTTCAGATCATGAATGCATAAGTTCAGTCATCATAGAAATGCATTCAGGTGGAATACAAAATAGGAGGCATTACTTTTTTGCTTGTGTTTGAACTTATTTTAAAGCATTTATTTACTTTGAAAAAATGTAGTGTCAAGTCTGAGTGAGAATGAAAAAAAAAACTGGCAGTTTCTTTACATCCATATCAACCCTTGATAATTGCTCGAAAACCAAACATTACATTTTTGCATGATTGGTAACATTTATTGGATGAGGTTTAATTTTTGATTTTTGAGCGTTTGGTGAGATTTGTCCTCCATGTAACGGGACTGCCATTTTTTTTTATATCAGCCAACTTGACACCTTTTCTTTCAAAGTAAATAAACTCAAATAAGTTAAAACACGAAAATCTATCGAGGTAGGTAGAAGAGTAACTGATCTTGCTTTTCATAATATTTATTTGTTGTATATTTTTTTCATCTTTTTATTTTGTTCATTATTGTAAAAAATACCCAAACTATGAAAAATGTTTTCATTTAAAAAAAAATGTTACAATTATCGAAACAAATTGGGCACAAGCCCATTAAAAATGTGGGAAAGGCGGTGGGTATGATCATCCTTGTCACTGTACCTAATATTTGTCTATAACTTTTTCCCATGTTTTACTTGACCTTCCTCAACTATTTTAACAACCCATCCATTCATTCTACCTGACCATACCATCAAAGTCTCCTGTTATTCACACATTTCTCTATATTGTTCAGATTTAATCTTCTCCTAAGGTCACCAGATATAAGCCTGTACATAAAACTCGTATTACACATTGATTGTATCATTCTCATATTATTTCTATCCATGCAACGCATATACTCAACGCCACATTCACATTTTTTGTATTGTGATTAGAAAATTCCATTTCTGGGTTCATTTTTTGTCATTACATTATTTCTGTGGTTCACATGTTCATATGTCTTTATGTGGAGAAATCGTAAATAAACATTAAATATTATGTTTGCTGTTATGTTTTTCCAGCACAGTAATACACACGAACAATGGTTGCCGTGTGCGCAGAGAATAAAATATTCCTGACTCATGTGCAGCTAAATAGAAAAACTGTATTAAATATTCAAACTTTACCGTTGCATTGAGTATCAACATGCTTCTGATATTCCTTTGGTCATCATTCTACATAACTTTCACAGTCTGGATGTGTGTGTATTTAAAAAAAAAATATGGAAGTTGCTTCAGACAAGGTGTGAAGCCACTTGATGTAAGGAAGCTAGTAAGAATGATAGATGATGACTACAAAGACAGGAGATGCCTATTGACCTTAGCCTTGAAAAGACTAAGGCTATAGGTAGGAGAAAAACAAATCCACTAAACCACAGCATTATTTTATTGTAAGAAAACTTGTTAATCTTTACCTAATATTTACATATTTAAAGAGCGTATTTCTCAATATGAAATGTGTATTTCTCAATAGATTTTAACTCGAAATGATTTTTCATATAATATTTAACAAAAACGTTTTAATGCTTACACAGTAGCAGTAAACTCATGGCATGATTTAGTGACTTTATCAGGGGGAGATTAATCAGTAAGAAGAGAGTTTTATGGTCTTGCAGTTCTTGTAAAGAAAATCTACTGGAATAAGAAACTGTATTACATTAAGGTATCAAAACATCGGATTAATGGAGACCACTGGACCAATGAGCCAATCGAGCTGGAACAAAGAAAGCAGTGAACAGATCAGTGTGTGTATATATATATACTTGCATCATTAAGATCTTCAGCAGAGTTGTCCTCATAACGAACCTTTTTGTGAATAAAAACTTATTGCATATCTCGATCAATATATACAAAGCACGTTCCTTGGAGATAATCCAAGTTGCAGATAATATCCGTAAACAAATTATTGCAATCAGCATCTTTGCTGTACAATCAATTCTCTCGATAACTGAAAGTTATTCTTTTTTATTGTGGGACATTATTCTCAGCAACCGCCTCAACCATACTTTACCAATAGCAATCACCTCGGGTGGATTAAACTGGCTTGCAGAAGCTTCGTAGGGATATCAAATTTACAAGCAGTTTCAGTCTATTGTGTATATCCTCATCAGGAGAAATGACGACATAAGGTTTTGCACTTCTTGCCGGGAGATGTCAACATCCTCCTACATACAGTGCCTAGTACTTCCAAATGGCTACCCGTTTGGTACTGACTCGGCTAAACATGGCTTAACTTTTGTGATCTAACGAGAACCTGTCTGTCAATATGATTCTTCCATACAAAGCAGATACATTAAATACAAAATTACTAAATAAAACTTATAAAATATTCATTTCGACTTAACACAATCAGAGCATTGGTGGTCAAAGGATAGAAGCTTGTTTTAGAAGTGTTAAAAGTAACAAGCCATTTTTTCCCACTACATCATATCTTATATTACATATAATCAGAAGAGATAGAATCGAAAAAAATCTCGATCACTAATTTTCTTCAAAATTTATAAATCAGTTTTTCTTTTTTTTCTCTTTTCTTTTATCTTTTTCTTTCCGTTTTCTTTCTCTTTTTCGCTTTTTTCTCTTTTCTTTTTCTTTTCATTTTTCTATTCTTTTCTCTTTTTCTTTTTTTTGTTTATTTGCTAAAGACCGTTTGAAATATTGTGACGTCACTGTCTAGAGGAGCGGTGTGGTTCCCCATTGGGGATGTGGAGGTCCTATAAAAGCTCTGAGTAAGACCAGATAAATATGCTGAGATTGTCCATTAAATGTTAATTGAATCCCGGACAATGGCAGGTGACCTATTAAAAAGGGACGAGTTATTGTGTTTGATAAAAAATATCGACAGATATTTTTTTTATTGTTTAAAACAATGACAGGAAATGTCAGAGATTATGTACTTGTTGACCTGAGTAACCCCTGCTCAGACGTTCTGGGTTTCTGAGTGGAGAAATTGACAAAGTTTGACCTTTGGGGTCGTGTGAACATGCAGTTAGGTCTTAATCCCAGAACCGCACATTATGAACGACCGATGAAATGCACACATGCAAAGAAGTCGAGTGTTCCCTGTTTGACGTGGCTGGCCCTGATTGGTTCAGCAGATCGCCAGACCCAACCCATGACCTTAGTATAAGAGCACATACTCTGGTCAGAACAGACAGATTGAAGCCAAATCTCAGGAAAGACACATGCTCCCTGAACGCCCTAGACTCCTCTTCCTCCATTCATCCTGACCGCCATCGAGAGAACAAAGAATAAGGTTTTGTGAGGACTTTAACGTTTTTGTGAACTGATGATGTATATATGTAAAAACCTGTAACTTTTGTGAAATTAACTTTTTTGTAGTAAGAAAACCTAAGTTTGTCTTTCTTTTCCGGTGCGCATGCGAAGCTTTATTTTTGCTTTTCAATAGAAATCAACACAGAACTGAGACGCTGAGTATTTTATGTGAAGATATCCTGATAGAGACGATCACGAGCTACAGTTTCCAATGAGATTAGTCAGTTGCTGACTTGAGCGGGAGACCTGTCACATATAAAATATGACAGTGTTACTAAACCTGATTCTGGTTGTTGTCAATTTAGTGAGTTCTTTATGACCCCTTCATATCAACTTAAAGTCTTACCCTATCAATACATTTAGAGGAGTTTTTTGGATAATGCGAAATGATACCATGCTCTCTTCTAGATATGTGGACAGAACATATCTAATCCATTGTTTAAATCCTTAGAAAATGACCCCCAGTCTGTAATAGTAATATTCAGTGCTACTCAGACAAATCTCCTTTCCTTTAACTGCTGCAAAAAAGGTCGGCTCCCTCTGCCGTGATATAAAACTTCTCACACCTGCTAGTATTCTTTATCTCTACAAAGCCATCATTCACCCATGCATGAAATACTGTTGGCACATCTGGGCTAGAGCATCAACCACTACTCTCTCTCTATTTGATATAGTCTAAAAATATCTCCAGTCTATGTCCTGAACTGTCAACCTAGCCCCAACCCCTGCCCCATCGCCACAATGTTGCATACATATACTTGTTTTACAATGGAGTGATGGGCTCCAATGAACTTGAAGCACAAATCCCCCCTCAACATAAATACCTTGACCAATCTGAAAAGCAGAGAAGTCTCGCCCCTTCACCATAGAAGTTTCACTGATGCCGGAAAGCTTTTTGCTTTAGTAGTTTCTTCACTAAAACTGCTAGATTTTGAATTATCTTGTTTCCTGCTTCCCTAACTGTACTAATCTGCAGAAATTTAAATGTAATGCTAACCAACATCTCATTACTCTACTCCCTACTTAGGATCTTCATTTAGGTATGGTCTCTAATTCACAACACCAAACCCAAGTCTAAAATAGTATTTTCTCTGACTATGGTGTATTGCTAGTCCTGTGCGGTTCTAGGAGGTCCACTCTCTTAAGCTTTACCTTCTCTTTTTAAGGAGTTAGTTTATTAACTGCACGAGATACCTTAATGAAGAGTACCGACAGATGGCCAGCCATTTTTTTTTGCGAGTCAAAATTTTCTTCCTCTAGGGCACTGGCTCTTCAATCCCACCTTCTGGCCCTTGTCACATTTCCTGCCGCAGGAGAGAGATAAATAACTTTAAAATTGCCAAACATTAAATAATAGCAGAAGTCAAGTATTATGATACTCTGGTTGTTTAGCATCTTGAGAAAAACAAGATTTTGTTGTAAAAAAAAAAAAAAAAAAAAAAAAGAAAAAAAGTTGTTTTTCTTTTTTTTCCAGAAAATAATTTAAATTTTGTTTCTGCTAAATTTTCCGATTCAACCTTTCGTGAAATTGAACAATTGTAAGCTTAAGTGTTTCCAGATTCTCTTTTTAAAACTTCCCCGTCCCTCCTAGAGTTACGTTTTTTGTCTTTTAATATATTCTCGTAATAAATAAAACTTGAAGGTTCCATGAACAATAAGATTTAAATTTCTTGTTGATGCTGACAGTGCATTGGATTGAAAGATCAAAACAACAAAAGCAAAACAATTGTTTCAAATCTGCCTGAAGCATTCACATGTTTAGCCAAATTAAAGAGATGTGATACAGTGAAACAACCTGGATGACCAGCGCACATGCATACACATGCAATATTTGTTCACTGTTTGTGGGAAAGTATTCCATCAAAGTGCTCGATTATAAAATAAAAAATTCCAATAAAAGAGCTTAATATCTATTTAAAAGCTCTACAAAAGGTCAGAAAAAATATTGGAAACCGATGGTACAAATGTTTTTATGACCTTCTGTACAGTATTTAAATAAATATATAATTCAATGTCTGTGCTTGTGTGTTTCCAGATTCTCTTTTAAAAACTGCCCCGTTCCTCCTTGAGCTATTTTTTTCCTTTTTGTTTTTAAGATTCCAGAAAATATGAACAGTAAGTTCTCGTTTTGCTGATGGCACAGTCGATACAAAATTCAGACAAAAGAAAAGCAACCATGTTTCAGTCTTAGCTAATAGTACTCTAGCATCTAGCCAAACTAAAGGGCTGTGATGCAACAAAACAGCCTGTGGATCTCTGCACAAGTACACATAGACATATATATAGACTACTTGTATATGTGTGTTAAAAATGTCGAAAGGAAAAACAAATTAAACACTGTAACCCCCCCCCCATAAAAATATAGTATTTATTTATTGTGCAGCATTTGAGGAAAATTATTTTAGGTAATTAGAAGTGCAAAACTATTTCCCTTGTGTGTCAACATGCAGGTTCTCGTTTTTAATAATTTATTCATGTGTTTAATTTGTTTTCTTTTCATCTATTTTCACATATCTTGTCTCCATACATTTCATTTCATAACATATAGTGGATAAAATTCACTACATGTATGTGTATCCACAATACACGTGTGCGTGTGTCTGATGCTTGAGTCGACATAAAATTCATATGTCTATCTTTATGTAAAAGTTACCGGGGAATGCAATAGAAATGTTCCCAAAGTACACACCTAAGATAGGCATGAGGGCATAACCCCCTTCAAACTTCAAATATATCCTATTTTGATAAAATTTAAATGTATAACATTTTTCAGCGAAGACAATTTAAATGTTCCTGAATCCGTACGTTATCTTCTGTGTTGAATCTTTATATGACTCCTTCCTCCAAGTTAGCCATTGAGACTTAAAACTTCAAATACATTTATCTGATTTTTCTAATGAGTGTTATTTTAAAAGTTGGCTAAATGAATATTTGAATTGTTTAGTTAGGAAAGTATCAAATTGAAAACATTGGGTGTGCGGTTTCGATTCTACCCAACCGATTTATTAAAGATGAAATTGAAGGTTTATTTTTCTCTTTTTTTTAATCTCTATATATAAAAGCGAAAATGTATGTATGTATGTTTGTGTGTCTGTTAAAAAGTTTTGACCGACGGAACAAAAATTCACAAACTTGGTCTCATATGAAAGCCCCACCCCCCGGACGACAAATATCGAAAAATTGGCCCAAAAGGACCATCAGAAGTGCGTCAGCTAATCGATTTTCTGCAGGGGGGGGGGGCCCCAAAAAAAGTGACATTTTAATGTTAAACATTGCATATTTTTAAATCGATTTATAACTGCCCCCAAAAATATGGGCGCCAACTCTTCTACATAAAGTGTACACGGGGCTGCTGAGTCATGTCACGTGATCTTGACGTCAGCAAGCTGTAATGGCAGTCTGAATTTAAAAACATTGTTGTTATCGGTAAAAAATTTTTTAACCCTCACACAAGCTAAACTATGAACTTCTACGCTATGACAACATTACCAAAGTTATTAGCACATTAAAAATAGTTAGATACGATAGTTAAACGAAAAATAACAAGCCAAAAATGTGAAGTAAAAAAAAAATATATGCTTACAAAAAATATTAACAATCAAAGTTTTTGCAAAAAAAAAAAAACAGCCAGAAGCCATTTTCTTTTTTAGTAATACTCTTTAGAGTAAGGAAGACGAAGTGAGAGACGCAAACAGAGAGAGAGAGAGAGGAAAATGTTAACTTTTTCACCCCAAAATCGACAATTTTCGACAGGGGGGGGGGTCAACAACGCATGCGTCAGATGACGTCATGACATCGTGACCTGATTTACTTTAAATAGTTGAAAAACCGAACAAATTTCATATATGTTGCTTTAGCTCAGGTAGTTAAGGCCTTGGTTCATTATCTAAACGTTTTGCGTTCGAATCGTGGTGTGAGATGTTTTTTATTTATTTTTTTTTTTTTCGATTTTTTAAATTTAAATATTGAACCCTGTATTATTTAAGCCATTTTTCACGTAACGTTCGTTTTCCTGTTTTTTTTTTTTTTTACTTCGCTTATTCTTAGCGACACCCCAAAACACCCAGGTACCCACCGATTTTTTTTTATTTTAATATCGAAACAGGCTTATTTAAGCCATTTTTCACGTGTTTGTTTTCTGTTTTCATCGTTTGTTTGCTTTACGTTAGTTTTTTTGTGTTTTTTTTTTTCGATGTTTTGATCCCCCCCCCCCCCCGCTTAATTAAAACATTGTTTTCGTTTCTTACTTCGCTTATAACAATGCTTACATCGTCGTCATCGTAATGCTCGACGACTTTCAAACATCTTTCCCTTATTTGCTTATAACAATGCTTCATTCTGGCTGGCCGATTTTATTTTCAAACTTTGCCTCAGGGCTTCAGCTTCGATCCTACCCCCCCCCCCGGTTTCTTTTTTATTTAACACCACACACACCTACAAACACCCGGGCAACGCTGTGTACCCCTCGCTAGTCTATATATATATAAAAGCGAAAATATATGTATGTATGTTTGTGTGTATGTTTGGATGTCTGCTAAAAACTTTCGACAGACGCGACGAAAATTCACAAACTCTGTATCACATCGAAGCTCCATCCTTTGCTCGAAAAATATCGAAAAATTGGCCAAAAATGTTAACTTTTTCACTCCGAAATCGACAATTTTCAACAGGAGGGGGGGGTCAACAAAAATGGTCCTCTCGTGACAATGACCAATTCTACGCATGCGTCAGATGACCTCGTGACCTGATTTACTTTAAATAGTTGAAAAACCGAACAAATTTCATGAACATCGCCTTAGCTCAGTTGATTAAGGCCTTGGTTCAAATCGTGGTGGGAGATGTTTTTTTTTTTTTTTTTCTTTTTTTTTTTTTTTTCGAATTTTTAAATTTTAATATCGAAACAGACTTATTTAAGCCATTTTTCATGTGTTTTTTTTTGTTTTCATCGTTCGTTTGCCTTACGTTAGTTTTTTTTGTGTGTTTTTTTTCCCGCTTAGTGTTAACGTTGTTTTCTTTTTTTACTTCGCTTATAACAAACAAACCTATGTCGTCATCGTAACGCTCGACAACTTCCGGCCGCGCACCTGTCAATTTGGTTCTTAAATAAATTCAAACATCTTTCAGTAACTCATTCAAACTTCACCTCAGGGCTTCGGGTTCGATCCCTCCCTCCCCCCCGGGTTCTTTTTTATTTAACACAATACACACCTCCAAACACCCGGGCATCGCCGGGTACCTCCTGCTAGTATAAAATATAAGTGAAAAATTAAACTATATTTAGTGAATATTACCTCTGTTTGCCTTTTTTTCTTCATCCCTTTTTATTGCTCTTTATATATCTAGGTCTATATATTTTATATCCATCTCTCTATATAAAGCTCAGTGTCTATGTATATGACTTATGTATTTCCTATAGAAAGGTTAGAGAATCTATATAAAAAGTGTATTGTGCTAAATTTCCTGGGAACATGAGTGTTCCCGAATTTTTAAATGTATCCATGCTATAAGGGTATAACCCCATAAAAAATTCAAATATAGGCTATCCATATAAAATCTAAATTCCAAAGTAGTCCAAAACTCTAAGGGGAGTTATGGGTGCTGAACCTCCTTTTAAAACTTAAAATATATCTTATTTTGATTGTATCCTATTACTTATTTCATATCAATTTTCCAGGAAGACAATGGAAGTGTAATGCATTACACACTGGTTTAGATATAATGACCTCAGAAGAAGATACAATCTCGACAGTATAGGGAAATATGTGTAGAAGTGTAGACTGCAATGATATGGCCATGTTGAAAGGATGAGTGAGAGTGCTCGAGTTAGTTGTGGAACAGTTGAGGTAACAGGGTTAGTTGGTAGAGGAAGTCAAGGAAAACATGGGAAGAAATAAGGATGGATTTGAGAGAAAGAGGGATGGAGACCTGGCCAGAGTTTGAAAGTCTTATTTTAAAAGCCGTCCAACACATGCCAGCATGTAAAAAAGACAAACTTATGATAATGATCAGTAAATATTATTTTTACAGAACATTATATAAAAGGCGATCCATTGCTAATGTTGAAATGAGTGACAGCCAATCTCCATTCCATTAGTACGCACTGTGTGTGTGTGTGTGCGCGTGCGTTAAAATAAAATACTAAATAACGTTTCTGGCCATTGTTTGCTGTGAGGCTGTTACTGTGTACAGAAGCACGTTTGAACCATAGTCAAACACATATCTGATGAAAAGCTCTTTCTCAAAATATTATAGAACATGGACGCAGGTGATCACGGTACAAATATAAATAAAATGTGTAGATGAAATACGTAAATATATACGCATGTATTTGTAGTTATATTAATAAAACTATTCTTCATCTGCTTCAGTTTGTCTTTCCGTTACCTTTGCATTGTACTGCTTTCTACATATTACATTTAACTAATATATATATTTGGTTGTTCAGAAAGTGCAGAGCATTTTTTAGGCACACAAGGATAGAAATAAAATTTCTCCTTTCTTAACAATATTCAATAAAAACAGTCACGAACTGTACTTTTTGAAACTTCCGACGCTTACGCAAGTGCGCCAGTTGTGATATTTAGATTTTCTTCAGTTTTTTTTTTTCTACAAAAAATCAATATCAAAATTTGAGGGTCTTCTACTGCATCGTCTTCAAGACTGATATTTCCCGTTTTGAATTTTGCAAACCATTTCTGAATAGTTGATTCTCCTAAAGCATTGTTACTATACACTTCACAAATCTTTTTGGATGTTTTAGTAGCAGTTTCTCGGGTTTTTAAAAAATTTTTTTTTTATTTGTAAAAAAAAAAAAAAGCATAACTAACAAAACATGAAATAGATCTCAACAGTGAAGGAGTGGGATTTTGCTGCTTGTCGTGGATCAATAATCAGCTATGCATTCTGCTTCACCATTCTGAGCCAAGGTTAGTTGGCTACCACACAGTTTTTGTCAGCCTCTTAACGGAACCGGAACAATAACTGCATTTGAATTCTTCTCAACGATGCCAAAGGGCGTGACCAATCAAGTGAAGACACTTCGTGAGAATGGTTTGCAGAAAGTAGATTAGTTTAAGATGAACAGCGACACAGTATTGATCAAAATTTATTAATCTGCAATCTCCAGCTTTCATGTTTCATTGCAACTTCCTTGCTGTTCTAAGAAAGAGATTGATTTTCATTCCTTATTCTTAAATGGAGATTTGATCAGTCGCAAGTCAAAACTATACAATTATTTCTATTAAATTGTGCTATTTTTAATGTCAATTCAGTTTATTACTCTAGAGAGGAGAGCCATTTTTGTAATAGAAAAATGATCCAAAATGGACAAATAAAATTATCCATTTGCAAATGTTAAATATAATTGTCCCAATCAAAAATTAACATCATCTATTCAGTCAGAAAAGCTTTGAATTATATTATATTTTTATTTTATTTTTTTATTTATTTAATCCTTTGGGGTGAGGCTTCATACTTTCTGTATTCATTTTTGTTTTGCAGACTGTTATCTTCATTCTTGTTTCATCACATTTACTCCGGATACAGTTACAAAGCTCTGCATTCCTATCCCGTTGCGGTTAACCACTTGAAGAAGGCCAGAGGAGGAGTTTGCCGAAACGTGATGGAACAACTGTGAAGATGAGGATAACAGTCCACAATAAAAATGAATATGCAAACTTTGAGTTGTTAAGAATTCCAACTAAAGAATGGTATAATCAGCAGTGGTTCTCCTCATGGAAAATTGTTTAATTCTTTCCTACTGCAAGAACTTAGAAACCAGAATCGGAAAGTGGGATTGAGAAGATAGCGCTCCTGAGGAAGGGCATTTTGACCTGCAAAGAGTGCCTGGGTAGCCCTGTCGGCATTCCCCAGTGAGGGCGCCTCAGGTGATTACCAATAAACTAACCCCTTCTCAAATAGAGAAGACAAAGCCTGGGAGGGTAGACCTCCTAGAACTGCACAGAACTAAATTTCCACTGTGAAATCAACAGGGATTGGATCATTATAGGAATGGATTAATCTCTGTTGATTTTGGGAGCCGAGGATAAAAAACCTGGGCCGAGATAGTCCCTATCATGGTACGATAAAAATCTAGAAGTGTAAGCCATTTTGAGTTTCAGAACAGTTTCAGATGGTTCGCTGTTACACACAAGTCATGGTAGGTGACTTGTTTGTAGAAGACAGTTCCACAGAATAAAATATTCTTACCGTGTCGAAACCCAGGAAAGAACATGTGAAATTGCTCCAGAAAAGGTTTAATATTTATGAAGCAATTCTGGTTTCTGATTGGTTGGTAGCAGAACGTGAATTAATTTTATTCGTCAGTTCTTAGCAGCATCGTTTATAAATAGAATCTTCCGACTGTGTGGGATCATACCCCATTACTCTCAAAATATTGCAACAAAAATTGAAAAAGTTTCAAAGATATTCAGTATACTCAGTTTTATTGTATCCGTACATCATATACTGCATTCCCCCTTTCCCGCAAAATGAGCTTCAACTTTTGCACATGTCTCTCTACACTGTCTTCAGGACTCGCATTACACTTCTATTGTATCATTATTATATCATTTCTCTTCATGCAATGCATGTCCTCAACTTTCACTGGCTATGTTTCAGTTCCGTACATCACACCGTGCACTATAGACACTTCCTTTGGTCGAATTTTTTTATATTCAAAATCGGTTGATCTCATTTTCTTTCCCAAATGCAGTTACGCTCGTCTGGTACAAGGGCAATGCTTCTGAGCACTCTCCTTTTTTATCCATTGCATAACAGAAAGCTAAATTTAGTGGACAAGTTATACATAGTTTGCTTATAGAAAGGATTGTGCATTTTTTTAACGATTCCATGACTGGCAAAAGTTATCAGAGATGCAGAAAGAAAAAATATGGGATTTTTAATAAAGAATTGGTAAAGTGTTATGAAATCTTTTCAATTAAAATACAACGAAAAAACAAACATGTCATGTCTCTGATCGAAAATAAATTATCAGTAGTCTGTGAAAAAGAAACAGTTATTTCATGGTTGAATTTTAAAAACAAATCAAGTGCACTGATTGTTATTTGGTCAATAAACATTTGCCTGTCATGTCAAAAATGTAAGATACTTGTGAAAGTTTTTTTTTTTTCATGATTGATCAAAGAAGCATTTTCCAATACATTTTAATCCTTCCAACCCAGCACGGTCAATATATCAGCCCTAGCAACATAGCTAAAAAGACAACATGGCCGATATTTCGTCCGTTTAATAATGTTATCAAATAATTTTGTTAGTTGCCATTGTCTTTTTGGCTAATTATTATTGCTTAATTGGGTTAGGAACCAGAGGGTTAAAAAATATTTTATTTTAGACTAATTACTATTAATAAAGGGTTCTGTTTGTCCATGCAGATTCCCAGGGTTTAAAATAAAGATTCAGAGTTTGACAAGATATACCTGATGAAGGTCAAAGGTTACATCAACCGAAACTTTATGAAAAGATTACTTATCAAGACGAAAAGTCACTCAAGGAACTGATTGTCAGATGTTAGTAGATTTGGGTTTTATTGTATCCGTACACCACATGCTATTTTTTTTTTTTTTTTTTAATAATTATATGCAAACAACCTAAAATACCTTGTAGTCAACATTTAAAAAATTAATTAATAAACAAAATTTTTTTTTTTTTAAATTAAAAGTAGGGAACAAGTTTCGCATAAATCCATCCATGAATGTTTTATAATGCTTAAAACATTTTTGTTTTAAGTCATGTGAAGCATGTTGTGTGTTGTCACATTTTTTTTAATGAGTATTTTTCAAATTCTGAATTTTTGACATGAGGATTAACAGTTCATATTATTTGGACTACTTTTCTCCTCTTGAGTGTTATTTTCATAAAGTTTCGGTCGATGTAACCTTCGACCTTCATATCTTGTCAAACTCTGAATCTTTATTTTAAACTCTGGGAATCTGCACGGACAAACAGAACCCTTTATTAATATACAGTGATGCTGGTACCTGATTGGGTTGTTCCTAGTAAAAAAAAAATCCCCAGTAAAAAAGATGCAAAAAATATTGCAACACTTATTCTGATTGTTTTTTTTATTTTGTCTAAGGAAATGTCCTGAAAGTGAAGGGTTAAATGAGTTGGTAAGAAAATTGGACACATTCATATGTAAACGTTTCATGAGGTTTCATTGCTTTTTTGGTCTCCTGATTTATAGATCGCTTTATAGAGGGACCTGTTTTCAGTGGTGTCTGTTAGTCCAGACGATTGCCAGATAACCGTCCATTAGTTTTTTCTGAAATTTTGCCATAAATTGTATTTCATTAAATAGATGTGTACAGTAAAAAAAATTTCTTTTTGCAAAAATTCCCGTTGCGTCCTCAGAGGCTCAAGAGGTCAAAAATTACACGTTTTGCTCCATAACTTTTGATCCATCCACTAGATTTTTCTGAAACTTGGCCAAAATGTGAAGCTCATTGTTCTTAATATAAATCCAGTATGTATGACTTGGGCAAAATTCTGGTTCGCATCCCTCTGGGACTTTTAGGGCTAAAAAAACATGCCTTTTTGGAGCTCTTTTTTTCATATTGTTCCAAAACTTGATATGTATGTCTATATAGTGGTTTTCCATGGTGCTGAATTCCAATATACATGTCTTAAGGTGTGAAACTGCACTGTTTGTTCATTTTCACTGGGATTCGGCATTCCCAAGCTCTAAAGGGGTCACAAATGCCCTAAATTGCAAAAAATGACACTTTTTACCCCATAACTTTTGCCCCGTCCATTAGATTTTCCTGAAATTTGGCAAAAATGTAAAGGCAACATTGGCCCTTCACACTTTTCACATTCATCATTTCTTCATTATTTTTTGTGGCGTCATCTCATATGCAGCACCAGAGGGGACGACGCACGCACAACTTTTTTTTTTAACAGTTAATCATGTTGTGCATCATGTTCTGACTTGTTAATCCCCCTCCCCCGTTGCTTTTTACTGAGTATTTTTTATCTCATCATGTGGATTGTGATTTTTGAGATGAGGATAATTGATTTGTATTATTTGAACTATTGTTCTCATCTTCAGTTTCATAACATTTCAGTCAATGTAACCATCTACCTTCTTCAGGTGTATCTTGTCTAACTTGGGGGAATCTTTTCTTCAACTCGCTAATCAGCACAGAATTTCAAACCAGACCCTTTATTTAACCCAAGAGGGTAGCATACTCTCATTCTGTCAGCCATGACTGGGTAGAAGTTCTAAGTAATTCGCAATTTTGCGTGTCACCTGCAATAAGGATTGAACCTTCAACCTCCAGACGAGGGTAACTTATAACTGAATTTTACCAAGTACTTTAGCCATTAGGCCATGAGTCTTTGCGGCGTGGCATAGTAGATAAATAATACAAACCATTGTGCATGTTCTGATGCTTTTCTCTACCCGTTTTTTTCTTATTTCTCCCTCACGACAGAGACCTTATTTTACTGTACAATTAAAACCTGTTCCTATTTTTATTAACAAAAGATGAGAAAAACTAGTTTTGTTTAAAAAAAAAAAAAAAAAAGTTCTGAACGGTAATCGTTTTTCATGTTTCACAAGTTGCATAATATCTTCATGACATTGTCTCCATCGTTATACCATTCAACGCTGCATTTCTAGTGCGTTTTGTCTACGGAGCTAACTTTTCACTCCTGCTTCAGTCACATCACATGAAGTTGAGTATATTTCCATTTGCCACCCGGTTATTCTGACATCTACTAAATGTAACCCTTGCCAAAATTTATACAAGTTTACTTAAGGGTCCAAATATATAAGATGGGATACCATAATGGAATCAGTAATGCAGAGTTCATGTCCTATAAAATTTACTCTTTTTAACACTTACATAATGTTGTTTTGTCTTCAAAACTCATTAATGTCATGATTCGAAATTCGGGCCTTAGTGATTGCTCTACTAAGCTATCGAATCTGCAGGGAAGAAGTGGGAGAAATTATATCATGTTTTTGAAAAAAATTATCTCCATTTTTAATGATCTGATAACTAAAATTATTCAATTATTTTTTTTTATGAAAGAATATTGTATTAGTGGAAGCTATCATTTCTTCCAATAGTTTTGTGAATTTTTTTTTTTTTTTTTTGTGCGTGTGTAATTGAGGTAAAGGATGTTAGCACAGATAATGAATTTGTCTATACCGTCCAAATTAAATTAGATCTTTATGTTTCTGGGTGGTGCTGAAATTGCAATTTCTCCTCATCTATAGATAAAATAACAACTTGTCTTCCATTAACGGATTACAATAGGTAACAATTAAAGTTCACTTAGTTAAATTATTACTACTTTTTTTTTTTCTCCAATGTCAGATTTAATCACTGTCGTTGTTTTGGTTTCTCTATGGATTTTTTAAACTTGAAATAAAATAAAATTTTCTGAAGGAAAATTGGATTGTTAGCCAAAGAATAATCGATTAAGGTTTTGGAAACGGATCCAATTATTTAAACCAAGCCACAATTTTATTAAGAGGTCCAGCCATAAAAAACTAGAACTTACATTTAACTTTTGTAATTCTGCTTTTTCAATTGTGGAAACTGCCATAATTGATTTAACGATGAATTATTTTAATCTGAAGATGATCCCATGCACAGAAAATGGCATTTTTAATCAGAGATTGCCAATTGGCAATTTTTGCTGGTGTTATTTGGTTATTTTAAACCGGCCCGGAAGTAGGATATTTTTTTATTTTTTATTTTTTTTTAAGTGACTCTTTCACTTCTGGTAATTTGTGGCTAGGATCAAAATGTAGTATCTTTGCATTCCTCTTTAAAGGAGATCACTCACTTCCCAAACTCCATCCCCTGTTTTTTTTTTCTTTTCTTATTTAGATCCCACCCACTCTGCTTAGAGCAGATTTAGTTTTATTATTATGTTTTTCTGGAAAATAGGATCCTAAACGACGCCAGGTAACTCTGTTATTAGTTGATACACTGTAAAACATACCAATCAAACTTCATAAATCTCGTGGGCATCTTATTTTATATCGATATCAAATGTTATATTCTCTGAATATATTTCTCGTTCAAGGAGAGATAACAAGACCAAACAAATGGTGCCATATAGTTTTTTTTATGAAAACCTTCTTTTCCCATGAAGTTGAGATAGCTTAGTGCCACTTAAAAAAACTTTTTTTTTTCTTTACGTGTGAACTGATGGCGAAGAATGCAATTCTCAGGATGATTACTCTCCGCAGGTACATAAATTCACGTATTCCTGCTAAGAATCTCTTTTTAGGATCAGAAATTTTCAAAGTCAACATGCGTGTCTGCCTCTGAAGAAAGCAAATGGTCTCAATCTGTTTTCGATTCGACATGCATAATACGTAAATCTTTCTTCGTCTTTCGTAATGATGATGATAGAAACTTACATTTGCTTTTTACATTAATTTTTTTTTATAGACATTTTATATGTTAGAATGCTACAGGCATTTGTAAGTAAAACCAGGAGATTACTCTTGTGGTTTGTACATAGAAATTTGAAGCATGAGATGTTAGTTCAGTCCCTGTTTTGACCGTATAACATGCAAGAACATTAAAGAATAAATCTCATGCGGTTGTTGAAAGATCAATCCTACACTTAATAGAGAAAAGAAGGTACAAAGTTAAGTTTTAAATAGATTACCCCAGGAATATACTGGGAATCAAAATAAAAAAAAAAAATAGCCCACTGTTGTGGCCTTTCAGGCCGGTAATAATCAGAACAAACCCAGTATAATTTTTAAAAAGTGTATTAACAAAAGTATGTTTCCGAAGTACACATCATGATTCTGTGGCCATAACTGCCATTAATCGCTACCATGATGTTTAGATGTAACTGTTTTCATGTAAGTCTATTTGGTTCTTGTACAGAATTCCACTTAGATTAAAAAAGAAAAATAAAGAAAAATCTACATGTCCTTAATAAAACACAAATATCATATTCCAAAAATCACATAAATTGATCAGGTCATTTTCGTTTTATAAAGAAAATAATTTTTAAGCGATTAACGAAAATTCGTACGCATTACAATATAATTCTTGCAAGTTTATTTGTTGAATGATCTCGCTCTGTTTTATTTTATTTTCTTATTTAAAAATAAGACTACTTGATCAATTTATGTGATTTTTAGAATATGATATTTTTGCTTCATCACAGGTACGTACACCATAGAGATTTTTAATTTTTATTTTTTAATATAGGAACAAGAACCGTCCATCTATTCCTGAAATGGGTAAATTTGTTTACCCATAATTTTCAATCTTTAGTTCTTCTCTTTTGGTTTGTCATGGTCATTAGGGATTGACCATTGGCTTTTGTCCTTTTGAATGTTTGTTGCAGTCTTGGAAAGGAAACCTCCATGAAGTGAGGTTTTTTTTTTTTATATTTTATTTTTTTTATCATGTTCACCCCAAACAAAGCACATCGCCACTTGGACGTAAGGGGTTTCTATTTGGGACTGTTTAAGGGAGATAAGCAAGATGTTAGTTTACATTACATTTAAACTTTTGCATGACAGTATAGTTAGGGAAGCAAGTAGCAGGAAGGGAATTATAATTCAATGCTGAAGAGGTGTGATTTTGTTGCTAAGCAGGTTTGTTGCAGATACGTAAGTCAAGGAAGGAACGAGTTTAATGAATTCATCAGAACAAATTTCATTAAAATACTTGTAAAACAGGCACAAGGATGCAACATTTGCCGTGATGGGGCAGGGTTTGGAGCTTAATTGACAGTGCCGAACCTATTAGATTGGAGACTCTTCTTTGGATCCTGTCCAAGAGGGATAGATAAAGTAAAAATTATTTATGAAACAAGTGAGTTATTTCCTGCTTCATTTGTTCCAGCACGTTTGAGTTAGTCTAGTAGTCTTTGTCAATTTGCAGTTCAGATACCTTGTTATAATACATCTTGTTATTCCAGTATCTTCTTTCTAAGAACTGCGATATTCCTGCTGTTTCCTCCTACTTATAGCCTTAGTCTTTTAAAGATTAAGAGTAACAGGCATCTCTTGTCTGTGATAATCATCCTTCATCTTTTAACTTTTTACATAGAGTGGCTTCATACCTTGTCTCTAGTTACTTCCACACACACACACACACACACAAAATGAAAGTATTGTGCGTTAAGATAAAATAAATCTGAGTTCTGATAAAACGGACCAAAATAATAAAACGGTCCTTCATAAAAAAACAGACAAGATATAAATTCCATCTCATAACCTATAAAATATGATTGACAACTGGCGTATATGGAGAAAGTGTAATTTTATGAATATTGTTCCTGTGTAAATGGAGATGATGAGAGTATGTCCGAATTAGTGGGTGAGAATTACTTCACTTTTATTTATGACTAAAAAAAATACTGACGAGACTAAGTATTAAAACTGCTGAAAGCAATTGAAAATAATTTTTTTTTTATATTTTACAGCATAAACCAATAATAGGCCTAAATCATAGAAACAGATTTTTTTTATCAACATTTTGTTATTTAAGTTATTCCGTCAATGAAATAGAAAAATGACTTTACTTTCTATACAAGATTAGCAAATTCTAGGGAATGAATTAGTAGCATTGTGAACACTTGCTCCCAGCTCTAAACACTATTATTTTTCACGTTTTATAATTTAAAATTTTCAAATAAAATCAAATCGTCTTTGGCTGTACATGGATACCCAGTGCAAGCACAGACCTCTCAATATTATTGGATTCCTCATGAAATGTTACTTGAGAAAGATGGTTTGATCTTGGTATAAGGCTTTGTTTTAAATTGCAACAATAACCTCACATGATATACTATACAAATCTTCTCTTTATAAATAAAGTTGATGGCGTTTTGTGTTTATACACAATGCAAACGATAATTGTTGTTCGCAAGATTATTGTTAAGGGGAAGTATGAACATGCATGTGTACATTTACTGCACAAGCCGTGATCGTCCCTCTCGTTGTGCCGGACTAAAATTGTTGATCGATTCAGCCAATGCTACGAGAAAGGAATTCTCCCAAACAAAAGCTACAACTTCAATATAAAATAATTGAAAATTAAAATGGTACTTTTTTTTTTTTTTTTTTTTTTTTTTAATTTTTTTTTTAAGGTTGAATAGCAGACTTTCAAAATGAGATTTTTGTTTGACTAAGCCAGAATATAAGTACCATCACTACAATCTTTTAGCCAAGAGCCCTAAGATCCCAACTTGACTAAAGAGGCACATCAGCCCAACTCACAAGCTTTCAGAGAAACTCACTGCCTGTTTAAATATCCTGTTCCAAGTGACTGCCTCCTGCTTGACTGCTCTTCACATTTGGAATCTTTTACAACCATGACCAGAAATCTTCGATTCTGGCCTTTGCCAGCCAGAGATATTTTTTTTTTACTTAGGATTCACCACTTATCAAGGCCAATCGAGGATAAGAGTTAATGAATGTAAGGTGATGGTGTAGTAATCACTTATGGTGTAAATTGGGTAGAATTTGATTATTTATGAGGACAGCTTAACAGGAACTTGTTTACATTAGATTTGAAGGCTACCATGTTGTATTCAATCAGGAAGCATGCCAGTGGAACTGTTCCAAAGGCTGGCAGTTCTGGGAAAGAAGCTTTGTTCATGGAATCTGCGTTTACATTTAGGCACAGATAGAGAGTGGGGAAAATCATATATAGTGGTTTACGGCAAGGCAGTGTCCATTCAAAAGGTTTATCTGTAGATAATCTTGAACATTAATTTTCTCAAAAAGGTTAATCTCTGCAAGATTCACTGTTTAATGAGGTAAATAAAGACATGTCTTCGGTGGCTGGACTCCAAGCAGAGATATTACCTGTGCCCTTCCCCCTTTTCCTTTGACCAAACATCTATCACCTGCAACGTCTGCCATTCATATGCACCACTAATACATGCAACCCAGTGCATAGAAAAGAATAACACCCTACTTTCATTTCTTTGAGATTTATTCATCAAACTGGGCGCAGGTTGTCTTCATGCTTTGTTTTATTGCAAAGGTTTCCAAACTACAGCCCACGGGCCAGATCCAACCCGCAAAAGTCTTTAATCCAGCTTGCGTAGTTCTTATTAAAAGTGTAAAAATATTCATGAAAAATTAAAAAATTGAAATGTGTGAAAATAATGTGGTGCTTTTTCTTCTTGTTTAGAAAATGATAAAAAGAATGAGGTTTTGGAGAACCATTTTCGCTAAAAAAAATGAAATAAAGCTAATGAGCAAAACTGTATAAAACACATCCATGTTACTTAAAAATTTATTTTTTTTAGTCTGCATATTTCTAAAAGTCAGCAATATGAGACGCTCCCACCCACCCTCCATTCGGAAATTTTGGAGATCCCTGTTCTTTTGATTTCATGCAAACATTGGTTTTGATAATGCCGCAGAATTAGTGAGAGGCCTTTGTCACTCTCTTCAGACTTAGATTCCCTAAGGCTATTTTTGTAAACATTACTTACTGATCTCTAATTAAATGCTATCTTTGTCCAACATTCATTAAAACCAATATTGAGAACAAAGAACGGTCAATTTTTATTTCCTGTCCTAATACTCACTTTTAAAATAACGGCTTTTGCACCGACCTGAAATATTTCCACTTTTTTATGAGGATTGAAGAGTTGTATTATTCAGACTATTGTATTTTTTTTTTTTTTTTTTTAAATTGTTCACTCCCAAAAGGTATGTTGCCACTGAGGCTTAAAGGCTATTGTGATTGGAGCCAGATTTATAGGCACATCCTAAGTGAGGAGTTATGTAGCAAGGTGTTTCTTCTTTGGGTACGTTTTTTTTTTTTTACTTTTCAACTCAACACTTTAAAATGCCAACTTTTATAGGGTCCACTTAAAACGAATATCGCATTTAAATCTGAGACAGACAAATAGTTTTCCTGATATTAAGATATTATTTTTTTCCAATGTGCTACCTAATTAATTTCAGTGGTCGCCACTATTTTTTTTTTTTTTTTTTTTTTTTTTTTACTGCGATTGCTGTATATCTTCCAAGAGTCGATAATGGATACTGAAAGAAAAACATTTTTGGTACTTGTGCATTTATGTTATTGCGCTGAAATAATTTAGAAAGCCATTCGTAACACAGAAGGGAGATGTTTTGTAACTATTCTATACTTTCACCTAACAATTAAATAAAAATATCGTAAATGGCAATGTATCACTATGTAACAAAAGCAATGTCAATATCCGAAAAACTACTTGTCTGCTCCAGATTTAAATGTGATATTCGTTTTCAGCAGACCTGAAAACCTTCAAAAGTCGTCATCTTAAAGGTGAATGTTGAGTGGGAAAGAAAGTAGAAAAAAAAAAAATAAACACCTTGCTACACAACTCCTCTTAGGATGTCTCTATAATCTGGCCACTAATAACAGTAACCTCTTATGCCTCAGTGGCAATATGCCTTTTGGAGGAATCAAAAAAAAAATCAAATTGTAGGTGCAAAAATCTTTGCCGATTTCAAATTTCAGCTTACAAATGAAAATAACAACCTTTGCTTTCTATAACTTAATTCGATCTGTCAATGAGCTTATAAATGCTTTGCTGGTGAAATATGAATCTAACTCCTGTTTAATCTTCTCGTGATGTTAACCTAAGGCCATCTAAATGGTTTTGTAATCTTCAAAATAAGTGATAATCTGAGGGAGCTAGGTCAGTTGAACCCCATTCTCTTAGGAGTTTTTTGGTCAATAGTGCTGTGTGAGACTGAGCATTATTATGATGGAAGATGCATCTCTTTCTGTTGACTACAGAAGGTTGTTTTTGGGACAAGATGGGTGATACTGCAAAATAAAATATGAATGATATTAATAATCCGGAAGAAATAGTTATAAATTAATCATTTGGTTATGTTTAAGTAATAAAAATACAATGGTTTAAAATGCTACAAACCGGAAAAAAAGACTTGATAATCCATATATTAATAGGATAGTGTGTGTGTGTTATTTATTTTTTGTGTCACGCTTACATCCGAGTGACTGTGGTTTAATTGTTATGGACTTCCATGTCTTGTAATAAATAATTTTACTAATAATTCTTCATAAGTTTTGGTTTTGGTTTCAATTATAGCTGATGGTACTCTCGTTTATTTTTTTAATAAATAATTTTACCAAGAATTCTTCATAAGTTTTCATTTCAGTTTCCATTATAGCTGAAGAAACTCAAGTTATATTCCATAAGTTTTGGTTTCAGTTTCGATTCCAGCTGATGCACCCAAGTTATATGAATATATTAATTTTTTAAATCACAACTTTATAATATGTAAAAACTGATAGAACTTTAACTCTATAATAAAATATACGAAATCTGCAAGAATTAAAATATCATATTTAAGCATACTTTACGAATTGGCTATGCTGGGCATCTATGCTAGCTTAGATAAATACTTTTGCAGCTTTAACAAAAGAGCTACAATAATATCAGAGCGTTTCCATTTACGCTGAACATCTTCAAAATGCCATACATATGAATGAGTCCACTGTGGAATTTCTACAGGTCCCGCTAGTCTATATATTAATACTATAGTACCTTTAATGTACATACGTACGTGTGTCACGGTTTCCAGATTATAAATTCGATCAGGAGATCTTATTTATTAAAAAAAAAACAGGATAGAAAGTGATAACATCCTATGAACATTACATTAACATGTTTATATACTAATTTAATGTTCGTAGTATGTTGTCACCTTCTATCCTGTTTTTTTTTAATAAATAGGATCTCCTGATCACCAAAGACGCAATGTAAAAAAAAAAAAAAAAAAAAGATGGTGTCGCTTTTGGGGCCGTATGTGAAACTAAAATATACCACTTTTGGTTCTTTTGGCTAAGATGCAAGGGTAATATCTGTTTTGTCTAAAGATGATATTATATTGTGAATTTTCTGTTTGTGGCGGGCATCCATACAATGGAAATATGTCACAGACTCCTATAAGGATATTGGAGATAAATCGTAATAACCAGATTACTTAGATAAATAATTTTACTGTTTTAACAAAAGGGCTACAATAATATTGCTGTCTCCATTCACACTGAATGTCCACAGAATGCCCAGCAACAATATATTACATATGAAAGATGCTGCTGTGGAATTTCCACAGGTCCCACTAGTAATAATAATGATAATAAAGGACGCACTTTATTCCGAAATAATCTAGTAGGGTAGAGTGAATACTGTGTGTGTGTGTGTGTGTGTGTGTGTGTGTAAATTAGTTGTTTATTTTTTGAGGATGAAAACTTGTTAAAACATTTCATGTGAAATTATTCCAACATCCGTTTACATTTTAGAATAACAGAAATCTATTTCTAGTTTCCTCAATGTCTCAGTGCATTTTCAGGTCAACAGCAAAAAAAAAAAAAAAAATTTTATATTTAATGAGGGGTATACTCCCTCAAAATTGGGAGATTCTATTTATAAATGCTGCTGATAGAAACTGACGAATCAAATTAATTTACTTTCTGTTATCAGCCAATCAAACTTGCTCCATAAAAATTAAATCTTTTTAGCATTCCAGCACATAATTTTTTCATGTCAACACAAGAAGGATCTTTTGCTCTTTGGCTACAAAAATATAAAGTCCAGAACCTGTACAGAACAGCTGTCCATCAAGAATTATTCATCTCCAGGACTTGTATAGAATAACTACCCATCGGAAACTTTTCTGAAATTAAACATGGTTTCCAATTTAAGAGAAAAAGTTATGAAGTCAGATGTTTCCCTTGTTAGAGTGTAACATATCTATAGTTACCAGACAAAAAGGGGGGCTTTTTGTCTACTGAGTTCATGTTTTATGAAATTAAAAAAATATTTTTTTTATTTTGTTCTAGCTGGGGATGGGTCATCCTGCAAAATACCAAACATTCTCCTGCTATCTCAAAAATTCCAACCGAAAGATTTTTTTAAGATTCTTACGGTTCCTTTAAGTGCAATTGTTTGTATCTCGTTTGCACTTGGTTCATTGTGTATATTTGCCAAGTAATCTTTGTAATTCTTTCTCATGAATCTGGTTGCTCCTATTATTACTGGAATGATAAAGATCTTCCTAAAAGTCCAGTTTCTTTTCATGTCATACATAAGACCATGATATTTTATCTTTTCCCCGTCGGCTGTTTTTAACCCAGCATCATTAGAAACACTAACTTCTACTAAGGTTACTACTTTCTCTTTCTTGTCTCGTATCACTATGTCAAGCTTAATGGCTTTGTATTTTAGATACATAGTTCTATCCGTGCAAATACACATGAGCAGTAAAAAAAAAAATGTTTGTTTTGTTGCTATTTTTGTTTTTTGTTTCTAAATACAGGATGACACACTCTAAAATGCCGTTCATTAAGCAATTCATTAATTTCAATCCTTTTTTTTTTTTGCAATCCAACCATATTTGGTACAAATAAATTTCAGTCCATATCTGATTTGTGCACTTAATTTCAGTTATGAATGTTCAACAATCTTTGCTGTATTGCTGTTCAATGATAAGCATACTTGGACATGATGTGTGAATTAGGTTAACTTTCGACAGCCATGTAATTTGTCTTCACAAAGGGGGAAAAGAAATGCTGTTTTCTATGTTGGAATCTATCATTGGTTTATTATATATATTTGTGTGTGTAGATATATCTATATACCTGTGAAAGTGTCTATGTACATTTCCCTACGCAATAACTCTGTCAATTTTCAGTCTATAGACTGGAAATTTGATATACAGGGTTGTGAGATTTAGGAAAATCTTTGATCCGTTTTTAGCCAGAAATTTAGCTGTTGAGGGGTCAAAGTTCAACGATTTGACCTTTGAGAATTCTACCAAACTCCTCTGCCAATTTTGGGTCTAAACACTTGAAATTTTAGGTATAGGTTCCTTGGATATGGATCGAATTTAATAACTTGATTTGATCCCAAAACAATAAATTTAAAGGGGTAATAATAGGGCTCAAATGATGGAGAGTAGATAATGCAGTGGATGTGTTATCGGCAGCTCCAGTAACTCTCGCTTCTCCTCTTTTGTCCCTCAGTCCTCATTTCTAATGGGTGATGTTTCTGACAAAGGGTGAAGAAAAAGCTGCTTCCCAGGTCGGTAGTACTTCGTGAGCAGTAGTCTGAGATGTCGGAAATTTTCTGTCTCTATGTCTATCCTTGCGGCCATGTCACTAATAAGGGTGCTGGAGATAAACGTTTTGATCTGGGCTGACGTTAATCGACTGATAGTCAGGGACCCGAACCTTGGAATAACCACTAAGGAGGCTGTCCTATCAGCAGGTGCAAAGTACTGGGGCTGCTGTATTACCATTTGATGAATGGATTCTGAACCATAGAGTAGTCTCTGGTGGGGCCTCTCGATGCCATACTAGTGGGTAATTGTTACGGCTTTACCTTATCATGTGCTACAAAAAAAAAAAATTTTCCCGTCTTTCCTCTCTTACTTTCCCCTCTCTGTTCTGCTCTAACCAAGTATGCTGACGTGTTCCTCAAACCCCAAAATCCTCAACATGAAATATCTTAAAAAAGAAAACACGAATATACCTAGAACCCCATCCTCCTACGTAGACCCCTACTACCATGTCTCCTTCTCCAACATTAGGGTCTACGTTCTAACCTTCCAGAAGTTGAAACCCAATTACAGGAAACGAAACCTGACATATTCTTTCTAAACGAAACTGGAATAGGGCCGACCACCTCCCTAGATGAGTTCATAATTAAAGGATACTCTAATTTAACATCTAAATCTGACCCTCAAGATCGCCACGGGCATGGAATATGTGCCTACATTAAAGATGGCTTCCCATCTGGCAGGAATATCTCCAGAGAAGACCCTAATCTATCTTATATGTTCTTCTGGGTTGCACTTGCTTACACCACTGCATTTATATTTGCCCTCTATCGCCTCCACAACAGCGGAGTTACTGTCTTTAAGAGTATGTCAGAGAAAATTGACCACATCCTGTCTGGTCATCCCTCGGCTAACATTCACATTTGCGGTGACTTCAATGTCCATAATGTGGAATGGCTGACCCACTCAAATAAGACTGATGATGAGAGAAGGTTCTGTCATGATTTTGCCATTGCCTATGACCTCACTCGTATTGTCTGCGAGCCCACCCGTGCGCCCGATACTACCGGTCAGTACGCAAGCCTTCTAGACCTTTTTCTATCCACTTCCCCTGAGCTATGCTCATGTTCCGTTCTATCTCCTCTGGGATCCTCCGACCACTGCGTTGTATCAGTTAAGATAAAAATGAAATATAATAAATCTACAGACGTACCTCTCCACCGTACTGTATACCGATACTCTATGGCGGACTGGGATAACTTCCGTACATTCATATCTGATCTACCTCTCAATTCCATATTTAAAAAGGATGTGTCCTCTATAGTATCAGACCTGACCGAATGGTTACTTGTAGGCATAGACCAATTCATAGCATCCTAAAAATTCCAACAAAAACCTAACAGCCAGCCATGGTTCTCCCCTGAATGTGCTGCTGCCATCGCACACAGAAATCACTTTTTCCGTAGCTACCAACGTAATAGATGCACTGAAACTAAAGCTGCTTTCAGGACCGCCAGCAACCACTGTAAAAGAGAAATAAAAAATGCAAGAGAGCTATATGCTCAATCCGTTAAATCCAAAGTAGCTGAGTAGCAGCTTGGTTCCCACCAGTTTTGGCAAATAGCAAATAGGATCCTGAACAGAAACGTGCGTTCTATCCCAACCATTATCAATGGACCAGAGGTCATCTCGACAGCATCCGACAAAGCCAAACTATTTGCCAAAAACTTTGTGGCAAATTCTCCCTTGTGCGACGAAGACCATCAACTCCCCATATTCCCTCCTATAACAGGCAACACGCTATGCAACATACAAATATCTGTGCGTGAGGTCGCCAAGCTAATCAAGAACCTTGACACCAGTAAAGCAACTGGTCCTGACGGTATTCCAATTATAGTGTTAAAAAAATTACAACCGGAACTTGCCCCTATACTTACCAAACTGTTTAAGCGTTGCCGTAAGGAGAAGTGCTTCTCAACACCCTGGAAAACTTCATCAGTATTCCCTGTATTTAAGAATTCAGGTGATAAGTCATCCCCCTCTCAGTACAAACCAATAAGTCTCTTGTGTGTCATGAGTAAGTTGCTGGAATCCATAATAGAGAAGTAGTCAACCACCTCAGCAGAAATAACCTTCTTAGTGACACGCAATATGGTTTCCGTTCTGCTAGATCTACAGCAGATGTGCTAACGGTTATATCTCATAGGATTAGCGAATCTCTCGACAAAGGCTTCATTTCTAGGGCAATTGCTCTCGACATATCAAAGGCCTTTGATAAGGTTTGGCATAAAGGCCTACTACACAACATTTCCAGCTACGGTATAACTGGAAATGTTTTCTCAATCATTAAATCATTTCTCTCAGATAGACTCATAAGAGTAGTGGTTGATGGGCAGAAATCAGAGGCCCACAGTATTACTCAGTATACTCAGGGGTCTATACTGGGCCCAAGTCTCTTCCTGATCTACATCAATGATCTCCCAAAACGCATACTAAAATCTTTCGTTGACATCTATGCTCATGACACGACCATCTATGGCAACACATCAAAGGCCGTAAATGATGTTCTCTCTAATTCTCTCTCCTCTGGTCTTGAGCGCATGGTACAGTGGGGAAAGAGGTGTCTGGTTACCTTTAATGCATCTAAGACCAAGCTCCTATCTCTACATCGCAAACGCTCTGATCCCCATCTGGCATCAATTGAAATGGATGGCTCTCGTCTAAGGGAGACCCCATGTTTTGATAAGGTTCTGGGTTTGACCTTTACTCCTGATCTTAAATGGAACACATACATCAAGTCTGTTGCCCAGGTCGTTGGGAAAATGGTGAGATCCTTCTACCGCTCCAGAAGATATCTCACTAATGATGCAATTCTCTATCTATATAAAATCCAAGTACATTCAAAGATAGAGTACTGCTGCCACATCTGGGTGGGGGCTGCTAAAAACAGCCTATCCTGCCTTGACAGAGTACAAAATAGACTTTGTGGCTTGGTGGGGATGCCCTTTTCTCTACCCTGCAACCTCTTTCCCACAGAAGAGACGTAGCGAGCCTGTCGTTGTTCTATCTTTATTTCCATGGCAAGTGCTCATCTGAGCTCCATTCTCTGGTTCCCCCCTCGCCTTTAAAAGAACACCCGACTAGCTAAACCACCGTCAATAATTTTCCCCACTCCTTATCTGTGCCTGTAGATACGATGAACAAAGCTTCTTTCTTAGAACTGCACGCCTGTGGAACACTGTTCCGCTTGCCTGTTTCCCTCCAGACTTCAACCTGGATGTCTTCAAGTCCAACACAAACAAATTCCTGATGAACCGCCCCCCCCAAGTAATGACACCTTATTAATTCTCCAATACTATTGCTACACTATTCCTTTGATTACTGTACACACAATAACCCTTATCCCCGAGTGGCCATTGGGCCTTGATAAGTGGTGAACTCCATGTAAGAAAAAAAAAAGTTAAAAAAGAATTTGACCTCTGCGGTCTCTACCAAATTACTCAGACAATGTTTGGTCTAAACATTTGAAATTTTACATAAACGGTATTCAGAGATAGGGCAAGCTTTTTAATCGGTTTGGATCGAAAATTTGAGCTACCAATATATAAATGTATGTATGTTTGCATGTCTGCCTAAAACTTTCGACAGAGGCAACAGATTTTCACAAGATCAGTATCATTTTGAAGCTTGACCCTTCAGACAACAAATACAGAAAAATTGGATAAAACATTAATTTCTTCACCTTCAACTGGACACTTTTCTACAGGGAGGGTCGCTTTTTCCGCTGATATTTTCGAAAGTCATCCCCTCTTTTCGATTGTCTAGCCTACGTCACTTCCATTTTGACGGTGGTTCTAACAGCAAAGACGTCATTTTTTCCCCGTTCTTCTCCTCCTTCACGGTACGGGTTCGAGCCTGCCTTTCTACTACCACTTATTTTTTTTTTTTTTGCTCAACACACACCTTCAAACACCCGGGCAACGCTGGCACCCAGACTAGTATATATATATATATATATATATATATATATATAGCAGGCTGCTCACCATTGCACTGTCATTCAAGACATATAAATATGATATTTTAATTTGTGTAGATTTCATATTTATTATTAACTCGCGGGGATACCCGGCATTGCCCAGGTGTGGAGAGGTTTTATGGTAAGGGTATTGATCAACCGATCCCTAAAAAAAATGTAAATAGCAGCGAGCGCAAAAAAAACAAACTAGTAAGCAGACAGGCTCGAACTTGTAACGCTAAGAGGAAAAAGAAGTGAAAAAAAAGAAAAAGCAAACGGTTTTGTCGCAGTGCCCAGCTTGACATACGACATTGGCCGCCATTCAAATTAAGGTTAGTCATTGCAAAATGTATGATGACTTTTGCAAAAATGTCAATGAAAAAAAGTGACCCCCTCCTTGTAAAAACACGGCCAAGTTGAGGGTAAAAGAATTAATGTTTTTGGCCAATTTTTGGATATTTGTCGGCCAAGAGACTAAACTTTCAAACGATGTCAATATTTTCAGTATTGATTGCATGTGTTGAAAATTTTAGCGAGTCACACACACTAATAGACAGGTGAGATTTATATAATAGAAGAGCAAATTCTCTATTGATCATTATATTGTACTCCATATATATATAGTAATGATTTCAAAAGTTTTTAAAAAATGACTTCGGTGCCATCAGCTGAAATCAAAATCAAAACGTTCAGCTCTCCACCCATAGCCATTATTTAGTGCTTCAGCCTTTATCGATACCATCTGAGCTATCGCTAAATGGGTAAAAAAGGTAAAAAATTAAGCGATTTTAAGTTAAAAAAAAGTATATATCTGAATACTAATAAGTTAGTCGATTTACTCCGCGAAGGTCAATTTTTTTAAAAACTTTGACCTCTTAGCACCTATTTTTATAGGTTAAAAATCAAATCGAAAGTTTTTCCAAGGTCCTAATACCTTTTATATATATCAAGTTTCAAGTCTATAGACCAAATATTCACAGAGTAGTTTGGTAGATGTTTCGCACACACACACAGACGAGGTCATATATATATATAATTTTCGTGTAGTAGAATGTTTTTATGCTAATCTCTATGCAATTATGCACAATGTAGAAATTATGTATAAAAGAATTAAGCATAATAATAAATGAAACCAATCATCTAAGAAATCATAAAAAATGAATGATTAATTAATGAATGTTCGTTTTTCAAAGGAATATGCAAATTAGTTAACCTTCATGAAGTCGTTCACATGTTCATGACTCAGTATATTAAGAAGTTCGTTTTAATACTTATATAAAAAAGTAGGCTTTTAATATCAATGTTAGAGCGAGAAAAAAAACTCAACTTTATAGTTGTGTGTGTGTATGTATATATATATATATATATATATATATATATATATATATATATATAGCTGTGATTTCCCGTGAAACAACATCGCAGCTCACACGAACTATGCAAATCAATAATCCGGAAGTTCAAAACTAGTCTCACCCTCAGTTTAGCTCCTCAGTTGAACATATCTGAACTTGGGATTCAAAATCCAAATCTCTTGCATATGAGGTGAGTACCCTGTCACCTGAGAAACTGCACCACACACAGATCAGGCAAAACGCAGTGAAATCTGACTTTGGACTGTACCTACTTCAGCTCAAACAAGGAGTGTGGTCATCCAACCACTGAGAACCTAAGCTGATGTTTCACAAGTAATATTTTTTACACTTGCTAGGACAATGTCATTTAACAAACTAGCCTAGCAAGCAAATTAATATGAGAATTTTCAAAATGTTAAATTATATTATTTCCAGTCAAACAATGACACTGCTCACATGAGCCATGAAATCCAAAAAAAAAACGGAAGTTAAAGTCTCAAGTTTTGTCTTCATTTGGACTCCTCAGTTAAACATCCCTTGTTTGAGACAAAGTATGTACATTCCATAATCAGATTTTGCTTGATCTGTGTTAACTAATAGACTTTCTTGTGTGTTGCGTGGTTGCTCAGGTGGCAGGGTACTCATCTTGCATGCAAAAGATTCAAATTTTGAATACCAAGTCTGGATATGTTCAACTGGTGAGCCCAAATAAGAGCGAGACTTCAGTTTTAGACTTCCAGTTTTTTGGTTTTCATAGCTTGTATGAGCTGTGACGTTTGACTGTGGAATCCTCTCGCATTCAGAAAATCATGTGTAATCTCATCTGTTTATGTGAGAAACCGTATCTATCAAACTACTTGATCAATTTTTGGTCTACAGACTTGTCACTCAATATAGTTAAACAAATATGATTTGGATTTTAGCTGGTAAAAAAAGCTGCCAAGAGGTCAAAATTGATAAAATTGGGACGGGGGGGGGTGTAAGTTGACTTACAGTGCTTCTCTATGCATGCACAAATGTACATTTATATGTTAGTGTTGGTTAATTTTTTAGAGTTTTTATATTCATCTGTTAGTGACTCGGATGGTAAAAAAATAGCACTTGAGCGCGGATTGTTTTCATTTTGATTGTAGCTGATCACACACAACTCGTAGTTTCTCTTGTTTTTTGTTTTTTTTTAACTTTTGAAATCACTACTATTGTTCCGAAATTGTGTTTGCATCCTGTTTATTATTTATTTACTTATTTGTTTGCTTATCGTTTTCTTTTTACTGTTTCTTTTACTTCTAAGGCGTACTTTACTAAGGTACTTTTAAAGTCTGTGTGGTCTTACATATATGTTCTTATGTGGGTGTGTGTATGCTCTTATTTCTTGCCTTGAAAAGGTCTTAACGTGTACGTGCAAATACATAATCGTACATACCTGCTTGCCTTGTCCAGCGGATGTTATCTTCTGGTTGCTGGTCTTCATCTCATGGGAAGTGGTACTTACTGCTGCAGATGTATCGATAACACAAGATGGATTTGAAGCTTCAATTCTTTTATTAAAGGCAAGCCTATCATGTTGAAACCTGGTTGTTACGGAGGGACCCTAATCTCCCACTCTGCATTCTCTGCAGCCCAAAACCAACTCTCTGCCCATGTGGTCGTCGACCGGAAGCCTCGACCACAATTCAGTGTCACCCCTAATTTCCAGTGCACGTCACCCCTAATTTCCGATGCATCTAACCTATGTCATTAAAGGTGACTGAGTTTGATGGATGTCAAATCTAACCTTCTCTGACCCTGCTAAATCGACGATGGGAAACCCCAAATGCTTATATAACTTCTATTTCTAAAAACTACCTATATAGCATTTAAGCTGGGATTCCCAATACTACACTATGTATTGGCTCTATAAAAATAAATACGGAATCTGCATAAATTAAAAGATTATATTTAAGCATATTTTATGATTGAGCAACGCCGGGCGGTCTGCAAGTGTGTGTGTATGTGATTATTATTGTTCGCTTTATGACTAGTGATTCCATTTCACTCCCAGTTGACCCTTCCAATGTTAATGGCTTTTCTAAATAATAGCTGTATTATTTGAAAGCTATTCTTAACATTAGGTAGAGATGAGGCATTTTTTTAAAATTATTTTATACCTTCATCTAACAATTTAAGAAACAAGATATAAGTCAACTAAAACCGGTGCAGTAACTGAAGAAGTTAATGTATGGAATTGATGTTATTGTGTGCTTTTATATATGCACATGATATTAAGTTTGATAAGATTCTTTGTTATTTCTGTCTTTAAATAAAAATAAATATTTGTTTACTTTTTTTAAATCGTAAATGTTTTTCTTTTTCTAATTTCTTCTCTTTTTTCCTTTTTTTTTTGTCTTATTTCTTTTCCTATTTTTCTTTTTTCCTTTTTTTTTTGTCTTATTTCTTTTCCTATTTTTCTTTTTTCCTTTTTTTTTGTCTCATTTCTTTTCCTATTTCTCTTTTTTCCTTTTTTTTTTGTCTCATTTCTTTTCCTATTTTTCTTTTTTCCTTTTTTTTTGTCTCATTTCTTTTCCTATTTCTCTTTTTCCTTTTTTTTTGTCTTATTTCTTTTCCTATTTTTCTTTTTTCCTTTTTTTTTTGTCTTATTTCTTTTCCTATTTTTCTTTTTTCCTTTTTTTTTTGTCTTATTTCTTTTCCTATTTTTCTTTTTTCCTTTTTTTTTTGTCTTATTTCTTTTCCTATTTTTCTTTTTTCCTTTTTTTTTGTCTCATTTCTTTTCCTATTTCTCTTTTTCCTTTTTTTTTGTCTTATTTCTTTTCCTATTTTTCTTTTTTCCTTTTTTTTTGTCTCATTTCTTTTCCTATTTCTCTTTTTTCCTTTTTTTTTTGTCTTATTTCTTTTCCTATTTTTCTTTTTTCCTTTTTTTTGTCTCATTTCTTTTCCTATTTCTCTTTTTTCCTTTTTTTTTGTCTTATTTCTTTTCCTATTTTTCTTTTTTCCTTTTTTTTTGTCTCATTTCTTTTCCTATTTCTCTTTTTTCCTTTTTTTTTTGTCTTATTTCTTTTCCTATTTTTCTTTTTTCCTTTTTTTTTTGTCTTATTTCTTTTCCTATTTTTCTTTTTTCCTTTTTTTTTGTCTTATTTCTTTTCCTATTTCTCTTTTTTCCTTTTTTTTTGTCTTATTTCTTTTCCTATTTTTCTTTTTTCCTTTTTTTTTGTCTCATTTCTTTTCCTATTTCTCTTTTTTCCTTTTTTTTTTGTCTTATTTCTTTTCCTATTTTTCTTTTTTCCTTTTTTTTTTGTCTCATTTCTTTTCCTATTTCTCTTTTTTCCTTTTTTTTTTTGTCTTATTTCTTTTCCTATTTTTCTTTTTTCCTTTTTTTTTAGTCGTTACAGTTTTTATGTTTAGCTCATATTAAAAAAAATTCCCAAGATTTTTAGCATAAAAAAATTATCATGCCAGTTCGTCTAAATTAAGATCTGTTGCTTCCTGTTGTTCTTGGCATAAGACCCCCAGGTTGTTCGAATGACGTGCCTAAATATCATATAGATAGAGAATCAACAAGAGCCATTTGTCGTGCCTTCATTTGTCGTAAATAAATAGGACCCTCCCCACACAAACAATACCATCAACAAAAAAGCAGCTTAATAAGTAACATGTTGTATGAATATATTTTTATATATAAATGAAGGTTTATATATAGATTTAAACCTATAATTACGGATCAAAGCATGGCCACTCTGTTAGATTTTAATCTGGCCCACCACAAAGGTCAATCAGATTTTATGTAGGTCAACTGAAGTGGTTGATCGTTTGGTTTTGGCTTGAAAACAAATAAAAGGTTTGTTATATCTTAACTTTTATTTTCCCTATTCGACATGAAATCAAAATAGAGCAATGAGCAACATGTTTTAAAATCAATAAAAATAAAAATATCGACAGTTATGCAATCTATTTTTTTTTTTTTTTTTTTTTTTTTTGAATTTATAACAAGGTTTTGTAATTATTTGTATTGATTTGCAGGAGATGTTACAAAGGTATTTGTTCGTATGAAAATACAATAGATAAACGTCTTTTTTATTTATTGACAAAGAACTTGTATAATTACGATCCTCCATTCCATAGTAAATGTATATTCTCACAGAAGAAATGTTGCTAGCTTGTCTCTGCTCTATCCTTATCTTCATGTCAAGTGCTCATCTGAGCTCCAATCTATGGTTCCTCTTTGCCAATCTTTCACAAAAAATACTTGTCTAACCAAGATCCCTATCAATTAATTTCCCCACTCTCTATCGGTGCCTAAACCTACATGTGGAGTCTATGAACAAAGATTCTTTCCTAGAACTGTCCGCCTGTGAAACTCTGATCCACTGGTCTGCTTTCCAGCTTACTACAATACTGTCGTCTTCAAGTCCAATGTAAACAAGTTCTTGTTGAACCGTCCTCTTAAATAATCTAATTATACCAAATTTCCACTACGAACGATTACTATGCTATTGTCCCAATGACTATTGTATACACAATAATCCTTATCCTCGAGTGGCCTCTCGACTTAGTTAACTGATGACCCTAAAAAAGAGTTATATCAATATAAATATCTTTCCTGTCATTCAAAAGTTAGTGACTAAAAAAAAAAAAAAAATTAAATGAAACGATTTCAAGTTCTATGGTGAAGGGAAGGAGCACCCACTCCCCTCCCTTTTTTTTTTTTAATGAATTTGGAAAGAAATTCTTCACTCTATTCCCATAATTAGACGTTTTATTATTTTTCTTTTTCGTTTTTCTATATCAATTGTGTTTTTTGTTTACTTTTTATGGTTATGTCTACAGTTTGAGATGTTTTCTTGTTTTTAACTTCACTAATGAGAGGTTATTATATATGCAAACACTGGCAAAGTCTAATTTTTTCCGTCATTATTAATGAGTGCATACTAGCTTATAATAAAGAGTTATGTGTATATATTTGTAGGTATACATTTCTTGTCATGCAGAAAGTGTGCACCAGAAATAAAGAGAGAATGAAAATCTATTTTCATAAACAACCTTTTTCTTCTCTTCTCTTTCTGTATCCTATACCGATTTGTTTTTTTCTTTTTCAGACTCTCTAATTTGTAACATTTTCTTTCTGATCGAGGGCGTATGCTAGTATATACTGTAACGTCGCAGAAACAAACAAACAAACAAGGAAAAAACAAAACTCGGCACCTTTTTTTAAGTGCAAATGAAATGCATGTATTCATGGTTCTTCCAAAACAATGCATTTCATTATCTTGCAGAAGTCTTTTTGCACACACATGTGCTTTTTAGAAGTCTTTCTCCTCGCCACTTCACTCTGGCACTAGCCAGTGCTTTCTCGGCCTTGTGTTTACACGTCTATATTGCCTGGCACAGACTTTACTTCTCTTCTCGACCTTTTTTTGTGACACAAGGTCGCACACACTTGCTAATTTGCATATGTGCTTTAATGGCTGCTGCTGCTGCTAATATTTTTGCTTGCCAACTATCCTTCGGCTGCTGCTGGTTTTCTCGCACTCGACCATGCATGCTCTGTTACAATACTCCCCAATATAAAAAGAAAGGAAAAAAAGACTATGTAGGTATTAAGCATGGATTAATAAATATTCTTCAAATTTCAGTTTTTTTAGGAATAATTTATAATCAAGGTTTAATATGTCACAAGTTCTCATTTGAAAATTAAAATATTTCAGATTTGCATTGAATTTGATCCATAGTCATTAGATTCGAATTAAGCAAGATTCCCAGAAATCTTTTTAAAATTCTTGATTTTAATCTTCACAAGGAGACATAAAAGTGCTGCAAAGCTTTTCTGTTTGGCGAATTAATTTTACTCCTTCTTGCGCAAATACTTTAGTTTCCTATAATAATAATTTACAATAAAATTATGATTTGAGATGCATTATAAAATTTATTTTCAACCATTATTATTATTAACTCACTTGGAGTTTTCATACAGGCCAGTATCAGTGATTGCCTACTGTTAATTAGTGGTCTTTCCCATAGGCTAAATGACAACAAGTCTCTCCAGATTTACAGAACATTCCACCTCATTTTTAAAACCAACACAAATCACTACATTATCACAACTATATCATGTGCTCGTGAATGTTTTGTTGATGCTATTCTTGTTTAGTCTTTCCATCATCCTTGGCCCTTCATGATAGTTTTGTAGTATTAATCGAAGCTATTGTTCTCATATGCATATTTCTTTTTCTTTTTTTTTTATGTGTCGCCAGGATTTCGATCTTTTTAGCCCAAACCACTTTATTTATTATTTATGTTTTATTTATTTCTTTTAAAGCACAGGTCCTCACTGCTCTCAATATACCTATTTTTGTCAACGCTCTACATAGTGACTAACCTGCGAAAACCCTGCAATCAACTTGTATAGGATCTTCCACTCATTTTCTTGACATTGTTTGATCAGTTCCTGGTATTTTGCCCTTTTTTTTTCTCTTGTTCATTAATATGATGGGTTCTGCCCATGACATGGCCAGATTATGTATTGCGTTGTTCTTTCTGAATACGATATCAAGTTGGGTCTTAACGTTGTATTTGTTATGTGTCTAGGTAATATCAATTGGCTTTCCAGTCATCAGCGGAAGATAGTGGGCTCGCTATTTTTCTCTTCTGTTTTGATGCTTTGACAACACAATGAACTTGATCAAACTCCATGTCTTCCCCAACTAGTGTTTATTAGCCTTTACTGCTTACTCTATATACCTATAAAGTTGATTTTTTTTTTTTTTTTTTTTTTTTAATCGTTTTGACATTCATATTAAAAGCCTACTTTTTCTATTTAAAAATTATTAAAACTTAATACACTCGGTCATGAATATGCAAGCAACTTCATAAAGGTTAAAAAAAAATTTGCATATTCCTTTGGAAAACAAGCGTTCATTAATTATTTCTTATGGTTTCTTATTAGATGATTAGTTTCATTTAAGTATTACGTTTGATCCTATTTATGCATAGTTTCTACATTGTGCATAATTGCATAGAATTTAGAATGTAAACATTCTAGCACATGGACATGTTTATACATATCTATATATCCATAAAAGTGAGAATGTGTATGTGTGTGAGAACACTTCTCAACCTATATGCAACATGGATTTTTGATCTACAGACTTGAAGTTTGGTATATAGCATGTTCAAACATGTAGAAAACTTACAAAAAAAAAAAATTTGGTATATAGCATATTCAAACATGTGGAAAACTTACAAAAAAAAAAAAAATTTGGTATATAGCATATTCAAACATGTGGAAAACTTACAAAAAAAAAAAAATTTGGTATATAGCATATTCAAACATGTGGAAAACTTACAAAAAAAAAAAAGATTTGGTATATAGCATATTCAAACATGTGGAAAACTTACAAAAAAAAAAAAATTGAAAACTTGGCACGTAGAGGTCGTCAGATTTTTATCTGTTTGCTAACTGTTGCAAGAATGTGCGTGCATGAATGGTTCACATGACGCATTCATTATTAAGAATAAGTATGTTTGAAAACACTTTTTAAAGACTGTGTCAAGCCAGCCGATTGGTTATCATACTTGACTCCCTGTCTTTAGGTTTTGGTTTTGGCTCGAGTATTTTCTTATTTACAAGGAGAGAACTGTTTAGAAAATCATAATACTCGCATGCACATGTCTCAGTTTCTGTATGAAATAAAATATTTATGCATACTCTATGACCAGGCAACGCCAGACGACCTGCTACTATTTACATACATATATGTGATCTTGTGTTGTGCAAAACCTTTCTACCAAACTCCTCTCTAAATATTCTAACAGACTTGATATATAGTGTATTTGGACCCCGGGAACACATTTAATTTGGTTTTTAGCCTGTAAAATAACTGCTATGGTTGGGGTGGGTCAAAATTGAAAAAAAAAAAGACGTTGACCTTGGCAGGATTTTAATCTTTTTTATCTATCAGGTAATAGCTCAAACGGTAACAACGACGGTTCGAGCGCTAAATAATGAATAAGTCAAAGCGCTGGCAGTTTTGGCATTGATTAGTTAGTAGCACAGATATCACTTAAAAAATTTTTTTATTTTTTAACTTTTGAAATCCTATTTGCTCTATAAAAATAAATACAAAATCTGCATGAATTAAAATATATTTAAACATATTTTCTGATCCGGCAATGCTGAGAGGCCAGCTAGTAGTAATAATAATAATAATAAAGACTAGGAGAAATTAGAATAAAGAGGAAGACAGACTATACAACAGAAGGTAATCTGAATAAAACTGAAATCTAAGGGAAACCCACGAATGGGAGAACTAACCTACATGAGCTACAAACATTTACTGATCATATCGAAAATGCAACAGAAGTAAAACACAAAGATAGAAGAACATCAAATGAAACCAAGAAAACTGAAACTGCAAAATTGTAAGTTAACTATGCCCCCCCCCCCCAAGTTAGTGCTGGCATTGATTCTCACCATAGAAAAGTCATAGTATTTTACGACCTGGCTATGCGGGTCATCTTTGCTAGCTTGAATAAATACTTTTGCAGTTTTAACAAAATAGCTACAATAAAATCAGAGCGTCTCCATTTACGGTGAATATCTACAGAATGCCAACATCAATATATTACATATGAATCAGTCCTCTGTGGAATTTCCACAGGTCTCGCTAGTGAAGTGTAATTGAGAAAATGGTTAGATAGCACGCTTATAGCACTACATAATCCTTAAAGTCTGCATAATTAGAGTAAACTTTTCAACTCAAGAATTGAAGCAAAGATAGATCCGAGAAAAGTTTATAAAAACTTTAATCATTATTGCCTTCCCCCTCTCCCTACCCCCAAATAAAAGAAAAATGTTTGTCCAAATGAATGTAGATTACGGGCACTTTTGATATATCTGAATATTATTGCATTATTTGATATACTTTTAAAGCATGCAAATCAGTTCAGACTAATTTGCATAGATGATGGTGGCCATCTTGAATACATGATCTAGTTACTCAACTAAACTCCTTTTCTTCCAATCATGATAATCACAAACCATTTATCTATTACAACTGAGTTAATGAACGTTTGTTACTTCAAAGCTATTTTCCAATATATTTTAATCACCTGAAATACATGCTAACATATTCAGAGTTCTTGGATTGAGTTTTGCTTGGAAAAGAGAAAACGTTTTAATAGTTCAAATTAGCTCTAATTTGAAATTTACTCACGAATTCAACCTTTCAGCATTACTTCATATTAAAATCAGATCGGTAGTTGAGATGGTTTGTTCTCTGAGCTAAAGTATGGTCCTGTACAATTCTAGGAACTTCACTATCGCAAACTTTGCCTTTCCACCTTTTGAAAAGGGATTTTATTGTTAATATCCTGAGGCGCCTCTATCAGAGAATGTCGATGGGGATGTTCAGGCACTTTTTTTTAGGTCAGTGCTCCTGTTATATAATTGGTTTTTCATTATTATCATTATTGTTCTTTGTTAAAAGTGATGCTTAGAGAGTCTTAGAGAGAGATGTTGTAAGATAGGTTCGTGTTATGATGCGATTCATATATATATATAATGTTTATTCTTAGAAGTGTAGATATGAGATGTAGAGTTCACATAGTAGATATGAGATGTGTATATCAAGACATTCTAAACCACATGATATACATAAGACATATAATAACAATTTTCACTTTACCTTTTGGTAGAATTACAACACAAAGACGACGTTTATACAGACACATGATGGGTTTATTTCTTCTCACGGCCGGCCATGGTTTTCTGAGTCAAGAATTCAAAGCTTCACATTCTAAGTTTCAAAAGTGACCGTCTCGCTTCTAGACATTTGAATGTCCATGTCTGGACTGTCGTCTGTCCCTCAGACTCTCTCTCCGTTTTTTCTAGTTTCTCTCAAGTTTCTAACTATATCTAGAACTTCCCATTTTCTATGACGTCATACACATGTTAAAACATGTGTCTTCTTTCACGTGTTCTGGACATGCATGTCCAAAACTTTTTCCTTTGTTTACAAAAGGAATTTTAACTTATATTCCCAGTAACCTATTTTTCCAATATGTTAAAAACATGTTTATTAAATTATCTTGTATAGTTGCATTCCTCAATTGAATTTTTCATCACAGAATTGACAACACACATTCTTTTCTTGAAACTATTTTATCTCTAAGCTAAACAATGGTTTGTTTTACATTCCATTTTCTAATTCTCTCTCGTAATCTATTTCTAAACCAATTTACGAGGTTCGAATTTCGTCTATTCTATTTCATTTTCATTTTAACTAAATCTCTCTTTTTTATACTTACATGAGAAGGGGGCAGCCCTTATCATGTAACACTCCTCTTTGGATATGCTGACTTTTCAATCCCACTTTCCGACTCTGGTGTCACATTTTTCATGGCAGAAGAAAGATACCTATGCAAATACAGGTGCGCTGCTGGAGAGTTTACCTTAGCACTAAAATCAACCAGACCATTCCTCTAATGATTTTTTTTTCCTTGTTGATTGTGGTAGCAAACCGGTCCTGTGCATTTCTAGGAGGTGTACCCACCCAGGCTTTGCTTTCTCTCTTTGAAAAGGGTTATAAACAATAGTGAACATCACTATAGATATTAATACTATTTATTTAACCAATAGATGGAATCTGTCTTCTATTTTTCATTTCTTTTAATTTAACAGGCTTTGCACACTTTTTCCTGATTCGAACTGACTCAAGATCAATAGATGACACACGGGTCACGTTATTTCTGTTTATAAAATTCTAGTAGTTTTAATTAAAGACTTCTCACTAAATTTGTATTACAGAAATGTGCCATATTCAATATGCATTGAGAGCTAGATACTTGTGATGTGATGAGCCACTAATTTGATATGTGGTTAATTTGTTTACAATTGTCGAAATCGGAGGTGTTTAAGTAGTCACTTAAGCAGAGACTGGTGGGCTAACAAGAGTAACCAATACATAGTTTAGATGCTTACATTCGACATTCTTGTTTAATGTTATTTTTTAGAATCTGCATAATTTATGGTGATTAGGATTCTGAGCAACACTGGGGTCGTCTTGTTAGTAAATATATAAAAGACTGCATATTATACTAATAGATATTTATTTATTTTTACTTATAAAATAATTTTCCAAGAACACATGTTTCGGCACATCTATAGCTTATCAGCATGGCTTAAAGAAATAACTGTTTTATAGGGTAGCTTATCTGAATGCCAAGTTTGGCTGAAATTTGTATACTAGTTTTTGAGTTTATAATTAACAATGACCTAATTATGATTATTAGATCAATGTATATTTTCGTAGTATTTGGATTATTCAGATTGTTCTCATTTTGAGTGTTATTCACACAACGTTTTGGTCAATGTGACCTCCAACCTTCTTCAGATGTACCTTTTCGAATTCAGAAATCTTTCTGTTGAACTCTGGAATCTGCACAGAATTTTGAACAAAATGCTTTAGCATGCTCTTATTCTGTCAGCCATGACAAGTAGAAGTTCAAAGTAATTCATAATTGTACTTTGAGTGTCACTCACACTGAAGATTGAACGTTCAACTTCTAAAAGAGTGTAACTTACACCTCAATTTTGCCAAGTTATTCTAGTATGAATTTTGGGAGCCTTAACTTTATTTTTGTTTTTAAAAGTGCAATCTTACTACTTATCACTATTCATTATAAAACCCAAGATGAGAACAGTAGTCTGAATAATCCAAATAATATTAATTATCAATCATCATCTCAAAAATTCAGAAACGGTGTATATTTTGTTTTTATTTATTTACTAGCAGAGAGACCCGACATTGCCGGGGATTGAATGATAAACAAATGTTTCACACTCCTATATTTATATTTTCATTGAAATCGATGAACTTGCTCCTTTTTCAATAAAATCGATTGATTGCCTGCTCTAGTTAGGGACTCGTCATGGTGCACCGGGAGGAAGCGTCACATGCCCACCAGCAGTGACTTAGTTCACAATGCATTGTAATCTGTATTGCACTGTTGAAAACCTACTGTTTATTTCACCAAAATTATTTTTTATATATAATAGCTTGAATTAAAGTTTAAAATGCAAAAGTCAAATGTTATGCTTCACTTGTGCTCTAAACAGAAACATTCATTTCGATCACGCCTCTGTCATATCAAAGAACTGTTGATTTTATATGTCTAGCCTTACTGGTTGTGCGGTGATAATCACTTGAATATAAGTTTAAAATGAATAAGTCAAGTATCATTGTGCAATTGTGCTTTAAATAGAAACGGTTATTTTAAACTTGCCCCTGTCATATAAAAGAAACTGCTGTAGATTTTATATGGCAGGACTTTTGGTTTGTGTGATGGTAAAAACTTCTCAAATGCACTTGTGATGTTAGGCTGTGTAAGGTGTTAACTTTAGTCAAAATCGCCTGTTTCTTCTTTCATCAGATTATTTTAATTATCGATACTTATCGAAGACATTCTGATACAAATCCTATCTAAGAACACTGCCAAGCACATAAAGTACCTGTTTTTGTTTTTTTTAATTTTTTAAATTCTGGAGACCACTCAAGGATAAGAGCTAATGTGATGTGTGTACGATAATCAATGGTAGTCAATAGTCAATCATATTAATCATTAGTAATGGAAATTTAGTAAATTGAATTACTTAAAGGAACTGCTCATCAAGAACTTGTTTACATTACACTTTACGATGACCAGTCAGCTGGAAAGCAGGCAAACGGAAGAGAGTTCCACATGTGTGCAGTTTTAAGAAAGAAGTTTTTTTCATAGAATCTATGCTTAGGTTTAGGCACAGATTACGAGTTGGGAAGTTATTGATAGTGGTTTCAGCTGGACGATTGTTTTTCGTGAAAGTTTGACAGGGGGGTATAGATCGGAGCTCAGACGAGCACTTGCCATGAAACCATCGTGTGAAATTTCATAAATCGGCCCAGCCACTTTCGAATCTATAGGAAACGAACTCGCATAGACACACAGATACACACAGATACACACAGATACACACACACAAAGTTCCTTTTATATAATATTTATTGATTTAGATCAGGGTGTATGATTTTTGTTGTCTCTTGCTCATGTTTTGCTGTGTCTTTAGATAATCTGCCTGTTTTGCAACATGTGTATCCGTTTGTGGTGACATACATAAAAGGAAACATACATGAAGTTAGACGACATTTATTCGCTATTATTTGTTGCCATCTGCTTATGTTTGCCTATCGTATTTTTTTTCTTTTGCTCATGAATAATTGATTGGTCCTTTGTACATGGGAAGATGACGAGGCCGCGTTGTCATAAAAATGTGGACGTCACTCTGGGATGCAAAGACATTTTTCCCCCCATCTGTCACATTTCACAAGTGAGAAGCAACAATAATGGTTCCAATTATCCGATATTTATTTGTTTTATAATGTGGTTATGTGTGTAATATTGATGTAATATACCTGTGTGTGTGTTTATGTCTTTGTGTATATGTGTTTCATGTATATGGATGTCAAACCTTATCACTCGTCTAACATTGTTGAATTTTCAAAGTCGACCCTAAACAGCATTTAAGCTGTCAAATCAAACTCTGATTCTGACTAGCCAATTCTCATTTGTTACTTTTATAGCATGTTAGCATATATGTCTTTCATATTAGTCCATGCAAAACATTTTTCCGGTTTGTAGAAGGAGCAGTTAAACGATTGTAATTTATTTTATGCATATTGTTATTGCTTAAACACATCACCATGATTAATTTATAACTTTTCATTGCAGATTGTTAAAACATAATTAATATTTTCCTGCAATATCCTCACCAATATTGACGCAAACACTATTCTTTAGTCAACAGAAAGGAAGTCCCCTTGAAGAAAAAACAACCCTGTAGCAAAATATTTAATGATCTAAAAAGAATCGGAATCAGTAATTGTAAAGGAATTGCAAATTTAACTCGGAATTGGTAATTGTATCAGAATTGGGAAAAAGTTGGCAAGACAACGATTGCCAGCCGGCCTGTCGCCTGCCATCCCCATATCTCTCTTGATCACTTGCCACACGCTGATTCTAAAAATAAAGTGCATTTTATTTTTATATCAACAAAGGAAATCGTTCGTTTATTATTGAAAACGCAGTATACACTCGCTGCTTTCGAAAACAGTCCAGCGTTGCGGTTTATACATAGATTTCAAGACTTGCTTGTTATCCAACAAATTCAATTAGGTGCTGTGACCAGTTAGATAGCTATTATGCATGACATTGGTGGCTGGAATGTTCTTTGCAATTCTCGAAGGAAAAACTTTGTCTTAGTCGTATTAAATATTACCATCCATTTACGTCCTCATTTCACCACAGTCTGGATATCATTTTTTTAAGATTTCAGACCCTAATCTTTGATATCAGGAGCAATAAAGGTATTTGTATAACTTTAAGTTCCGTCACTGTATTATTAATTTATTTTGTTTTTACTCCAAAATATTTTAATATATTATTTTGCATATATGTATTAAAAAAAAAAAAAAAAAAGCTTTGAGCAATCGTTTATGTGTGTACTAGCTTGCTGCCTGGCATTGCCTGATTGTAAAGTATGCTTTAATAATATTTTAATTTATGCAAATTTCGTATTATTATAGAACGAATTCTCTATTGAATATTATACTGTACCCAATATATAGTAGTGATTTCATGTTACAAAAAAATGACTTAGGTGCCTTATACTAGAATTGAGACCAAAACATTTACCACCCGAACCTTAATTTTTATTTTTATTTCGGACTATTAGTCTCATCTTTATTAGTTGTTGTTTTTGGATCTTTTTATTGGTTCACAACGTTTCGGCCAACTTCCTCTGGCCTTCATCAGGTGGTAACCGCGACGGATAGGAACTTCGAATCTCCTAACTACATTCTCAGCCATCACTGCCATCCGTAGTTGTTGTCATCTCACCACATTTTTTACCAATTACCTCTGGCACGCTTTGGGTGGGATTGAAACCGCTATCTTCAGACAATGTTCATCTGGAACCGTAGAGATTCAACGTCTCTATCAACTGCGCCACGGGCCCCGAAGGGCGATCAAGGTTGGATTCTTTGATCTTATAAATCCACGTTTTTATTTATTATCTGATCTTCCATAGTTGGGTCCGTACCGATTGGTATATATATATATTATTCCTTTAAAACTTTTTTTTTTTACTTCTTTTTACAAGGGAGTTACCACTTATCAAGGCCTGAAAGCCACTCAAAGATAACAGTTAATGAATGCAAGGTGCACCATTAACGATTACTAAACTACCACCTAGGTGGTAGTTTAGTAATCGTTAATAGTGTAGATTGCATATAATAGGATTTTGTTTACATTGGACTTGAAGGCAACAATATTGTAATCGACCGGGAAGAAGGTAATTGTCTTTAGGTTTGGTTTCGATATCAGCTCGAATATTGTTTTTTTTTTTTTTTTTTTTTTATTTATAAGAAGTGAAATGTTAAAAATAAACATAATACTCGCATGCACATGTCTCCATTTCTTTCGTTTTTTTTTTTCTTTTTACAAAATTTTTCTTTTTAAGGAATTTAATGTTACGTTTAATACTGGACAACGCTGGTTACATCTTCTAGTTTAATATAAATAAATATAATAAATCTGACCCAGTCATATAATAGTTAAAATAAAAATGGCGCTTTTTTTCTGGATGAAGCTATTTTAAGTAGTGAGGGGAAGCAAAACAGCAAATAGCAAGTTGGACAACCCCACGCTGTCCGAAATTAACATGGAAAGTAATCCTTCACTCTAAATAAAAAGTAAATGATAGTTGTTTTTTTTGTTTTTTTTTTAAGTTTTTTTTAAGGTCATCAGAAATAAAAAAATTATGTTTGAAAAGTGAAATTTTTGACGGAATTCTATGATTTCATATAATTATTAGTTTGAACACTAGAAAAGCATTTTTTTTTTCTTTCCACCCTCATTTTTTGACAGAGAGAATACACTAGTTTTTCATAAGTTTTTGAAAATTTAATTTTTTTTTTTTTTGTCACAAAGATAAATAGCACAGTTTTTATTTTCATTGTATCGAACAAGTAGCAGCTGACAACCAACAAGTTTCCTATTCAAAAAGTCAACAGATTTTAGTCCCCCTTAAAGCTTTTGCATAAAGGGCGAAGCAACTATAGAATATACACCACAAAGCAATCTATAACCAACATAGTACTTATGAAAAAACAAAAAAAAAAAACGGGTTCTTTTGGCGGAAAATTTATCCACCCTCCTTCTTACTTGCTATACATTTATTCAACTTCGACACTGGATGAACTTTCCATGGCAACTGACAGTATCATGTTAATGTGATCAAAAGACTCGTTACATTCATTTTTTTTTTTTTTTTTTTACACAGTGATCACCACTTATCAAGGCCCGGAAGCCACTCAGGGATAAGGGTTATTGCAAGTACATTACGTTAGTGTGGAGATTTGATGGAGTGTTTACTTAAGGGGGCGGTTCATTAGGAATTTGTTAACATTAGACTTGAAGACATCCAAGTTGTAGTCCGGAGGGAAGCAGGCAGACGGAACAGAGTTCCACAGGCGTGCAGTTCTAAGAAAGAAGCTTTGTTCATGGAATCCGCGTTTTGATTTAAGCACAGATATAGAGTGGGGGAAATTTTTCACAGTGGATTCAGCTAGACGGGTGTTTTTCGTGAAAGATTGGCGAGGGGGGACCAGGGATTGGAGTTCAGACGAGCACCTGCCATGAAAATAACGATAAAACAAGGATAGGCTCGCAACGTCTCTTCTGTGAGAGAGGGGTTGCAGGGTAGAGAAAAGGGCACCCCCCACTAAGCCACGAAGTCTATTTTGTACTCTGTCAAGGCATGATAGGCTGTTTTTGGCAGCTCCTGCCCAGATATGGCAACAGTATTCCATCCTTGTTTACTATGTTCTATACACTCGGTTAGTTTCACTTTTTAAGTGCTTGTATAGATTGGTGATCCTTTAAACCAACGCATTTCAGGTGAAAACATTACATATCTTGTCGAAATTAGTATAACTTAAAAATATTATGGAAAATGATCCTGTAGAAAAATAATTTAAAAGTAAAAATAGAATTTATTCATTTATACTTTTATCATCTGTTTCAATGTGAGCTATGTGACCAATTCAAATCAAGGGTCTGCTATTTTTAAACGTCATTGTGTATGATTTTCTTTTTTAAATTATATCTACCACATCTTCTAGTGGATCATTTTTCGTAATTCTTGTAATTTATACTAATTTCGACAATGTTACAGGAAAAAGGGCTGTCCCCTTTTCCTGTAAGAACTTTAGATAAGTGGAAAATGAGATTAGGATAGACAGAAATAGATTTAGAAAATTGAATGTTAGAATTTCGCATTGTCAAATTTCATATAAAATAGTTTAGATGTGTTTGTTTGTAAAAAGAATTTAATTGTGCATTCTTTTATGAAAAGTGAATTAAAAAGGTCAACTGAAAGAGACACCACTAAAAATGGCCGAAAAATCAAGTTGTTGTTTTTTAAAACAAAATTACATTTATCAAAATCCATTATTTCTGAGTAACTTTTTTTTTTCCAGAAAGATAAAAACCCTGAATTTTATCATATAAAAAGCAGAATAATGTAAAACTTTTTCTACTATTTTTAATTAAATTTTAAGTGTTAAATTTTCCCCAAAAGTTAACAATTGGCATTTTTTGTTTTGCACATAAAACGTATATAATAGTTAAAAAAAAAGAAAAAAAAAAAGAAAAAGTTTTTGAAAGAATTAATTTGTTTATTTGTCGTCTAACTAAGATTTAGGGTGATTTTCTATGAGAATATGCAAAAATATTATAATATAAGTACCTGGATTTCAAATAATTCCACTTATTCATATAGGCAACCAGCTACTTCGCGTCGATTTAATTACAATGTTTACATTTGTACTTGATAAAAGGCAAACTACGGAAGATCAAACAAGCCAAAAAAAACTTTTTTTTCAGTGACGAAAATTTCAATGTATTATTAACGCTGAGGCTGGCCAGTACCAGATGGAGTACCATTTGTATGAGTTTGATTTTTAATGTGTATGTGTGTGGAGGCCAGGCTCCCCAAAATGAAGGGGGGCAATTTAAAGCAGAATAAAAAAAAAAAATTTCAGCGCGTTTGGTCCACCGTAGTCGAAAGGCGGCAAACGTTTTCAAACGGGATCGAAAAAAATTATATTTTTAACACAAAGGGCACAATATTTATCAATTTTTTTTTTTGTATCGATTCTTCAAAGCATGCTCTATTTAATAATGGTCATGCATTATTCGGCTCTCTAAAAAAAAATTGTTAATTTATTTATCAAAGATTTTAAAATGGCTTTTTTCGTATAAATATTAATTTTTTTTTTTTGTTTTGCTTAACTTAAATTAATTATTTTACTTAACATATTTACCGAATTTCACACTTCAAAACTCAAAAGCGAGATAATTAAACAATCAAAGTTCTGATATTCAGACGTCAAAATAAGGTATGCAAACCAGTTTTTTTTTTTTAATCTATAATCCTGTCCTTTACAACAACACAATATTTTGTTCAGTTTCAGATGATTATTTTAAGTGTATTTGGAACCACCTCAAAACAAGGGGGGGTTTATCGTTTATGAAAAATAAGTACACTGTTATAAAGGTCATTCTTCTCTTAATAATTGCTGAAAATTTCGCATTGATTGGATAATTACCTGATTTTTGGTAGAATTTTAAAAAGACAGTCCGTCAAAAAATACTTACCTGCCCCCCCCCCAGTTTTGGCGGTGCCTAAGCTAAAATATAATGAAAAATACAATTTAAAAACATATTGAAAAATAAGTTAGGTTGAAAAATAGGTTAATAAGAATTCCTAATGAGAATTCTTTGTTGTAGAAGTGTGTTTTGGAAATGTATGTTTAAGCCGTGTGAATCAATCACGTTTTGAGACCACACATCTGACGTCATAGCAAAAATGAATTCTCAATATAGGAGCTAGTTTCAGTTGAAGATCAGGGGTAGTCGAGTCCGGATCGAACAACCAGCAGAGTTGGTTGGACAGAGCTGATATGATCAGAGGAGGGTCCCTTTAGAAGCGAAGGGAGAATGTTTAATCATGTAGACTTTGAATCTCTTGACGTCATCATCTTTCGGCCGATCGATCTGATAATAAAGAAGTTATCACCATGTTTTTGTAACTGTCGTCTTCGTGTCGTCATTCAACAGCAAAAGGTAATGTGTAATCATCTTTAATGAACTTTGTATAAACCCATCCTAAGTAATGTCTCTCTCCATCATAAGCAATGACTGTCCCCTCCTGTGTTAAAAGAACTGATCACCCTCTCCTCGCTATATGTGTTAAGAAGAAACACTCCAGAACTGCATAAATGTATCTTCTCCTCGTCAATATGAAACCCCGGTTATACAACAATAATACGTATGTATGTAATGTTTTCCCTTGAAATGTATTGATTTAAAAAATCACCAATCTAAACAAAAACCCACTTTTAATATCACAAACTTTTATCATAGACCAGTTTTTCAACTTGCTCAAGGGGAGGTTAAAGTTCATGATTTGGCATTGAAAGTAATTTGGCAAAAATCTATAAGAAAAAATATAAATTTTACCTTGTATTTTATTTGCAATCACTTTTCAGGAGATTCTGGGTTCAATTTTGACTACGGGCAATATGAAGAATACAACTGCAAATTATTTAAGATCTTCACCTGGTCATGGCTGACAGAATGAGAGCATGTTACCTCCGCGGATTAAATAAAGAATTTGATTTGAAATTCCGAGCAGATTCACAAATTTGACAAAAATTTTCTGAGTTCGACAATGGACACTTTAAGCATACATCAGCAAAAACAATTAAATTTTTTTCTTCAGAGTTAAATTACTGTTCTAAAATATCCATCTTTCATTCTGAATAGTCATTTCCTTTTCTTTATCATCGATCCATGTGGTTTAAAAGAAAAAATATATAATTCAGTTTAATTCTTTTGCAAATACAATTATTTCTGCTTTTTTCTAGCAAATTCCAATTACAAATGAATGCCATGTTTTATACTGGCAGCAATTTCTTTTAGTTATTACATAATAGTAATACTGATACATTCTTGTTTACAATGGCTGAAGTATTGTGAAAATAACTCGGCTGAATGTTTCGCTTAGCACTGAAGCCAACAGAGTATAAGGCATTGCTGAGATTTGCAGATGAATGAAATTCCACAACCCATATATAACAAAATTGTATTTTCTTTTTAAATAAATAGAAAAGAGGATTTTCAATATGAATATCGATACAGAGTTAGTATAAGGTATTAACGTTAATCAAAATTGCCTGTTTCTCCTTTAGATTTTTTCAATTATCAATATTTATTAAAGACATTCCGATACAAAATCTATCTTATAACTCTGCTAGGTATATAAAGCACATTTGTGTGAAGTTTAAAACAATCCTTCCCAGTCTTTTTAGGAGTCCATAGGGAACGAACTCACACACACAGTTTGTTTCATATAATAGTAGATAGGTGTGTGCGTGTATGTGTGTGTGTATATATATATATATATATATATATATACACACACATATATGCAGTAGAACCCTAGGATACGGTAGCCCTAGGATACTGTTTTTTCAGGTTATGATGTTGAATACAATGTTTTTTTCCGGCCCCTGGTTACGGTATTTACCCCGCCTTATGGTGTTATTTATAATGTTATTTGATTATATACATGTGTATTATATACTGTATTGTATTATGTAACTCATTTTTAATGCCACATCTCGGGTTCTACTGTGTATGTGTATATATAATATATATATATATATATATATATATATATATATATGTTACACATGTTATGTCCTTACTTGCATCAGGTGAAGTATCTATGTTGTATATTTCGGAAAATTTTTCTTTCACCAGGTGTATGTTTGACTTTTAGACGTGCATGTTTGAGCTGTTGTCAAGTAAGCAAATAAAGTAAAGCCTTTGACCATAGTCAAAGGCGACTTAAAAGTTCTTTTTTCATTAGCTACTACACAGGTGTAAGGGTGGGCATCACTCCTATCGTAAGACTACTCCACTTACCCTTGATCCTCACTTTATAATGTTAAATGTTTAGTAATATTTATGAAGTTTTTCATCTGACTCTACTGGAGAGTGAACCCAGGTCTCAACCAATGAGCAAACACTCTTACCATTGTAGAAAGTGTACCAAATTCAGTAGTCCAAATAATCAAAATTATCAAACTTCATTTGTATTAATTTGCATTCACCTGAGTGTTATCCATGTTTCGATCGAGGTAACCTCCAACCTTATTCAGGTGTATACTGTCGAACACTGGAATCTTTCTGTCAAACTCTGGAATCTGCATGGAATCTTGAATGGAACCATTTATCTAATCCATAGCGGTGGCTTGTTCTATCAGCTTTGACTGTGTAAAAGTCAGAAGTAATTTATAGTTATATTTTTGGTGTCACTTGCACTGCAAAAATACTAAAAATACAATTGTGAATTACTTAGTAGTGGATTAAAGAGTTCCATTTGAAATTCCTTGCAGGTTTCAAAATTCGACAAGACACACCTGAAGGTCAGGTCACATCAACCAAAACGTTGTATGGATGAAAACAGTAGTCCAAATAATCTGAATTGCCGTTTTTCATCTGAAAAACATTTTTTTAATAAAGGATGAACTATTTGTTTTCACTAAAACAAGAAGTATTACTTTTCTATAGAATAACAAATCGAAATGGTAACAAAAAGGTTTAAACCCACCCCTTGGTATATCATATCTTACTTGCCAATTTTTGAGTATTAAAAATAGGCAAAACTAACGTTTCTCACATTGGAGATGATTATTTAGAGTTTAGCAACATATCGTTTACATGCTGAGTCTTTTTCTGTAAATGAAAACGGTCTTATCTGCTGAAGCTTTTAATTCTGCATTCCGATTGGTTGAAAGTTTAAATATGTTTGCTTTTACAACATCCGTGTATAATGTTATTTATACTTATTAGTGTCGGCACCTATTATAGGGACCTCCAATTTTCTCTGTAAAATCGACGACGTCATCATTTTATGTATACATTAAATATTGACCGATAATTAAGTGTTGAATATGAATAATAGAAGTAACGTCATTTTGCCACTGTTTTGTTTTGTTAGGTTTTGATATTCATTTATTAAAAATCTAAATTTATTACTTAAAAATATTTATGTATTCATTTGTCCCACTGGACTAATATTTTTCTTGTACAATACATATGTGAAATTTTAAATGACTGACGTATAATGAGTTATTAGTTATATGAAAGTTATGTTAAATATAAGGGCTTATTATATACTAACGGGACCTGTGGAAATTCTAAAACGGACCCTTTCATATGTAATATATTGATATTGGCCTTCTGTGGATGTTCAGCGTAAATGGATACGCCCTGATATTATTGTAGTTCTTTTGTTAAAACTGCAAAAGTATTTATCTAAGTTAGCAGGGATGCCCGGCATAGCCTGGTTGTAAAATATGCTTAAATATATTTTAATTTATGCAGATTTCGTATATATTATTATCAATTTTCCATCAATTCTTATATATTATAAAGTTGTGATTTCAAAAATAAAAAAATATCCATATTACTTGGGTACATCAGATTGGATTGAAACCGAAACCAAAACTGATGAAGAATATATATATATATATATATATATATATATATATATATATATATATATTTTTACATATATATTTTATATATATATATATATATATATATATATATATATATATATAAAATATATATATATATATAGTCATCCACATACAGTACTGTTTTGCTGTTTCACAGCTGATCAGTGCAGCTAGACAGGCAACTACGTCAAGCCAGGATTGAAACCCGACCGCCTGTATAACAGTCAAGGTTCCTAACCATTATGCTAATCGGCGGCTGCTGTGAGAGTCGAGAATTAACAATGTTTTGACATATATATAAACTTGAGTTCCTTCAGCTATAATCAAAACCAAAACTTATGAAGAATTCTTGGCAAAATTATTTATTGCAAGAAATGGCAGGTCACAACAATTAAACAACAGTCACTCGAAAGAAAAAAGATGTAATTGTGACACAAAATATTACACACGCTATCGTATTAATATATAGATTATCTTAATATAACAAAGTTTTGTAACTAACCTTACAATTAAACAAACGAACCAGGCAGGATTGTAGTCAATTGTTGACATTCTTTTCTGTTGATGTGTGTATTTCTTAACATTAAAAGATGAACTCGACTATATTTGTAAATAAAGTTAAAAAATTACAGAAATTATAAACTTAACCGATATTAATATAATGCATTAAACCTACAAAATTTTATATATTTTTATTTTTGGAATCTATTGCAGGGAGTCTTCATAATTTAGCCTTCAAGTGATTAACCGCAATGGGATAGGAATGCTGAGTCTTGTAATTACTGGGGATATAGTTACAAGACTTAGTATTACTATCTCGTTACGGTTAACCACCTGAAGGCCAAAGGATAAGTTGGCCGAAATGTGGTGGCACAACAACTATGAAGATAAGGAAAAGTCAGTAAAAAAAAAAAAAAAATGAATATTAAAAAATTTTAATTACTATTTTATAAGATGTCTGTATTTGTTACTTCCTGTAATATATTAAGAATCGATCCATCATATCTCTGATAGTATAGACCCAGCACTCTCCTTAGGTAGTAATGCCCAAATACATGTGTTTGGTCACTTTAATGTCCATCATAAGAATTGACTTGTTTACACAGATGCAGCTGGTACTCTACTTATAGCTTCTCTATAACCCATTCCCTCACACGGTCATATTCCCAACCTGCCTTTGAAATAGTGACCACCAGCAAGCTTCACTTCTAGACTTATTCCTTACCACAGTACTTGAGGATAGTGTAACCAATGCCCACAGTCCACTCAGAAATGCAGACCACCATCTCTTTACAAAGGCTTCCTTTCTAGGGCAATTGCTCTTGACATATCAAAGGCTTTCGATAAGGCATGGCATAAAGGCTTACTTCACAAGATTACAAGCTACCGTATGGCTGGAAATGTTCTCTCTATCATTAAATCATTTCTGTCTGATAGGCTCATAAGAGTAGTGGTTGATGGACAAAAATCAGAGGCCTGCAGTATTAATGCTGGTATCCGTCAAGGGTCTATCCTGGGCCTAACTCTCTTCCTGATCTACATCAACGATCTCCTTAAACACATAATTAAATCATTCGTTGACATCTATGCTGATGACACAACCATCTACAACAACACATCAAAGGTTGTAAATGACAAAGTTCTCTCTGATTCTCTCTCCTCCGATCTCAAGCACGTGGTTCAGTCGGGGGGAAGACGTGGCTGGTTACCTTTAATGCATCTAAAACCAAACTCCTATCTTTACATCATCAACGCTCAGATCCCCATCTGGCATCAATTGAAATGGATGGCTCTCCTCTAGGAGAAGCCCCATGTTTTGACAAGCTTCTGGGCTTGACCTTCACTCCTGATCTTAAATGGAACACGTACATCGTCTGTTGCCAAGGTCGCTGGAAAGATGGTGGGATCCTTCTACCGCTCCAGAAGATATTTCACTACTGATGCAATTCTCTATCAATATAAAAGCCAAGTACATCCAAGGATAGCATACTGCTGCCACATCTGGGCAGGAACTGCTAAAAAAGCCTATCCTGCCTTGACAGAGTACAAAATAGACTTCGTGGCTTAGTGAGGGATGCCCTTTTCTCTTCCCTGCAACCTCTCTCCCACAGAAGAAACGTTGCAAGCCTATTTTTGTTTTATCGTTACTTCCATGGCAGGTGCTCGTTTGAAGTCCGCTCTCTGGTCCCCCCCTCGCTAATCTTTTACAAAAAACACCCGTCTAGTTGAATCCACTGTCAAAAACTTTCCCCACTCTTTATCTATGCCTAAATCAAAACAGATTTCATGAACAAAGCTTCTTTCTTAGAACTGCACGCCTGTGGAACTCTGTTCCGTCTGCCTGCTTCCCACCTGACTACAACCTGGATGTCTTCAAGTCCAACGTAAACAAATTCCTGATGAATCGCCCCCTTAAGTAGACACTTTATTAAATCTCCACACTAGTGTACTGTACTTACAATAGCCCTTATCCCTGAGTGGCTTCCGGGTCTTGATAAGTGGTGCCCACCTTGTAAAAAAAAAAAAAAAAAAAACCTAGTCGTATCAATAGACCTCACACTCAAATCCCAACTCCAAAGTTAGGAGCTACTGCTCAAAACAACAAGGGCTAACTGGGAAGCCATCAGAGAACATATAAGAGATGCTCCATCGACCAATATCTTCTCTCTCCCTGATGAACAGTGTGCAAATGAGACAACTGAATGGTGCAAAGTGAGTATTGAAGCCCATGTCCCTGCATGGAAGTATTATAGCAAGCTTTACTTATCCCCATGGTTCACTACAGATTGTGCAGCTGCCATTGCACAAAGACAGCATGCGCTCTGCCACTTCAAATGTCATAAGTCAAATATAAATAGATGCTAGAAATCATTGTAAGAGAGTAATAACCACAGCCAAAAGAAAATGCTGAAATAATCAGGGAATATATAGAATCGCAGAACATAAGAACTCGTGATTTCTGGAAAATTTATAATGGTGTAGTTAATAAATGACACTCAGTAATTCTCCCACTATCTAATAATCAGAAGGTTGCATGCACGGCAACTGAAAAGGTGGAACTGCTTGCTTGGCAATTTGTCTTCAACTTCACCCTAAAGCCAGCAAATATTTCTCTCCCAAATATCCCTATGCAGACTGAAGTAACAATTGATCTGAAAATCACCCTTTCGCATGTTCACGATGTCATAAAAAACTTGGACACCCCCCAAGGCGTGTGGGCCTGATCTCATCCCTGCTATGCTAATCAAGAAATGCTCAGCTGAGGTAGCCCCCATACTTTCCAAACTCTACAACAAATACCTTGCTGAATCCTGCTTTCCTAATAGCTGGAAGATGGCCTTTGTAGTACTAGTGTACAAGAATACTGGCGACAGAACCAACCCTCTGAATTATCGCCCTAGAAGTCTCCTCCCTCTTTGCTAAAATCTTCGAGATGTTAATCAATCAAGGACTAGTCCACCACCTTGCAAAAGCTAATCTTTCTGACAAACTTACTTTTAATATTTTACCATGCACTGGATAAGGTGGGTGAAGCCAGGGCTGTAACCCCTGATATATCCAAGACCTTTGATAAAGTCTGGAATGAATGTCTGCTAATGAAAATCAAATCATATGGTATAACTGGATGAATACTAAATATAATTAGATCCTTCTTAGACAATAGGACCATTCATTGATGGACGTTCATCCAAGCAGCATATCATTAAAACAGGATTGCTTCATAGGTTGATCCTTGGACCATTATTATTCCTGATATTCATCAATGACCTCCCTGATAATATTGAGTCAGAGATGGGTATATTTTCCGATGATACAATGCTCTATATCATGCATGAGAGAAGAATGGATGTACACAAATCTAAGACAATGGCTGAATCATTAGAAAATGACATTTAGACCGTTGTTGAATGGGGCCGTAAATGGATGGTTACATTTAATGCTAGTAAGACAAAGCTGCTCACCTTTAACAATTACAAGAAGCCTCTCCAACTACCGATATCCATGACAAATAAAACCCTACCTGAGAATTCTTCCCTCAAACTCCTATGCTTAACAGTCACAAGAAATATGAACTGAACTAAATACATTGAGGACATTGCAAAAGCTGCTGCAAGGAAGGTGGGCTCCCTCTATCATGCTAAAAAACTGCTCACACCTGGGAGTGTCCTGTACCTCTATAAGGCCACGATTCGTCCATGTCTGGAGTATTGTTGCCATATCTGGGCTGGTGCATTTACCACTAATCTCTCGACCTTGGATTGGGTCCAAAAAAGGGTCTGCAATCTAATAGATTCCACTGTGTCAACTAGGCTCCAACTCCTGTCCCATCGCCACAATGTTACATCCCTGTGCCTGTTTGACAAATATTTTAACTGAATGTGCTCTGATGAACTCCTTGTATGTGCTTCCTTATTGTACATATCCCCGACAAACCCGCTTAGCAACAAAATCCCACCTTTTCACTGTTGAGGTCCCTAAATGCCAGAAAGTTTTTTACTCAAATAGTTTCTTCCTTCGAACAGCTAAACTTTGGAATTCTCTTCCTGCTACCTGCTTCCCAAACTGTACTGATATGCAGAAGTTCAAATGCAACGTAAACCAACATCTTTCTTTGGCATGGTCCCAATTAGTAGCTCCTTACGTCCAAGTGGCAATATGCCTTGTTTGGGGTGAAAGTAAGTAAAAAAAAAAAAAAAAAAAGGAGGGGGGTTGAAGGTACAATCATCAGTGAACATGCTACTAGGGACACAATTATGAATTACTTAACATTTCTATCCAGTCATAGCTGATGGAACTTAAGCAAGCTATTCCCATGGATTAAATAAAGGAATCAATTTGTAATTCTGTACATATTCCAAAGTTTTATAAAATAAACCTGAAGAAGGTTGGAAGTTACTTGACTTTCTTCAAGCGGGGAATGGAGAAACTATACCAGATGCCAAGCATTCACGTGCTAACTTAGATATTCTAACAGATCTTTTTAAGATTCTGACCGTTCCTTTAAGTGCAATTGTTGGAATCTCTCTTGCACTTGGTTCATCGGGTATATTTGCCAGATAGTTTTTGACATAGTTTTTCATGGGTTCAGTTGATTCTATAATAACTGGAATGAGAGAGATCTTAAGATTCCATTTTCTTTTCATGTCATCCATAAGACCTTGGTATTTTATCTTTTTCCTCTCATCTCTGTTTAACTGTGGCTACCGTAATATGATGGCCTAGCGACGACTATAATTTAATCTGGTGATGTCATGAACATCGGTCTGTTGAAATTTGGTCACGTGTCTCATGACTAAACCGGAAGTTGGTTTAAAGTTTTGGAGGGTTAAATAAATTTAAACATGCCGTCGAGATGTATAGTTTCAAAATGCCGAGGTAACTACGAAAATGGACCAAAAGTTACCGTGTTTTCATATCCAAAAAAAAAAAGGAAATAATTTACCAGTGGATTACTACAATAAAAAGAAAGGATTTTACTCCATCTAAATATAGCAGAATAAGTGTTAAAATGTTTGAGATATTTAAAAGAAAGAAAAAAAAAACGCGCCTTTTTTATTTTTATTTATTTATTTTTTTAGAACGTATTTTAAAATAAAAATGAAAGTATGTATATAAAAAATGAATTTTACATGTAATTTAAGTTATGTGCTGAAATAATAAATTATTATTTAGAAACTTATTTAAAATGGGGAGTATGGTGAAAATATTATGTACTTTCACCTAACAATTTAATAAAAGCGATATCGTAAAAACGGAATTCCTTGTTTAAATAATTCTAAATAAGAAAAATTATTTATCTTTTTAGTTCAACTATTTTACTGTGCAATATTTATAGGATTCTTCAGGCTTGAAGTAGCTATATATATATATGTGTGTAGGTGCTAATGCAGAGTGATCCGTGCTATTTTTTAAATCGTAAATTTTTACGACGTGCCCCAGCATATTATAAAGACCCCAGCATCCTCATGTTAAGAACGGCTTTCGGAATAAACACCCCCAACCTCGAAAGCCGTTCTTAACATCGGGAGGTTCAAGGGGTGTTTATTCTGAAAGCCGTTGTTAATATGGGGAGGTTGGGGGTGTTTATACTACGCTGGGCCAGGTCGTAAAAAAATATCTTTTTTTTTTTTTTTTTTTTTTTTTTTTTCACTTTTGTTAATTTACAGCAATTTCCCAATTTTTTATGTTATTTTTTGCTTATTAAATTGTTAGATGAGAATAAAGTAAGCCACCCCTCTCCTTAAATTAAGAATAGGTTTCTAAATAACTTTATTAGGCACTTCTGCAGTTTAACATTCGCAAGCAAATTTAAAAAGCCACTTTCGGTACATGGAGGAGGTAAGGCTTTGTTAACTTTTATGTTGCGCGGACGGAACTCTCCTAAAATGAAAACAATTTGTTTGTAGATCGTAAACTGCATAAATACCGATTTATTTACCAAATTATATTGTTATATTGAAGTTTCCAGCTGTAACATGGTTACCATTAAATTAAAGCTTTATAACAATTTTGATTAATTCATAATTTAATGGCCAAACAAGTGTGTAAACTATTAATAGTTAATGAAAGAAAAATAGGTAAATTTTTAGATTAGATCCACCTCCACAATTTTTTTTTTAAATGGCTACTTTTAGAAGTTTTCGACTATTCTGAATACGGAAATCACATTGAAATTTTGCAGAAATAAGTAGTTATCGAGATATAAAAAGTTGTTTTATGCATTGTATTCTTTGGTGGAGATCTTTTTTACGCGCATACGTGCGCGCCATAAAGATGGCCACCAAAGAATACAATGCATAAAACAACTTTTTATATCTCGATAACTTCTTATTTCTGCAAAATTTCAATGCGATTTACATAAACTTTATGCCCTATAATCTCGATCACTTGTGAAATATTGCTATAAGTTGACTTCAAAAGCTCTTTCTCTGACTACTTTTGAAAGGCAAAATGTTAATTTGGTTTTGCAAATTTTCAACGAATATACTATTCAAGGTTTGCTAACCTTAGGAAAACAGGAATGCTTGCCAAATTATGCAGAAATCGCAGAATGCATTCAAATATTTTATATTTGGTGGACAATACTGAATGTGAAAACACCATATAAAGGTTGTCGACTTCATAATAAATATGCTAATCCACTTACATTAAATAGTGATAATTATAGTTTCCTAAATGTGTTCTGTGACTGGTTAGAAACTTGGTATAGCATTCCTGAAAGAGCTGGTAAGTTAACAAAGGAAACATATACTGCTTTGCACCATACTATTTACGCAATTTTAGAATTGACTAAATATTGTATAAATGTACTGAACATGGTGTACATATTACCAGGAAAGTTTCAGACGGATAACCTTGAGGCAAGGTTTGGCCAGTATCGACAACTTAGTGGAGATCAGTATAATATATCGATACGTCAGGTGTATGAATGTGAAAAAAAACTCAGAATGTTGTCACTTTTAAAATTGACCTTACCAATTAATAATCGAACTATTGAATTGAAAAATTTGAAAGAAACTAACTGGGATGAAATAACAAGGAAGCAAGAGTTACATGTTTATAAATTTAACAGATGTAACAGAAGATGATGTTAATCAATGCAAGGAAGTACTTCCTGTTATATTATACTTAGCAGGTTATTGCTGTCCTGCAGTTTTCAAAAAACTGAAATGCAATAGCTGCAATAATTTAATATCCGGGAGAGAGGCTGTTGAAGAAATAGCTGAATTAAACATCTACTTTCAGGGTATTAACAGAGGTTCTCTGCTATACCTAAATGGTATAACTAATAATTTTATCTTATATAATTATGTAGTTATAAACAAACTTACAAAATGCGATTCTTTTTTACATTCGATTCATCAGAGAAAATTAGCCATGTACGTAACTTTAAATATTTTGCTGATCAAAATCGATTATTTCATGTTGACTCTTGTGATGAGGGTCACACTATTCAGCAAATTGAAAAAAATGCTGATATGGAGTTCATCGAATTCCCTTTATAAACAATTTTTGTCGCAAAGAGAATGACAATATTAGTAAAAAAAAAAAAAATATCAGAAAAAGAAAAATTCAAACTTTTAATTAAATTCTACAGCACATTTTTGAAAGGTTTAATATTAAATGTTTGAAATATTTCTGCCTTAGTAACTTGTTTATATTAACATTTGTTTGAATTTAATTTTTAACTTATTGTTGGCCCTGTCGGTGGGGCGTTAGAATACACCGACTGCCTCCTTGCAGAGGGTAAAAGTCTCTCAATGGGGGTCCTGGATATGATCTTAAACTATATCCAATGGTGAGGCCCCAGCTTGCGGGCTTTGGGGAGTGTGGAGCCATCCTTTAATTACCATTGCTCCCAGGTCCACTCTGACCCGGAGTGGTAGTACCTGTTAGGGTTCCAACTATGGGTTAAATAGAAACCGACTTGAAAACAACAAATATATTCTATTAAAAAAATTTTCTTCAAAGTCTTTGGATTCGGCATTAAATAACCCGAAAAGGGTTGATATGCCGTAAAACAAAAACAACCAACCAACCAACTTATTGTTCGTTATTGAGTTAAACCAATTGTTCGTTATTGAGTTAAACCAATTGTTCGTTATTGAGTTAAACCAATTGTTCGTTATTGAGTTAAATCAATTTATTGTTCGTTATTGAGTTAAACCAATTTATTGTTCGTTATTGAGTTAAACCAATTTATTGTTCGTTATTGAGTTAAACCAATTTATTGTTCGTTATTGAGTTAAACCAATTTATTGTTCGTTATTGAGTTAAACCAATTTATTGTTCGTTATTGAGTTAAACCAATTTATTGTTCGTTATTGAGTTAAACCAATTTATTGTTCGTTATTGAGTTAAACCAATTTATTGTTCGTTATTGAGTTAAACCAATTTATTGTTCGTATTTCAGTTAAACCAATTTATTGTTCGTATTTCAGTTAAACTAATTTATTGTTCGTATTTCAGTTAAACTAATTTATCGTTTGTTTTCAGTTTTAATTGTTTTTTTGATTTAAAAAATATTTATTGTTCATTTTTATTTATTTCTATTGAATAAACTTCAGTTACATACAAATCAAATCGTATTCCTTTTCTTTTTAAACTTTTTAACAACTTCTTCTCCCTTTCAATTTGTTTTTTATTATATTTTTATTATTAATATTGGATGAGTTGCAGTACAAAGTATCATGTTTATCTTTTTTAATCACATTTTGAAGTTTTCTAACACTTTCTGTAAAAAATGTCTGCTCATTATCGACAGTCTGTGTTCCACTTATCTTGCTTGTTAGGACCTATGGCGATGACGTCATTTTTCAGCTGACAGGCCATCTATGACGATGGTCACGGTTTAACCCCCCCCCCCCCCCACGCATCATAGGGGTTATTGGTATGATGCAACATACTTAAGATAGTCTTATGGCAACAGAACATATATTACACTACCCCCATAGGAGGAGGTAATGCATGAGATAGATGATCCATGACAACAAAACATACTATATTGCCCCCAAACATTCAAAGAAGGTAGTAATGCCTGGGAGGATGGTATTACTACAAAAGAACAGATATTACACTAAATTGATCACTGGAATGGATATATTTGTTTGAAGTAGCTAAGTGGTCTTGGCTACAGTACTTGAGTAATACCATCTATGTTTGTATTGTTTTAATTTACTCGGACAATTATTCTCATCTTGGGTGTTATTGGCACAACGTTTTGGTCGTTGAAACCAACGGCCTTCCTCGGGCGTTAAATCCATATTTCCTTTTCTCTAAGGAAAAGAGGGGTTAGCTTTGCATTGCAAGAACTCGGACCGTGGGTTTGAGGGTGTGTCCATAAATCATAAAGAAAGTTCAATCTTCAGGGGTCACTAAGATATTTTTTAAGGCTTTCTTATGACTCGATTTCATGGAATATCTACGCTAATTATCTATATTAGCGAAAAAATTTTTTTTACAAAACAGGACAGACATCCCACGCGCATTTTTTTTTTTTTTTTTTTTTTTTCGTTTGCGGGCTGGGCATATTTTTCTGCTATTTTCCCCCCTAAAAAAAAAAAAAAAAAAGAGAAGAAAAATTGAAAATACGCATGAGATGTCTGTCCTCTGTTTTGTAAAACATTCTTTTCGCTAATATAGACAATTAGCGTGGATATTCCGTGAAATCGAGTCATAGGAAAGCTTTAAAAAATATCTTAATGACCCCTGAAGATTGAACTTTATTTATGATTTCTGGACCCATCCTCAAACTCACAGTCCAAATTCTTGCAATGCAGATCTAACCCTTCTTTTCCTTAGTAGAGAAAAGGAAACCTGCATTTAACACTCGAGGAAGGTCGTAGGTTTCAACGACCGAAACTTTGTGCCAATAAGATGAGAATAATTGCCCGAAACAATACAAACATTCACATCTCATCTAAAAAAAAAAAGATTCAGAATTGCATTAATACAATTTAATTGGTCACTTTATTAAGTGGTTTGTAGTCATAGCTGATAATATTCTTCAGCTTAGGGTTTTGGCATATCTTTCACCGTCTTCCCAGGCTGCTATATTCTAGCCAAATATATTCTTGTGAGGAGGAACCCGGATGTATTCATATTCATTGCATCAGAGAGAACATTCGTCTGAAATATTATATTAACCTGAACTGAGCATAAAAAGATAGTACAAGGGTACATTAAAAGATCGTAATAGCATAGTTTCGGTTTCAGACAGGTATCAAATCTCCATTAGCAATAGATATTATAAAATATTTTGATGCACTTTTGACTTTGTGTTAACAAAGCAATAATGATGATCTCATAATAACAAAACAGATACTACATTACCCCCATCAATTATAAAAGGGTGGTAATGCTTGGGAAGATCGTATAAACAAACACTATCCATGATCCGTTATTACCGATCATTACTGTGTCACACTGCCTACCTGGCATTCATTAATGCTTATCCTCGAGTGGCCTTTGGGCCTTGATAAGTGGTGACCACCCCGTGTGAGTGTGTATATATATATATATATATATATATATATATATATATATATATATTATATGATAATTTTCGAAAGAATGGATATAATCTATTGGTGTAGAAAATCGTGAATTTCAATTTGATTGTGAAATAATTGTACATCTACTTTAGTTCATGTAAAGAAATTGCGAAACCTCTTGACTGTTTCTATAAAAGAATAGTCTTTAGTTTTATTTCTTTTTTCATTGTTTAAAATAAAAACCTAAAAACATTTAAAAATAAAAGCCGCGAGTAAACAGTGTATTTTTACACTTTCTAAAATAGCCGACATGTCTTGTCGTTTTGTACGTTTACAAGATCTAAACGCGGAGAACAATAAAAAACAGTGAAACAAACAAGTTTCTAGAATCAATGAGATTTTTGTATTGTTTCCATCTTGTTTTGCCATCAAATTTCTCTTTTGACTAAGAATCTGAATAGATCGCATTTAAAAGACATAATAGGTCGAAAAAAAGAGTTGGCGTTCCCACATTGTTTGTTGCATGGTTTATTCGCATCTCTAACGCATCCGCTATTTCATGATTTCTTTTTGTCTTCGATTGACGACGCTTAGTACAGCTTGGACTTCACTCTTATCTTTCGAGAAAAAAAACCCTGTAAATTTTGTGAGTTGACAATTTTTTTTATTCATAATTTTTTTTCAAACTTTGACAAAAAAACGTTGATCTGATTATTTTCCCTAGTTTCCAGGTTTGTTTTGCTAAACCCATTTTAAAGGTGTTTATTAATTTATCAGTGCACTACTGCACTATTATCTCTACTAAGCTTTTGTATCAAGATAATGTTTAAATTTTTTCCTCCTCATTTTTATTATTTATTTATTTATTTATTCTTTTGTAATAATGTCTTAATCAATGTTCCTATTTATTTCCTACCCGCAAGGATTTAGACTCAAAATTCTTTTTTTAATATGGAGAAAATCCAACTCCGTAAAGAGTCACTTTGACTTGAAACAAAAATTTAAATTGCCTCTCTCTATAAGGACTTCTTTCACCGGGGACAGAAAAGAATAAGTACACAGGCGCAGAGGCTGTTTTTGGCCTTCGGGCCTGGAGCGGAAAAGGAAGTAATCAGTTCGGGTCAATGTGGGGGCAACACTTCATATCGGACAATTGCTAATTTTGGACCCTGCCAGAGTGCCCCCTTGGGGGAGTTGGTTTTTCCTCCCCACATTAAAAAACGGCCTTGTGCCTAATTTTTTCAGTGGGGAAGCAAATAAATAAACATCTAAGAACAAATATACTTTGCTACAAGAAAATTAGCAAGAAATCCTTAATGGTGGTATTTCTTTTTCAACGATTTTGGCCAGTGTATCTTCCAAACCTTTTTCTGGCGTTTTGTACATTTACGGTGCACTAATACTACTACTATTACTACTGTGTCGCTAATGAAACATAAAAAATCGACTCTTTTGTGGATCTTAATAAATCTTTAATTCTGGCTTCCAGGTGGAAACGCTTTGCAAATTAAATAGATTTGTTTTTGAAACATTACCTTTTTTGTAAATACATATTAAAAGACCATTTTTTTTTTTTTTTTTTTTGCAATAACTACTTTATAGCATTTCTACACAAAGCTGTTACATGTATGCGGCCCTCTTTCAGTTCAATCTAAATTGATGATGAAAAAATAATGACCATTGTGGAGGTTGGAGGACAAAATAAGATCACTGTGTAGTCGTCAGTGCTCAACGGAGAAAAGGTTAAACTCTTGAAGTCGGCTTTCATATGGCAAATCTGATAGACCATGCATAATTTGAGTAGCCAGTCTTTGAGTTCTCTACAGATGTTGGATATCACATAGTAGATATGGAAAAGTGGCCTGGATACCATACTCTAACATTAGTCTATGAAAGACATAAAGTGTGAGGAATACTTCAAGAGTGAGTTTGCAGAAAGAGTGTTGAATGAGAAATAGAAATAACATAATTTATCTAATTATTAGTGATGGGACGATTCCAAGCTTTTTTCTCAATTCTGATGCAAGCACAGTTTTGTTCTTCCAAACTGCTGGACTTTATTATTTCTTCCGTTTTTCCTGCTTTTCTGATTGTACTGATCCGCAGAAATTTAAATCTACTGTAAACAGAAATCTTGCTGCTCTACTTCCTACGGTTGCGCATGATCCTAAATAGTAGCTACCTCACGTCAAAGTGGAAATATGCTTTGCTTGGGTTGAAAGGTCATTGAAAATTTTGCCCCTTTTTTAATTATTTTTGTTGGTCTCATTTACATTCATGCAAGTTAACTGTTAATGTTTCTGTCGATGTCTTCTGGAAACATTCGATCTACCAGAGTTGCGATTCTGTAAAAGTACATCCGATTCAAAATTGATAGTTTTTATTAGCCAGTTTATGTTCCTTCTGGTTACATATTTTTGCCAGCTCAGGAGAATGGCATCATGACAAACAAACGTATATTACACTACCTATTCCCCCTTCTCTCAAAGAGACGTAATGCCTGGGAAGATGGTCTTATAGCAACAGAACATATACTACACTATTCCCGTAAGTGGAGATAATGTCTGGAATAGATGGTCCCATGCAACAAAATATATACTACATTACCCCCACTCATTCAAAATGCTCGGGAAGATGGTATCATTGCAACAGAATAGAAAGAACATTAGTTTTAAATAGCAGAATAAATTGAACTGAGCATAAAAAAGATTCTGCAACATAGTAATAATACAAATTCGACCTCAGACAAACACATACCAAATCTCCATTAGTAAAAGTAATTATATAGTTTCATCAGATACCAAATCTCGATTAGTAATAGAAGTAATTGTATACTTGCGATTTCAGACAGAGAGATACCAAATCTCCATTCGTAATAAATATTAAATTAACTTTTGCATGCACTTTTGACTTTAGCTGTATCAACATACAGTGAATGCGATTTTTAATTTGGACGATTCAAAATGTTTTTCAGAACTGCTAATCGTATTTGATTTTTTTTTTTATCTTGAGACTTGAAACATTATGGAATGTTGTTGACATTCTTAGATCAAAAAGTGTTATCGGTTAAGCCTCCACAAATTAACAAGAATCTATTGCAACAAAACACTTGTACATTTCTTTCTTGTCAGTGAAAGAAATGAGGGGGGTGGGTGATGTAAAGAAATAAAAAGTAAAAAAATCAAATAATTATATAAATTCTCATTTTTTGTTAACTCGGTATTTAGTGTTAGACCACATCTTGAATGATTTGGTTCGTAAGTTTTAGAGTAAATGAGATGGACCTGTGACCTGTTAAGTCACAACCGTTATAAATATTCTAGTTTGATTTCAATAAAAAAAATTCATGATGTCTTACATAATGAAAAATAAATCTTTTAACTTCTATATTATCATGATATACGGCCTTTGGGTCAAGATCAAAGTGTAGTATCTGTTTTCAGATGCTACACTTCAATTTCTTGGTCTCTGTTAGTGGAGGAGAAATCCTTCACGACTGAGACAATTTTTATTTTTGTTCCTTTTCTCCATTAAAAAACGACCCTGGTGTCTAACTCTGCCCCGTGGGGAGGCATTGTATATAGGAACTTCTATATTATCTTTCTTTCCTGTTCTCTTTTATTTCCTTTCTTTGTCTCTTTTCTATTTTCATTATTTTTTTATTTTTTCTTTTCCTTTTTTTCTTTCTGATTCCGTTTTGCTTTCTTATTCTTTTTTCTTTTCTCTCATCTTTTCTGTCCATCTTTTTTCTTTTTTATTGTTCGTTTTCTTATATGATTATTTGTTATATAAAAGTAAAGAGGCTTATTATGGCATCTACATCACATTTATGGTATGTAAATTAAATGACTATGCGGAGAAGAGTCGTTCTATTTCAAAATGTTCACACAGACATCAAGAAATATTAGAATGGTTGAATAAAGATGGTGAGAGGAGTGCAAAATACAAAACTAAGAAAAGTAGGAGTAATTTTTTATTCAGTTTAAGTTTTGAGACATTGTGTTGAACAAAGATGGCGGCGTAGTTCAGATCAGTAACCAAGATGGCGGCCAAGAATCAAATGCGGTCCATGGCATAGTTAACCTGTTAAGTTCTGAGATATTGTGTTGAACAAAGATGGCGGCGTAGTTCAGATCAGTAACCAAGATGGCGGCCAAGAATTAAATGCGGTCTGTGACATAGTAAACGGCGAACTGATTGAATCCAAAATTCGACAATTTTTATGATAATTTTGAAACGTTTTCATTGGTTGTTTTGCACAGACGGTGCTTATAAAAATGATTGGCGAATCCATTCGTCTCATACCCCCATTAGGAGTCAAAAACATTTTACAAATTACAGCTAATTAGAAGAATTAAATTATTTTTTTCCGAACATAACTCAATCCAAGAATTAAGATTTTAAAATGTATTTTGTGGTTATAGTGTATATGTAAAAGCCTTAGGTAAATAAACGTTGATTAATGTATCTTTAGTATAATTAAAATGATTAACCCCTTTTTTTTTTTTACCTTATTCGTATCATTTAGATTCTTCAGATTACTGTTCTCATCTTGAATGTTATTTTCACAACGTTTCGGTCAATGTAACCTCCGACCTTCTTCAGGTGTTTGTGTCCAAACTCTTGAATCTGCACAGAATTTTGAATGAAACCCTTTATTTAATTCATTGAGGCAACATACTCTCGTTCTATCAATCACTGGATAGAAGTCATAAGTAATTGTATCTTAACTTTCAACTTTTAGAAGGTCACTTTTACAACTGAATTTTTCCAAGTACTTTAACCACTGTGCCACAGGCCCTCGTGAACAATTCTAGTACAAATTTTATGAGCCTTAAACCTATTTTATTTCTTGGTGTAATATCACTATTTATTACTATATATATATGAGAGAGGGGTGCAAGATACAAATATAGTACTTCCTATTCATTACTGTATATATTATCTATTACTAGTGGGGTGGGGTGGGGGCACACAGGTTTGCCCGGTCGTTAAATACGCTTAAATATATTTTAATTTGTCCAGATTTTGTATATATTATTATGGCCATTAGCTAGAATCGAAAGCAGAACTGTAGCATTCAAAACTGGGGATGTCACCACTGTACCAACGTGACACGCATATGAACTGATTAAAAATAAACTAAGATGAATGTACAAAATGTATAACGATTTTTTTCAGTTTAACCCCTTAAAACTATTTTAACCAGCTAGACCCAAAAAAGAACGGTTCATAAAAAATACAATCATTTGAGATCCCTAGCGCCGCTCTGCGACTTTTAGTTCCAGAAGAGATAGTTTAAAAATATGAAGACAGACAGACATAATGAGTTTTATAAATTAGATTTATAATTAACGGTTCTCATATCGTGTTAAATTATAATCTAGGTCTGCTTAGTAGTTGATTGTTGCTCAGCATATGTGCTGTTTCTTTGAGTCATCTTACTCACCACTGTTCTTCTGTCTATAACTTTTACTTTGCCCCATAAGGGTAGATAGTTACTCTTTTCCCTTCATGTATGGCCAACCATATCCGATTTTTCAACCTCTCCACGTATCATGGCTTTTCACTGTTCTTCTAACCGTATTTTTAGTGAACAACATGTGTCACCTTTGTATAGTTTTCCACATTTACATGGGATTTCGTATACAGAAACCTTTTTGAGTTGTTTGATGGGGAAGTCTAATTCATCGCCATGTTTACAGAATCACGAGACAACATATTGCGTGTTCGTGTTTCCTTGTCAATATTTAACTTGCACATTATTATTTTGTGATTTAGAATTTACTGAATATTTATGAAACCTAACGCGGACGTGCGTATGCAAATGCATGCAAAATGACGTCACTGGTAGGGAAAAATAAAGACTTTAAAAAGGCGATCACGTTAGAGACAGGAATAACGTTCAAGATCACCTTAGAGGCGCAGATGATGTTTGAGAAGACGATCACGTGAGGGGCGTTATAGTGGTAACGAGTGAATGAGGATGTACAAAAACAAAACGCGAGTTGAAGTTCTTTTCTATTTTTTGTCTACTTTGTGACTGAGGCTACAACATGTTGATTCCCTGTGTAACGTTACATTTATTGAACTCCAATAAATTCAATAGCATGAAATAAAACGTATTTATAACAATCCTATGTAAAACAATTATTTAATGAAAAAAATTAAATCTATCACAATGCATTTCAGTTTCTTTTTAAAAAGGTCAGACATTTTAATCTTTTATTTATAATTGAAAAAAAAATAGATAATTCGTGTATTAAAAGTTGTAAAAGCTATTTTACATGCAATAATTTGATTAAAAAAAAATGGTTAAAACAATATGACGATATCAGCTTCCTGACTCAAATGCATTAAAGTTTTTTGGTTTTACTTATTTTTTTTCTCTTTGCAAGACTTAATCATGTTCTGAAAAGTTCAAAACAAATACAATTGAGATCTTGTTCTCCCCTACTTCCCTCTCTAAAAATACTACCTTCATGATTTAAAGAACTTGAAACATAAAAAATTTCTTACTTTTGAAAACAAACTTTTCAAGAAATTCCAAACAAAAACAAATTTTTTTTTTTTTTGCATAAAATGACCCCCCAAATGTTGAAATGCCATTAAATAAACTAAACTAAAACAAGATGACCATAACGAAATTCATTTTCTAATGAAGATGATCATTTTCCATGATAATTAAAGTAATTATCGGTTGTAATAATTTTTTTTTCCTGAAGCCAACAGTTAATCAACATTAATTAACATTGAAAATCCTTATTCTGTGCTGAAAACCGTATTAAACAGCCACCTCTACAAAGCTACAATTCGCCCATGCATGGAATATTATTGTCACATCTGGGTTAGTGCAGCTACCACTTGTTTCTCCGTCTTATGATCCACAACTAAATTTTTTTTTTACATGGGAATCACCACTTATCAAGGCCCGGAAGCCACTCGGGGATAACGGTTATTTTGTGGACAATAATCAATGGGATAATAATTGTAGTAATAGTTGGTATTGGAGATTTGATAAAGTGTCTTACTTAAGGGGGCGATTAATCAGGAATTTTTTTATTTTGGACTTGAAGACGTCCAAGTTGTAGCCAGGTGGGAAACAGGCGAATGGAAGAGAATTCCACAGGCGTGCACTTTTCAGAAAAAAGCTATGTTCATGGAATCTACATTTTGATTTAGGCACAGATAAAGTGTGGGGGGAAATTACTGACAGTGGTTTTAGCTAGATGAGTGTTTATCATGAAGGATTGGCGAGGGGGGACCAGAGATTGGAGCTCAAACGAGCACTTGCCATAGAAGTAACGATAAAACAAAGACAGGCTCGCAATGTCTCTTCGGTGGGAGAGAGGTTGCAGGGAAGAGAAGAGAGCATCCTCCACCAAGCCACAAAGTCTATTTTTTTACTTTGTCAAGGCGGGATAGGCTGTTTTTTTTAAGCTTCAGCCCAGATGTGGCAGCAGTACTCCATCTTTGGACGTACTTGGCTTTTATAGAGATAGAGAATTGCATCAGTAGTGAAATATCTTCTGGAGCGGTAGAAGCATCCCATTCTCACCATTTTCCCAGCGGCCCGAGTAACAGACTTGATATATGTGTTTCATTTCAGATCAGGAGTAAAGGTCAAACCCAGGAGCTTTTCAAAACATGAAGCTTCCCCAAGATCAGAGCCATCAATTTCAATTGATGCTAGATGAGGAACAGAGTGTTGATGATGTAAAGTTAGGAGCTTGGTTTTAGATGCATTAAAAGTAACCAGCCATCTCTTCCCCCACTGAACCACACGCTCAAGATCAGAGAAGAGAGAATCAGAGAAAGCTTTGTCATTTACGGCCTTTGATGTGTTGCTGTAGATGGTCGTGTCATCAGCATAGATATCAACGAATGATTTAAGTATGTGTTTTGGGAGATCATGTAGATCAGGAAGAGAGTTGGGCCCAGGATGGACCCCTGGTGGACTTCAGCATTAATACTGTGGGCCTTTGATTGCTGCCCATCAACCATTACTCTTATGAGCCTATCAGAGAGAAATGATTTAATTATTGAGAAAACATTTCCAGTTATACCGTAGCTAGAAATCTTGTGAAGTAGACCCTTATGCCAAACCTTATCGAAGGCCTTTGATATGTCAAGAGCAATTGCCCTAGAAAGGAAGCCTTTGTCAAGAGATTCACTAATCCTATGGGATATAACTGTTAGCACATCAGCTGTAGATCTAGCAGAATGGAAACCATATTTCATGTCACTAAGGAGGTTATTTCTGCTGAGGTGGTTGACTACTTTATTTAATATGGATTCCAGTAACTTACTCATGACCCACAAGAGACTTATTGGTTTGTACTGAGAGGGAGATGACTTCTCACCTGAGTTCTTAAATACAGGGCATACTGACGAGGTTTTCCAGGGTGTTGGAAAGCACTTCTCCTTAAGGCAACGCTTAAACAGTTTTGTAAGTATGGGGGCAAGTTCTGGTCGAAGCTTTTTCAATGCTATAATTGGAATGCTGTCTGGGCCAGTTGCTTTACTGGAATCAAGGTTCTTGATTAGTTTGGCGACCTCGTGCACAGATATTCTAACTCCACTCTAATAGGCCCTGCACTATCGTCAAATCTCCAACCTCTGTCCCACCACCGCAATGTTGCATTCCTGTATTTGTTTTACAAGTACTTTAATGGAATACTCTGAACTTTTAGCACTTATGACCCCTTAACATACATACTTCAGACTAACCCGAAAAGCAGCAAAATCTCATTTCTTTACTGTTGGGGTCCCTAGATGCCAGAAAGCCTTCTATTCTAATAGTTTCTTACTTCGAAGGACTAGTCTTTGGAATTCCCTTCCCGTTTCTCTTGCTATACTCATGCACAAACGTTTAAATGTAATGTGGACAAACATATTGCTGCCCAACTCCCCACAGTCCTCTGCTAGACATGATCCCAAATAGTAGCCCCCTTATATCCAAGTGGCAATACGCCTTGTTTGGAGTGAAAAGAATAAAAATAGCTACATTCTTTATAAAGTGTGGCATATGACTAAATTAGATTTACTATGAGGAAACCAACGATATGTGTCTGTTCTGGATGGTGTAATGGTTTTAACTCCCCACCAAGGGGAGCCAAATTACATGAATACTGTAAGAAGTTTGGTGATTTGTGTTCTTATGGCTGAGCCACTGATTGGCTGGGAATGGTGATGACGTCACTCCAGTGATATGCTTGCTTATTTAGACCAATGAAAAGTAAGACAGAAGATAATAAGAAAATGTGAATGCTACAGTTCAATAACAATTTTGTTTAATTTGATTTCACAATTAGATTAAATTTACAAAATCTTTTTTCATTTTTGAAAATACCTTGGATAATTAAACAAATTAAAAAAAAATGAAATCAACAATATTATATTTTCAAAATTGATCGATTAGAGGAACGCATCAGTTTTTCAGTTGTAAAAAAAAAATAATTTAGTAAAAACAAAATAATTAATAGATTGCATTTGGTTGGAAAATATGCTTGTCTTGATTTGCAAGTCTGTTGTTCAGTAGGAGAAAACAAATATCTGTTTCAACATATCTCGAAATTAAAATAAAAAAATTACGTTTTTTAATTGGAGATTTTTGTTTGTAGAAATCGCTCAAGACAAGGCATGAAGCCATTTGCTGTAAAAAGCCCAAAAAATAAAACACCACTTTTATGTAAAAAACAATAAGTTTTATATAGATTTTGATCCAGAAAGCAATAATTCTTTTGCCTTAGTCAGAAATATCATGAACTAAATGTGGACTAATACAGTGCTTCTCAACTTTTTTTTCCACTTGTGGCCTATTTTCAGCATCCAAAGTAATTTTAGGCCCACCTAACCTTTTTAATAAAAATTGAGTAAAATTGCTATATTTTCTTTTTCTTTTTTTTCTTTTTTTTTTTTTGTTGACATAAAAAAAAAATGTAGCAAGAAGTTTTTGAGTAACAGAATCTCATTTTACATTGTGTTCTTTTGAACTTCAAGCTTCATAGAACTATACTGCAATGATTTTGTAAATCTGCATCTGTAGAAAATGCATAAAATTTCAACCCCATATATTTTACTTGAAGCCTATTTCAAGCCTAATGAAAGCTTCAAGCCCATTTCAAAATTCCTCAGACAATGAGTATGAGGGCTCATGTTGAAACACTGAACAAAATAAGGAAAAATATAGTTTTGTTTAGGTATGGTATTCCTTCTGTTGCAGAACTTACCAAGATCACACTGAAACTAGTATCAGAATTGAACACCAACTTAAGGCAGGCACAACAAGTAGACAGTCACGATTTGTGCAATGATTATATAAAGCCCCTGTTCACAATGTTACTAAGCAGTTCTTGAAGTCTTGTCCACGCTTTTAGTGTCCTCATTGACTAAATATTCAAAGCATGGTATCCATCCTCCATGGTTCATTTGTTCTGTTGACATCTTGTACTAGTTATCAGATTTCATATCAAAACAACCTTTAGTTTCTGAGTCATTCTCAAGGGTCCTTGTTGAATGGCGGGCCTTATCTGATCAATGAGATTGGCCACTGGGAGGGGACAGGATTGTTAGGGCTTGGAGATATCTTGAAAAATTGAATGAATGATACAAGACGAGGGGGAGGGGTAGAGTAAAATAAAAGTAGAGATTCTTTCTATCTAAATCATAAATCTTCAAAAATTATCTTGTCTAAGTGGGTAGAAGTCTTGAGACTTGACTCTTGTTTTGGAAGGGATCAACTCCTTTATAATAATTAAGCCTTCTCAGGTGAGGTTTGACATTTTTCTATCACCACTCGTTACTAAGGTTACCATTGACCAAATTTGACTGTGGGAAATAATTCCGAAAGTTATATCATGAGGTTTTTTTGGGTTGTTCTTTTTGTCAAATATTGTATTTAATCTTATAGGCTAAACGCACAGCAGACATTTTTTTTTAGAATTCAATTTATATATAACTAGACCACCCGTAACCTGTTGAGTTAGTATTTGTGATCTTTTGCTTTATAATAAAAACCAATGTGTATTTGTTTGTATACAAATATTAGTGATGGGACGATTCTAATATTTTTCTCAATTCAAATGCAATTACCGATTCTGTACCAAATTTCCGATTCCAGTTCTTTATAAATCTCTAACCATTTCACTATACAGTTGTTGTTGTTGTTTTAACCGATTACTATAAAACATTACATGCTAAATGTTGCAGATTTTCTCTCAAACGTAAACACACTTGTGAGGATGATGTATAGATTTTAGTTTTAGTAGTAAGTGAAAATCAATATTATTTTATTATTACCAGCGGGCGAAGATTTTGTTTTGAACAAAATAAATAAAAAGGAGATAATTAAAGGAATCGTTTTTGATACAAATTTTTCCAATTCCGATACAACAAAAAATTCCAATTTTTTTCTGATTCTGATTAATTGTCACAACACTAATATATATTTCTATGTGCTAAAACGTTTTTATTCTAAATTCTATGCAATTATGCAGAATGTAGAAACTATGCATAAAAAGAATTAAGTGTAATAGTTAAATGAAACTAATCATCAAATAAAACATAAAAAATGAATAATTAATAAACGTTCGTTTTTCAAAGGCATATGAAAATTAGTTAATCTTTATGTAGTTGTTCACATATCCATGACTTAGTATATTAAGAAGTTTCTTTTAATAATTTTTAAATAGAAAAAGTAGGCTTTTAATATCATTGTTAGGGTGAGAAAAACAACTCGACTTCATAGGTATATAGTATAAACATTACAGAAACTTTTTTTTTTTTTTTTTTTTTTTTACATGGAGGTCACCACTTATCAAGGCCCAGAAGCCACTCGGGGATAAGGGTTATTGTGTGTGCAGTAATCAATGAGATAGTAATTTTTTTTTCTTACAGGAACTCAGCAGAAAAAAAACAAACAATTTTTCTCTTTAGAAAGAAGTAAGTATGACTGAATAATGTTTTAAATGATGCATGTATAAGAATTCACATCAAACCAATTCAAAAACAAAGATGGCAGCTTAAATATACACGCAATATAAATTCTTCTGTATGCATCATTTTCAACGTTGTTTGGTCATGTTGATTTCTTTCTGTAAATTAAAGCACTCTAGTGTTATCACTTTTCCTACTCTTGGTTCTGATGTCAATAAATTCAACTCCACCGCTCATTACTCTGCTGTCAAAAATTCAACACCAACGTTCGACACTCTGCTGTCTAAACTCTCAACTTCAAAATGCGACTCACTGCTCACAAGACTTGCTTCTTCAACGTCCAAATCTAAACTTTCCAGTCTCTCAAAACTCAGGCTTTTTTATTTCTAACCAGAGCATTTCATTTGCATATCACGTGACAAAGTTGACAAACTCGTAGCCATATACAGAGAACATTGGCCATTATTTTTCTTCCTTCATTTTTTCCAGCTGACCCAGAACAGGTTTGTACTAATTTTTAACATCTTGTCTTTGGTAACATTTCAGACCGCATATTCCAAGACACAAATAAGATCCTCTCAGTATGGCCAACACGCTGGTTCATATGGTGAATGGTACACCTATTCCAAACTAAATCATTTAGTCACACTTTCTAAGCAAAAATTTCTGTTTTTCTGATGAGTATGATATTATGCCATATATATATATATATATATATATATACACATATAATATTTATTTATTAGTGTTGGAATGATTCATTGGAAAAATCGGAACTTTTCGAGGTATGGGAATCGGAAATATTTGTGCCTATTTTCCAGTGCATAAAACGATTCTATTGTCATTTTTTAACTTATTTGATTTTGTTTAAAATAAAATCTTCCACTGCTTGTAATAATGATAAAATAATAAATATTTATTGATTTTAAACTTTCAGTAAAACTAAAATCTATCGATCATCCCCCCCACTAGTAAATTTTTATGCTAGAGAAAATATATGCACATTTAACATGCGTCTTTACGGTGATCAAGGAAAAATTACAATTTTATTGTTAAATCTTTAAGGATTTATAAAGAATCAGAATCAGCAATTTAGTACGGAATTAGTAATTGTATCAGAATCGTAAAAAATATTGGAATCGTCCCAACACTATAATATGTATGTATTAAAAAAAAAAATCATTCACACCAAAATTTCAGAATTCTAAATTTAACTTACTGACATTAACTTAAACAATAAAACACCATTTTCAATCTCTTTTTTTTTTTTTTTATCCCCTTTATAGGGTGACTAAAAAGTTCATTTCTGAATCTAAATCCCTCCCCACACAGCAGCATTAATAAAACTAAGTTTGCAAAATTCATGGATTTGTCAGTATTGCATAATTTCACGTCACATTTGAACAGACTGACAACTTTTCGTTGCAATATTTCATATTAATGCTCTTCTTTATTTATTATTTTTTAGATTTTTAATAATTCCAAGCAACTTCTGCTCATCATTTGCCAGATAATTTTTGAGGAGCCAAGGTTATGACCGGTTGATTTATAACGATGTAACAAAAAGACCTATCCAACGTTGCCCGGTTGCAGGGAATGGCAACAAGAGTATTCTTTCTGTAATTACTTAAAATATGTTTTAATTTTTGATGAATTATCCAGAAATGCAAATAATGTAAAAAGAACGATTCGCGAAAAAAAAAAAAAAAAAAAGAGAAAAAGTCATCTCAACTCAACCATTCAACTAATGACTGCTTATTAACTCATTAAAAATAAATAAATAATGTAATTTACCGTGGGTTATGACGAAGGAGGCACGAACAAATATGCAACTTAAAACGTACAATTCATAATGAAGCGGAACATTTGTACTGCAATTATTTCTGTTTAGGCTTCCATACATTTATTTTGCTCCCCCCCCCCCCACAAAAGGAGGGTGAACCTGTAAATTCACCCCTGTCCATTCGTCTGTCTGCACTTTTCTCAATAACTATGCCATGGAATTTTTTGAAATTTTGCACAAACATTAAGCATGATATGAGTAAAAGAAATGTAACAGAACAGATTTTCCAGGAAATCTCCGGTTGCCCCTCTAGGGGTGCCTTTCGGGTTAAAATGACTAAAATTGACACTTTTGTGCTCATTAAAAAAATTGATGCCTTCGAGTTTTATAAAACTTTCTGAAAAGTTGTAATTAACTGATTTCTATATAATTTTGTTTGTCTATACTTCACGATAACTCTTGGGTGTGCCTCGGGGTTCTTTTAGGGCTAATAAAAACGCTCCATTTTTGGCACTATCTTACCATATTTGTCTAAAATTTTCATGTCTATTTAGCAGTTTTGCATGGTGCTGAACTTAAATTTAAATATGTTAAGGCCTTGGGGACTGGCAAATGATGGACTTAGTCATTTCTTTTTTTTGCATGGTGCAGAACTCATATTTATATATGTTAAGGCTTAAAACTGCACCATTTGTTCATTTTCACCAGGATTTGACATCTTCTGGGAACTTTTGGGGCTAAATGGGGGTAGGGGGCAAATGCTGAACTTAGTCATTTTTTTATGCCTCATTCACTGTGCACTCACGGGGGACCATGCATGCTTGACTTGTTTTAATGAAAATCGTTTCAGACAAGGCATAAAGTCGCTTAATGTAAGGAGCATTATAAATAGAAAATAGTTTTTCTTATAGCATTTATTGGACAATAACTATATGCGTAGTATACCAGATCACCTGTGACCCTTGGGGTCAGTGTCCTTCATAAAGACCAGTGTGTATTCATTTGTAAATAAATATGTTACAATACATATTAGTCTTCTTACACAGAAGTCATCAAGTAAAAAAAAAACAAAACTGCTGGACAAAATCATTTCAAATGTGTAAGGGAAACCTTATTTTATCCTTTAATCCTCACATTCCATGAGCGATGTTTCTGATAAAGGGGGAAGAATTGTTGTTTTAAAGTCGGAATCTTTTGATATAATACTTATCAGTAGCTAATTTTTTACCTTGAAATGTTATTTTTTAGATTCTTACATCGAGTGGCTTTGTTTTGTCTGGAGCGATTTCCATAAAAAAGGTACAAAGCAAAAAATAAGTTAGACATAACTCCTCACCCACTGTTCGAAATAAAGTGAGACATTTTTTACTCTATTTCCATAATGTATCGTTTTATTTTTTCTTTTCTTTCCATATCGATTGATTTTCTTTGTTCTTTTCTTTCCATATCGATTGATTTTCTTTTTTCTTTTCTTTCCATATCGATTGATTTTCTTTGTTCTTTTCTTTCCATATCGATTGATTTTCTTTTTTCTTTTCTTTCCATATCGATGGATTTTATTTGTTCTTTTCTTTCCATATCGATTGATTTTATTTGTTCTTTTCTTTCCATATCGATTGATTTTATTTGTTCTTTTCTTTCCATATCGATTGATTTTATTTGTTCTTTTCTTTCCATATCGATTGATTTTATTTGTTCTTTTCTTTCCATATCGATTGATTTTATTTGTTCTTTTCTTTCCATATCGATTGATTTTATTTTTTCTTTTCTTTCCATATCGATTGATTTTATTTGTTCTTTTCTTTCCATATCGATTGATTTTCTTTGTTCTTTTCTTTCCATATCGATTGATTTTCTTTTTTCTTTTCTTTCCATATCGATTGATTTTCTTTTTTCTTTTCTTTCCATATCGATTGATTTTTTTGTTTAACATTCCAGATTTGAACATTTTCTTATAGGTATAAAAGTGAGAATGTGTGTGCATGTGTGAGGACAATTCTCAACCTTTATACTCAACAAATTTTGGATCTACAGATTTGAAAGTTTATATATAGGGTATTCAGACAAGTGGAAAACTTTTAAATCGGTTTTCATTTTGAAAAAAGGGCTGCTAAGAGATAAAAATTGAAAAATTGGTACATGGGAGTCATTGGATTTTTATCTGTTTGATAACTGTTTCATGAATGCGCATGTGTGAATTGTTTACATGACAGATTTCTTATGTTAAGAATAAGTAGGTTTGAAAACGCTTTTTAAAGATTGTCAAGATTGTTAAATGGTTACTGTACTTGACTCACAGTCTTTAGGTCTTAGTTTCGATCTCAGCTGAAGTATTTTTTATTTTTTATTTACAAGAGCTGTTTAAAAAACATAATACTTGCATGCACATGTCTCAGTTTCTGTATGAATTAAGATATAATATTTATACGTATTTTACGATGGGGCAATCCCGGGCGGCCTGCTAGTTATGTTATATGTATATTAGTACAAACACTGAAAAATTATAATTTTTTTAATTTTCAGTAAGTTTTAAGATATCAAGGGGCTCCCTCCTGGAGCTAACACTTGATTCTGTTATGATTTAAATTCATATCCGAGGGCTCTTTTAAGAATAGATGCTGTTCCCTTCATGGCTGCTATTTGTATTTCGTTACAGCTTGGTCTTCCAGGGACTGCTTCTAAGTATTTCTGAAGATTCTTTTTTATTACACCAGTTACTCCTATCACAAACTGTATAAAGTTTATTTGTTTCAGAGACCATGTCGTTTTTAGATCATTTTTTAGGTCTTGCTATTTTTATCTTTTCCTGTTCATCTCTATTAAGGCCAAAATCATTTGGGATCGTGGCATCAATAATGAGCGCAGTTCTTTCGGGCTTGTTCCATATTACAATATCTGGTCAGATGGCCTTGTCTTTTATGTATATGCCCGCCTGTATGTCTTTGTCGGTCACTTTTCCGTTTGATGTTATCAGTAGTGGTTCATGTTCCCAGATGTTTGTTGATCTGTTCAGTTGCATCACTCCAACAATCTTCCAATGGAGGCATTCACATGCTTTGTTGTGGTGGACAGTGTACGCGCGTTTGTTTTAAAGCTTTCTTTTTCTTTTCTTTTTTTTTTTTGCTCTTCTTCATCTCCTTTCTCTCTTTAAATCATTCCTATCAGTTACATCCCACCTTCCCACAGTTCTTATCACTTGCTCTTCATATACGCCATTTTCTTTCTATGACGTTGTCCAGTGTGCTCAGTAACAAGCAAGATAAGATGACAATAAAAAAGATGCAGAAGTTTTGTAGTACACTAGGCGATTTGGCACTTGTTTGTGCATTTTAATTTCTGATGAGAATTGTTTTCACTTTTCAAAATGTTCCACTCGGAATAGGAGGAGACAATTCAAAAAGTTCTTAAAGTTTTTCACTAATGACTATTCAGAAGTATTTATAAAATTTTAATGCTTATTTTGTTCATGCAAGTTTAATTTTTTTTTTTTTTTTTTACAAGAGTCATCACTTATCAAGGTTTGAAGGCCATTCGAGGATAAGGGTTAATGATGTAAGGTGGTAGTGTAACAATCATTAATGGTGTAGATTGGGTAGAATTTTATTCATGGGGACATCTTAACAAGAACTTCCTTACATTGAACTTGAAGGCTACTATGTTGTAATCAGCTGGGAAGCAGGCCAGTGAAACAGTGTTCCATAGGCGAGAAGTTCTAGAAGAGAATCTATGTTCATGGACTCTGCATTTAGATTTAGGTACAGATAGTGGGGGAAATTCTTAATAGTGGTTGTAGCTAGTCGAGTATTTTTGTGAAAGTTTGTCAAGGAAGGAACCATAGATTGGAGCTCAGACGAGTAATTGCCATGAAAATAACGATAGAGCAGAAACAGGCTCGCAACGTCTCTTCTGTGTGAAAAAAGGTTGTAGAGAGAGGTAAAACAAAGAAGAAACGACTCTCACTTAGGCAGAATGAAAAAAAATAGAAGATATTACTTATGGAACACCTTTCGTATTTCTGGCAATTCCGTTTTCATGTCTTGATCTGTTGCTTATGTTTGTCATTCCTGAAAATTTAAATGTCCTCGATTCGTTCCGGGTTTTATGTAACCCAATATCTGAAGTAACCAGATCAGAAGCTCTGATTCAACCCATAACTTGTTAATATTATAAACTATCAGAATTTTCTGATCATCATCAACAGAAAATGAGAGTGGCTAAGTGGTCAACAGCACAAACTGACAACCTGTGTCCCATGTTCAAATCTAGTCTGTTTCACAGAAAAATTTTCACTTAGAAATGTTGAAACCTTCACATGGTCCTTTCCATGAGTATCCGATGTCTTTGTAGAAAGAATTCTAACTAGAAAGATATCAAGGGCAATGAATGCCAACAATAATCATCTGATACATTCGAAATTAATGATGCTCCACAACAACAATCATCTTCATCAACAACATCAGCTGATGCAAAAATGGGCATTTTTCTCTAGTATGCATCACAATCATTGTATTTGAGAGATCTTCAGGCTGGCATATTGTGTTGCAATGGCATTCCTATTAAGCCAATTTCTTCTCTGGCTTGCATCCTGGACCATGATGGCTCAGACATGGCGTTTCTGAGAAAGGTCACACAAAATGGCTAACCAATCACAATGTTACCATCAAAGGTCAATCACCCGTGAAGCTGAGAAGTCTGCCAATTCTTTAACTGTCCACTGATACACTTGCGCCACTCAAGCAGCAGAGAGGTCACATTCTGTATCATGATACAATTATAACATAGTGTATGTAAATGTATGAGAAGTGACGTTACAGGTGGAGAGGGAAGAACTATAGAAAAAAGAGAATGACAAAGATCTTGTGAGAGATTAGATAACATTTGAGATCTTGTGATAGACATGGAGAACGTTACCATAACAAGAAAATAAATGTCCTTGTAAAGAACCAAAAAGCAAGTTAGAATTGTTTCTTATTCTTTGTCTTGGTCTATTCTACGACTGAAACTGCACACGTGTTGGTCCGCGGATAATGTTATACAGTTGGTCAAGTTTAAGCAAGACGGCTAATGTTGGTGAAGCCAGGTTTAGGTCGTCATGTATTACAGATTAGTTCTTGCTTCTTTCTCCAGCAATAACACCAACCCTGTATGTATAAAGGTATTAGTGATTAGACTATTCCAATATTTTTCCCCTGAATTCTGATACAATTACTGATTTTAATTCTGATTTTTTGTAAACCTTTAAATATTTAATCATAGAATTATTGATTTTTATTTCCCGATTACTGTAAATGTGCATATAATATCGCAAACATAAATGTGCATATAATATCGCAAACGTAAAAAAAAAATAAAAAAAAAATAGGAGAAATGACCTATAGATCTTAGTTTCATTGGTGGTTTTAAAATGAATATATATTCATCATTAATACCAACAATGGAGAAAAAAAAATTAAAAGAATCATTTTGGCATCCGAAATAGGTATAAATTTTTCTGATACCTTAAAAGTTGCGATTCCGATAGATCATTCAAACACTTCTAGGAATATAGTCAAGGGTGTTTGAAATGAGTAATTCTTTTAAAACCTCTAAATATTTCATCATGGAGTTGTTGGTTATATTTTCAGATTACTCTAAAAACCCATCCAATATGCATATATTTTCACAAGCGTAAAAAATACACTGGGATGGGAGTACCTATAGATCTAGTTTTATTGGTTATATATTTATCATTAATACCAACAATAGAAAATTAAAGCTTACAGAAAAAATAATTAAAAGAATCGTTTTTGGCATCAGAAAATAGGCTTGAAATTTTCTGATACCTTAAAAAGTTCCGATACTGATGAATCGTCCCAACACTCCTAGGAATATAGTCATGTCAAGGGTGTTTGCACACAAATGAGATGAGTCAATAAATAGTAAATATGTCTACGTTGCTAATAAAGGAAAGCAACAACAATTTCCTTGAAGAATCGTTTCATTAATAACAAAACAACGTTATCTAAGACGAATGATGTTAATGGCATTTTAATTGGAGCGAAATTGCTGTGGCCAAACAATTCCTTATAGAATAAATGGAAAAAGAAATGTAAAAAAAAAAAAAAATGAAAGAAAGTGATGCATGGTGCCAAGAAATGTTATGATCTATCATTTCCCACAAAATTTATTTTTTCTTAAAAATAAATAAATAAATAAATAAAACCATATACAGTCTGCCATAAAAAATATGAAAAAAAAAGTTTTGGCTTGAGAAAATTTATCTTTCATTAAGCAGTTCATTGGAAAAACATGTTTGCTTTTTAAATGGATCCTAATAATAATTGACTTTTTCTAGATGTACTTATGCATATATATATATATATATATATATATATATATATATATATATATATATATATACACATATATATACACACACACGTATTACTTACATAATTAGTTCATAAGAAAAACATGTTTACATTTAAATGGAGTTTACTAATAATTGCTTTCATGTGCTTCTAGCGTTACCCGGGAATGGATTTACTTATAATTTGTTTTGATTCACTGTCGAAGGCTCTAAATGCCAGAAAGCCTCCTACTCTAATAGTTTTTTCTCTTGAACAGCTAGACTTTGGAATTCCTTACCTACTTCCTTGACTGTACTGATATACAGAAGTTTAAATGTAATATGAACCAATAACTTGTTAATTTTTCCTAGGCATGATCCCAAACTCAGGTACCCTTTGTAAAAAAACTTATGTCCAATTGGTGATATGCCCTATTAAGGATGAATTTTATTTTATTTTATTTTTTTTAAATGTTATTTTATAAAAGTTTGCAGCTGGCCTACAATTAAATTTTACCTGGATTCAGAATTGATCGCTTAAGCAAACTAGCATTGATATTATGTGCTTTAGACTTCTGTTCTTCGATGACTACTTTTTATGAACATAACAGAATTGATGAATTTTATAGAATTGAATCTTTTATGAACATAACAGAATTGATGAATTTTATAGAATTGAATCTTTTATAAACATAACAGAATTGATGAATTTCAAGAATTGAATCTTTTATAAACATAACAGAATTGATGAATTTCAAGAATTGAATCTTTTATAAACATAACAGAATTGATGAATTTATAGAATTGAATCTTTTATAAACATAACAGAATTGATGAATGTATAGAATTGAATCTTTTATAAACATAACAGAATTGATGAATTTTATAGAATTGAATCTTTTATAAACATAACAGAATTGATGAATTTATAGAATTGAATCTTTTATAAGCATAACAGAATTGATGAATTTATAGAATTGAATCTTTTATAAGCATAACAGAATTGATGAATTTATAGAATTGAATCTTTTATAAACATAACAGAGTTGATGAATTTATAGAATTGAATCTTTTATAAACATAACAGAATTGCATTTTATAGAATTGAATCTTTTATAAACATAACAGAATTGATGAATTTATAGAATTGAATCTTTTATAAACATAACAGAATTGATGAATTTTATAGAATTGAATCTTTTATGAACATAACAGAATTGATGAATTTTATAGAATTGAATCTTTTATAAACATAACAGAATTGATGAATTTATAGAATTGAATTTTATAGAATAGAATCTTTTATAAACATAACAGCGAGAAAAGAATTAGTGTAGTGGACATTTCCAAATAAAGCTTGTGAAGTAGGTTTGGATGCAATATGTTCATTGCTTAAATAATTTGGGATCCAACTTCGTGTACTTATTTAAATACTGAATGACGTTCCAGTATCATGAACCCATGCTCGGACACATATAGTCTTTATAATAAAGTAGAACAAGCTGTTTTACAAATCATTATCATTAATAAAATCAATATTTAATTCTAAGAAAATAATTTTCTTTTGTGGAAGTATGTTTGTTACCAACAATGTGTGTGTAGGCAACATTGATCTTGTTTTTTTTTTTCCTTTGCAAAACTCGACCATGTTCTTCAAAGCCAAAAACACAAAAAACAACAACTTTCCTCTACAAAACAACCAAATACCATGAATAAATATTTGAAGGCATAAAGAACTTGAAGCATAAAACCTCTTTCCGAAATGAATGGATTTGGCATTAAATAACCCAGAAAAGAATTGATAGGCTATTAAATAGAACAACCAATTGATTCAATTTCTTTAATGAAATGTTTTATGCACCTAGGAACAAATTTCAGATGGACGCCATCTTAACTAGATAACAGCTGAATTTATAGCAAATATTAAATGCTTAGAATTAGAGAATAGTCTGAGTGAAAGTTGATCATCTTGTCTACAGTAACAGATCTCAACATATTCTACATATTAATCGGATTCTTCAAAACTACTTATCGTCACAGCATTTTGGTTGATTTAACCTCTAACCTTATTCAGGTGTGTCTTGTCAAACTCAGAAATCTTCATGAAATTTCGAATAGAACTCTTTATTTAATTCCCATCTATAGCATGCTCTTGTTCTGTCAGCAATGACTGGTTAAAAGTTCTAAGTAATTCGAAATGTATTTTGAGTGTTTTATGCATTTAGTATTGAACCTTCAACTTCCAGAAGAGTGTAACTAACAATTGAATTTAGTATGAATTTTTAGGAGCCTAAAAATTCATACTAGAATCGTCTGTAAAAACCTGTGGCGTAGTGGATAAAGTACTTGGTTCATTCAGTTGTAAATTACACTCTTGAAATGTCACATTCTTGTAGTTAAAGATTCAATCCTCAATGGGAGAACACTCAAAATACAATTGCAAATTACTTAGAACTTCTATAAAGTCATGGCTGACGAAATGAGGACATGCTACCCCTGTGGATTAAAAAAAGAATTCTGTGTGCATTCGTGAGTTCATCAACATACACCTGGAGAAAGTTGGGGGTTACATTGACTTAAACATTGTGAAAATAACAGTCAAGATGAGAACAGTAGTCCACCGGATCCAAATAATACAAGTCATCAATCCTCATCTAAAAAATTTGGAAACTTGTTTTTTCTTGATTGTTGGGCATCCATAATTCCATATTGATACGTTACTTATTTAAATGTAAATTGCAGTAATGGCGAAATATTTTGTAATTTTTAATCTCTTCTATGTTTTCTGTTATTTTTGCATCGTTTTCTTCAGAGTCTTCCGTGGTATATTTGCTAAACAAGAAAGAATGGAAAATAAAAGCCAAACAAAACTTTTAAAACTTTTTCTTTTTAATTTTTCAGATTTGATTCTCCTCACATCAACAACAACAATGCCATTGGTCAAGCAAGAAGCTACAACTCAAAATGCAAACCCATTGGACCTGAAAATCCCTACCCAAAGTAAGGTGTACAAACGTGACCCAGACAAGAGGTATGTGTGTGGCTAAATAATCAATTAACTATTCTGCACTTCAAACTAAAGATTTCTGGGCTTAAATTGAATAGACTGCGGTCAAAGCTCGCTACTCCAAAATCTCCAAATCCAAAACACTGCTGACAAAGATCACTATCAAGCAACTCAGTCTGTGAAAAACAGGCTTTTTTTTTTATTCTAACCGGCAGCATCTCATTTGCATATGAGGTAACAAGAAATCTTTATCTTGGAAGTTCTTCAACCTTTAAAACTACAAGGGTCCTTTTAGTAGTAAAGCCTCCTATTTTATTAACTAAAACAGTTGGAAATAGGAATGATTGCATTAAAATTGAGAATTTTTTTTCTAATTTTTATTTTCCTACATATGTAACGTGGCTGTTATGCTTGAACCATGTTTGTTATGCTTGAACCGTGTTCTTTACAATTCAAACATCTCTAGGATCCCCACACCGTCTTGATGCCTCTGTTCAGTCTTGAGAGACAAAGGATACCCTTTGCAGGGGCAGCTGCGCATGTAATTGTGTGGCAAGAGTTGCGCAATCTCCAACCATACTTCCCTGAATCGGCATTGCTTGAGCCCAGTGGCAAGGAGACGTCCAGGATGACTGGAAACAATTCCGAGGTAAGCGGAGAGCACATACAGCATCTGGAAATCCCAAATGGTCACCCATCTGGTACTGGCCAGGTTCATCGCTGCTTAACTTCGGTGATCTGATGGGAACCGAGATGTCAAATGTGATTATGCTGTATGGTACCATTGAAAAAGAAACAAAAAACAAAAAAAATCCGACTCAGCTTTTCTTTCTTTTTAGCAAAAGGCATTTATTACCATTACTTTCCAAACAATGCCTGATTGTTGTTTTTTTAATGTTTAATTCGTCTGCCATGAGATTAACAAAACCCCATCATCTCGACACTAACTTAAAAAGTTTCTCGCTGCCACTGCGGGGCCACATATCCATCTCCATTGTCGTGTTTTTCTTTCTGCTCCACTACACGCCATACTTTTTTTCTCTTATCCACATGGTGTCCTTTTTTTTTTTTTTTTTTTTTTACTTGTCATACAAGCTCGGGCACACTTCCTAATTTGCATATGTGTTTTTTTGGCTACTCCTACTAACATCCTCACTAGCCAGCTATCTTACAGCTGCTGCTGATATTTTCCCACGTGCTCATATCTTCTCTGTTACACATAGGCAGTACCATTCTCAATGCACTTCTGCCAGGAATTCTAGAACAAGTCTGTCCATGGCAGGGGTTGCTTTCTTAGTCTCACACCATAAATATTTGCAACAGAGATATGAAACTTTCAATGCAGTTTGCATTTTCCACTGATCTTTTTGGCCAGAATAAAAAATAGTTTCCAGTATAAAATGTCTTCCATACAGATAACGGTGGAATTTTGTCACCGCGAAAATAATGCTTAATGCTTCCTTTTCTATTTGGGAGTAAGTCTTCTCTGACGGAATTAGGGTCCTTGAAGCGTGCGCTATAGGTTTCTTCATTCCATCTGGCATGATATGCTGTATACATGCTCCTATACCATACGAGCTCGCGTCACTCGCAACAATTATTTGTAATTTTGGGTCGTAATAAGTTAAGGATAAATCTGACGTCAAAGTCTTTTTAATTTCCTCAAATGAGTCTTGACATTCTTTTATCCATATCCATGGTGTTTCTTTCTTTAATAATTCGTTCAGCGGAGCTTTTAGGTCGTGCATGCCTTTGATAAACACTTGGTAGTAGTTCGCAAGGCCTAAGAAGCTCTGTAAGGTCGTCGCGTTATGTGGTGCTGGCATGTTCCTAATTGCTATCGCTCTTTCTGGATCAGGGTGTCGACCATCTTTACTTATTATTTGTCCTAAATACTTGATTTCGTCTAGACAAAACTCACATTTGTTTTCTTTCACCTTGAATCCGTACTCGTGTATTCTTGTGAACACTTGTTTTAAATGCTCTATATGTTCACTTATGGACGTGCTCCTTATGATTATGTCATCCAGGTATGCACAAGCACAATCTAAACCGTTCAGCATTGTGTCCATTGCTTGCTGGAATATCTCCAGCGCGACTTTTATCCCGAACGGTAATCGGTTATACTTGAATAACCCTTTGTGTGTGTTAATGCATAAAATCTTTGAACATTTTTCTTCTATCGGAATTTGCAAATAGGCGTCGGACAAATCTACTTTTGAAAAAAATAGGCGTCGGACAAATCTACTTTTGGCAAAAATCTCTTCCGGGCTTGGTGATCTTGTCACATATTATTTAACCCGGTTGAAAAATCTCTGCAGACTCGAAGTTGTTCTGATTTCTTCTTTACGTATGCTAGTTTCGATTTTCGATAAAATGCCCGTTCTTTCAAGTCTGTCTAATTCGCTATCTATTTTGTCTAATCCGGTGAACGGCAAGTTCCGTTTTTTCTTAAATACTGGTGTTGCATCCTTTTTTAGCTCGAACGAAGCTTTAAATTTATTACATCTTCCCAGTTCCATAGTAAATATTTCTGGGAATTCGTTCTTTAGTTCATTTTTAATATTTTCTTACGTTGTGGTGCAGCTGGTTATTTTTTTACAAAAAGCGTTCATCGGTTTATCCCATAGGTTGAATTTTTCAATAAAATCTGTTCCCAATAAATTCTCGCTTTCTTTAATTACGAAGATTTTCAATTTCTTCGTCGTGCCATTTAAATTAATTGGCAGGCCGACTTCTCCTTCGAATTTGATTTCGTCTCCTATCACCGTTCTAGCACCCTTACTCGACCTTTTCAGACTCGGTTTATCCAGTTTTTTCCAAGTGCTAACATTTATTACCGACATTCTGCTCCAGAATCAAGTTGAAATTTTCTTTGTTTGCCGAAAATATCAACCAACATATATTTTCTAAATTGTCTTTCTCTTAGTCGTTTGTTCTCATTTGGTGTACTCTATATTTTGTTCTGCAACAAATACTCTTATGTCCGACTTTGTCGCAATTGAAGCATCTGATATTTTTGTAAGGACAATCCTTTCCCCAATGTTTTTCATCACATCTTCCACAATTATTACTTAGTCCCGATTTTCTATAGTTCCTTTGACTTGAATCGTAGTTTCGTTTTCTGTAATTAGAGTTTGAGTATTTATAACTCGCGTAATCTTTTGGATTTTGACGAGTCTCCCACTTTCTTTGTCCTGCATTTCTGCCAGATTTTTTAATCTTCCTTATGTACGACACTCCTGCTTCTTCTATATCTCTGGAGTCTTTTTTTAGTGATACTGCCCTTTGACAATCTTCTGCTAACTTTTGCAGTGTCAGACCTTGTTCTGTCTCTAATTTTGAGAGAATGCGTCTTCGGATCTATGAATTTTTTGTAGAATCTAGCCCCTGTGCAAAAATTAAACATTTGAAGTCGTCCACCGTAAGTTCTGATAATTTAAAAATTGTCGCAGTGTTTATTCACTACTGACGCATATGTCAGGTAGTCCTGCTCCTCAGTTTTCTTAAGGTTCATACACGACCCTCTCTTGTGAAAAAGAGACATGTTCGGTCCGAATAACTCCTTAAGAAGTTTTACAATCTCAGTGAAGTCTAACTGATTCGTTCTCCTTGGCAATATGAAATCAATAAATTTGCAATGTTCACTGGTACCAAGCTTTCGAAGTAATAAACTTACTTTCTTTGCGTTTGACCAGCTTTCGCGATGTTTCGAAAATATCTTCATACCTCTTAAAGTATGCCTCAAAAGTTTTATCCTCTTACGGTAGGTACGTGAACACATCTATGCTATTCACAATTGTTGCGTTGGAAAAAGTCGTATTGCTTTCCTGTGCAGAATTAGTCGTTAATCTTTCCAACAAATCTTTTTGACCAAGTTGCATTTGCTTTATACATTTAAGAAACCGTTCATTCTGTCTTTCGTCGCTTTCTTGTAGTTCTTTTTTCTGTAATTCGTCTCTTTCTTGTTGACGCATTTGCATTTCCGCGAATAACTTGATAAGATCCTCCATTTTGTTTTTCAAATTAGTAAATCAGTCACTTTTACAATTTCCTTTCTTTAATAACTATGAACAACCGATTCCGTTTGTTACGTTTACGTACAAGAAAGAAAAAAAAAAATTCCTTCTTAGCACACTGAGAAAAAAAAATCACTTTTTCTTTCCAAACCGTCTACCTAATAAGTTCACGGTATCCTACGAAACCTCCCCTTTTTTTTGTGTGTGTGTGTGCACTTTGCAGAACAAGTTACTGCAACTTTCAAGTTTTTTTTCTTCTCGTAGGTACTTTGAAATAAAGTGCTTGCTGTTTATTTTTTAATTTATTATTATTTTATTTTTTTCAAGTGTCCCGGGTTTTGAATTTCCTTCTCAAGTAGTCACAAAAAAAATCTTGATGACAATTTCGTAGTTGCTGCGTTTTAAACATTGAATTTCCGAGTGAATTTTTTTTCAATCTTTGACGAGTAAGTATTTCCCGAATACCACTGTTGAGTTTGATAGTGTATTTTCTCACGCGTAAATCTTTTTTCGAAATCCCATCGCCACTGTTGTGTCTGTATCAATAACAACACAAACGCAGAAATTAAAGGTAAAACAAATATATTAAGACGAAAAGATAATACATATTTACAAAGGTGCAGTAGTACTGCAGTTGGAAGATTGTCCGGCAGAGGGCGTGTTAAAGTCTTTCATGGAGCAACCGGCACATGCGTCTTGCCTATCCGGCGTTCGAACACAGCTCCTCGGTCTTGTTGACTTGATACCTTTATCTATATCTTTTCACCCACGTATGCTAATTAGTGGGCGTCTCCACACCATATATAGAAGATTACGATTCTTTAATTAAAACAGAATAAAACAAAACAAACTTTCTTTCATTTACATTTTCTAAGTTTTTTTCCTTTGCATTTAAACAGGGTTAAAAGATTTTAAAAATATTTTTTTGTTTTGTACTTTGTATAATTTATTTGGTATTTTTTATTGGCGGTTAATTGAATTAAGACATTTTTCTTATTTTTAGGGTTACGCACATTCTTTTAACATCGTAACTGCTTTTTTTCTTCTTTTAACACCACAAGTCATAAGTAATCATTTTTAAAACCTAAAACGTTTATTTCGGTTTTAAAAAATTCTACTTATTTCCAGTGTGAACTGTAAAGTAACATGATCGTTGCAACAAACTGGAAAGTCACACATGCGAATTAAACTAAAACTATATTTAAAACGCTTATGTTGCAATGTTATGACGACATACGGGCTCATGGCCGTGTGGGCAAAATGTTTGCCCATAAGTTTTGGCCTTGTTCCCACTGTTGTGTTTCACGTTCGACCCCCCCCCTCCCACCACCGCAAGTCATTTAAAAAAAATTTTTTTATTTCACTCGCATGGGCGCTCTCTGCTATTTTGACTGAAAGAAAAGTTGTTTTGATTTTTTTTTGGGGGGGGGGGCAGCAACACCGGGCGCCCACTCACTAGTATTTTATAAAAGAATATAATAATTTTAACAGATTAACACTTATAGTCCATGACTTTTTAAAAAAAAAAAAAGAAGTTTTTTTTTTTTTTTTATTACATTTTCACCCCAAATAAAGCGCATTGCCACTTTGATGTAGGGGGCTACTATCAGGGACATAAGCTATAGGGGTACTATGTGGGGAGTTGGGCAGCAAGATGTCAATTCACGTTACACTAGAACTTCTGCATATCAGTACAGTTGGGGAAGCAGGAACCCGGAAGAGAATTCCAAAGTTTAGCGGTTCTGGGGAAGAAACTGTCGATTGCGTGACACTGCTGTCCGAACTTTCACTTTCTGGTTACCACTTGACGCGCCTTCTCTCCACTCCAAAACGAACTTCTGCAACTTTAGCTTTTCTCTCCCCGAATCCGACTTTTCTCTTCTACAAATACAACTTCTCTGCTCGCAATCTAACTTCAGAATACCTTCCTTCCCCAAATCACTCCTCTTTTATCTCCAATCAGGAGCATCTCATTTGCATACCTCATGGTCACCCTGTAGGCATATAAAGAAACAGGGCAGCCATTTTTGTTTCTTTCTTCTTCATTATGAACACGAGGTAAGCCACACAAAAACGCGGTCGGTTGTTCTTGTTTCTCTTTTTCTTCATTTACACTACACGCCCACCCTGATCTTCGAGATCAATAGGATACTTCGTAATCCTCCATCCAAGCAGGCCGCCTCCTCTCACATCGAGGCCTCTGGGGGACAACTTCTTGGGGGTTAACGTTTTCAGGTTCACTACAACGCGGGCCTAAGTCAGGTCGAGCAGCATCATTTGCTTCTTGGTGGCCCTCGATTTCCTCTTCTTCACTGCCCTCACTGCATACCGGCAATGTCACACGACGCAGGTCTAAGATATGCCGGGAACGCCATTCACCATCATATTGTTCTTCGACTGCAATCCTGTTATGACCCCTCTTTTCCAACGAGTGGTGCACTGTGCATTGGGGGGTTTCACCCACACCTCTTCACCTACTTTGATAGTGGCTTCTTCACTCTCAATTCCTGCTGTTTTGTTGCACAGATGCCGCCACTTATATGTGAAAACGGCCATATGAGGCACAGTTGTCTCATCTTGTTTGGTCTTCGGCGAGATGTTATACCAAAACACCGCCTCTATGGGTGATACGTTGCTTTTTTCCGCAGCGGCTTTAATGGTGCGATGATTCCTCTCCACTATTCCGTTGCCACTCGGCCGATACGCTGCTCTGAAAAATTGCCTTACTCCCCACTTTTCGCACACCCCTTTAAAGGCTTCTGATCTGAAAGCGGGGCCATTGTCCATTAAGAGTTCCTCAACCGGCCCTCTCTCCAAAAATATCTCCTCGATCGCCCATGCAGCTTCTGCCCTGATCTCTCTCCAGATGGCAAACCTTCCCGGTCCACAGTCGACCATCGACAGATACAATTTGTGGCGATAGTGTGTCACATCAATGGCCAATCGCTTCCAGTCCTCCGCAACGTGTAGCTCTCCTGCTTCGTGTCTGGACGGTCCAGGGTAAATTGATTGGCACTCTCGACAGTTCTCCACCACCTCCCTAACCTCCTCCTCGGTGGTCTCCAGGTAAACCTCTCTGGCTAGGAATAACGTTCGTTCTCGACCAAAGTGGTGCATTTCGTGTGACTCTTTGACTTCTTCCCCTGCACAGCATACCGAGGAGACCTCCTTTCCCTCCTGCAGCCAGGCCTTCTTAACGCGTGTCATCGAATCCGCCTTGTTTTTTTCTGACGGGACCAACACAACAGATACTCTCAACTGGAATTCCGCTATCAGGTCGGTGAGCGCTCAGAGTCTGCGCTTGATCAGCATTTCCGCAGCACCCCTGGTCTTAAATCTCTTGTCGCCAGTTACTGCCGACCGAATCCATGACGCTACCATTGCCGAATCGGTTTTGACTTCAATTATTTTCAATCCCCATTTCAGGGCCAGATTGATTCCTTTTATAGCGGCATCTAGTTCTGCTACGTTGATATGGGAGAAGTTGTTGTTTTTTCTTAGCCACGCCGCATCCTCCACAGTTACACCTCCTATCTCTAGTACGACGCCCAACGCCAGGTTACTGGCATCGCACCAAACCACACTCGCGTCTTCGCCGCTGACATACCATTTCCCTTTCACTGGGTCCTCATTCCTCACTCTCACAATGACTTCTTGTAGCATGTTCATGACCTCCTTCGTCACACGGCCCTCCCAGCCATCAGTGCCTGTTTGGCGTTTGATAAAGCTGCATGCTATCCTGAGCCAGCCAGCGATAGGATAGTGCCCGACCAGCCTCCCGCAGACTGAGAAGAGTTCTCGCCTCGTCAGCTCAGATCCGACTTTGGGTATTGCATTCCCTCGTTCGAAGACAAAGCTTTCTTTTCCATCTCGCCTTAGTTTCAACCCCAGCACTGCTCCTCCATCTAGGGCCTCCGCCGGTTTCGCAGTTAACCCATACTTCTCGACATGGCTTCTTACTTTCTCTGCTGTCACCTCTGCCTCCTCCACCAGGATGTCGTCAATGTACGAACTAGTGGCCTCCTCCACTGTACAGTCTTTGCTCAGCACTGTCTTCAGCACGGCAGTCATAATTTTGGGGGCTGAACTCAGCCCAAAGCCTAACCTCGTCAGACAATACACCCGCCCCTTGTACCGGACCAGTTGGTAATGCCAGAGTTTTTCATGTACATGGATCTGCAGATATGCCGATTTCAGATCGACAATCTTAGTGGCCCGCCCCATTCTTCTCCATTTCCTCATGACCTCCTCACATACGTCGATCCCCGTTCCAGTGTGGCAGGCTACGTGTCTGTTCAATTCCTTAAAATCCAGCACGGGCCTAATCTTGTTTTTGGTAGGCTGAACAACCGCCAGTAGTGGCAACACTCCTTTTTCTTCCCCTGTCCACAGTCTCAGAATTCCTTCTTTTATCCACTTCTCCACTTCTTCCTCGAATCCTTTTCTTATTTCTCCTTGCAGGGTGTTTTCGTAGCAGCCCACCTTATTCTGTAGTTCTGGGGGCCCGGAGATCCATTTCCATTCCACCGTCCACCTCACGCCATCAAACTTCGCCAGGAAATCTTTGTCCTCAATGCAGCAAACCTCCGGTTTTGGGGTTCTGACGGTTCTATCACCTTCCACTCCTGCCATCCCCACTGCGCCGAAACGTCCAAACGTCACTTGGCCCCCTCTTAACGTAGCGCCCCCCAGTCGGTTAATTGCACTCATACCTATAATCACGTCGACACCACCAACCAGATGATTCAACACTAGGGCTTGCAGTCCAATGGGCACCCCTTGCACCATTACTTCCGCTGTCGTCTCTCCTAGGCATTTCACATCCCTGCCATCCACGGTCCTAATAATCCTGGTTCCGCTCCATGACCTCGCGACATTCCTCGCTAACAACGTTGTAGTGCGGCCTGTGTCGACAAGGGCTATGGCTCTCTTCCCATTGACTACCACCGGTAACCGAGGCAATGTTCCATCATGTGCCATTTCCACACAGAAGGGGTAACCACTGGCGCAATAGCTCCCCTTCACTCGTTTCCCTGGTCCCGTGCAGCAACACAATAGCGGCTAATATGCCCCACTTGTCCACATCGATAGCACGTGATCCCTGGTCTCGGCTCTTTGCAGTCCTTGATCAGATGAGGACCCTGGCACCGGAAACACTTGATGGCAGGTCTCCCCTCCTGTCGCCTCGCCGGCTGCCTCTCATTCAAGTGAGGCCTCATGCACATATTTCCACTCACAGCTGCAGCCACGATTGGGCTTTTAACATTTTTCACTAGGACTCTGGCGTGGACCAAGAGATCGTCCACTTCCATAGAATGAATCCCCGTGATTCTCTGCATGTTCGCAGAGATTTCCTCTGGGAAGCCGTTCACTAGGTACAGCTTTACCGTCATCTCCAGGCTCCTCCCCACGTAACCAGCCAACCCTGCCAGTCTCCTGATCTCTGCCGCAAAGACGTCAACGGACTCGCCGGTCCAACTCAAACTTGACAGCTTGCCAAGTGCTTCAAATGGGCCCTCAGCGAAGGCCAATTTCAGCCTTTGCTCCACTAAGGCAAGGTCTTCCTTGTCTTCATCTCGCATCTGCTGGTAAATAGCGAGGGCTTTCCCCTCTAAGTATAGCGGCAGCAGGGTGACCACATCTTCTATCTTTTGCAGCTTCGCCACCATTTTTAATTTCTCCAGCCACTTAATCAGGTCACCCTCTCCAGTAAAGGGTCTCAACATCTGAGTGCTCAGTCTCCACTCAGCCATGTTAATTTGCTTGATGCGCCGAAATAGCTTGTCGATTGCGTGACACTGCTGTCCGAACTTTCACTTTCTGGTTACCACTTGACGCGTCTTCTCTCCACTCCAAAACGAACTTCTGCAACTTTAGCTTTTCTCTCCCCGAATCCGACTTTTCTCTTCTACAAATACAACTTCTCTGCTCGCAATCTAACTTCAGAATACCTTCCTTCCCCAAATCACTCCTCTTTTATCTCCAATCAGGAGCATCTCATTTGCATACCTCGTGGTCACCCTGTAGGCATATAAAGAAACAGGGCAGCCATTTTTGTTTCTTTCTTCATTATGAACACGAGGTAAGCCACACAAAAACGCGGTCGGTCGTTCTTGTTTCTTTTTTCTTCATTTACACCACAGAAACTACTGGAGTAGAAGGCTCTCTTACATCTAGGGATCTCAACTGTGAAGGGGTGGGATTTGTTGCTTGTCAGGTTTGTCAGGGGTATTTACGTCAAGGAGGTACAAGTGCTTGCAGCTCGTCATTACAGTACTTATAGAACAGGCAAAGGGATGCTACATTTCGTCGATGGGGCAGAGGCTGAAGCTTAGATGACAGTTCAGGAGCTATTAGGTTGTCGACTCTCTTTTGAACCTTGTCTAGGAGTGAGAGACTAGTAGCAGATGCACCGGCCCAAATATGACAACAATACTCCATACATGGGCGAATGGTGGCCTTATAGAGGTACAGGATACTTTCGACATTATTAGCTTTCTAACACAGTATAGAGAACCTACCTTTTTCGCAGCGGTCCTGGCAATGCTCTCAATGTAATTTTTCCAACTCATGTTTCCTGTGAACGTTAGGCCGAGGAGTTTAAAAGATGTACTTTCAGATAAAGAGTCTTTGGCCATTGTGATGGTGGTAGAGAAGGTTTCTTGTAGTGATTGAAGGAAACAAGTTTAGTCTTGGCATCATTGCATGTGACCATCCATTTTTGTCCCCCATTCCACTACAGATTAGTGTTTCTGCCATTTCTTTAGATATGTGTTCATATGTTTTCCTGTCGTGTCTAAGCATAGTGTCATCAGCATATATACCCATCTCAGAGGCAATTTTGTCGGGGAAGTCATTTATGAATATTAGGAACAATAGAGGTCCAAGGATAGACCCCTGAGGCACTCCTGCATTTATATCATATTGTTTAGATGTATGAACATCGAGGACAACCTGGATTTTTCTCTTGTCTAAGAAGGATTTAATTATGTTAAGTATTCTACTAGTGATACCGTATGATATGATTTTCCTGAGAAGACCTTCATGCCATACCCTGTCAAAAGCCTTAGATATATCTAGAGCTACTGCTCTACCCTCCCCTGCCTTGTCAAGTGAATAGTATATGCACTCTGAGATTACAGTTAAGATGTCTGCTGTGGAATGTGCTTGCCTAAATCCATATTGTTGGTCAGTCAGAAGTTTAACATCTGTAACGTGATGGACTAGAGCTTGGTTAATTATGGACTCCAATATTTTGGTGAAAAGTGGGAGGAGGCTAATGGGGTGGTAATTTACTGGGTCAGTTCTTTCGCCAGAATTCTTGAAAACTGGGTCCACAGAAGCAGTTTTCCAGCAGGCAGGAAAGCAAGATTCATTAAGGCATTTGTTGTAAAGTTTGGAGAGAACTGGAGCTACTTCGGCTGAGCACTTTTTTAATAGCACAGCAGGGATGAGATCAGGTCCACATGGTTTTGAAGTGTCAAGATTTTTTATGATAGCATGCACCTGAGAAGGAGTGATTTTCAGATCGTCTTGTGTAGCGTCTGTCCGCAAAGGAAAGTCAGAGAGGGGGTGGTTAGCAGAGTCCAGTGTGGAGTTGGAGGCAAACCGACTGGCAAGCATGTTAGCCTTCTCGGTTGCTGAGCAAACAACCTCATGATTGTTGGATAATGTGGGAATTGTTGACTGCTCATTATTTACTACACTGTTGTAGATTTTCCAGAAGTCATGGGTTCCTAATTTCTGTGCTTCGATGCGTTTTTTGGTGGTCTCAGTAAATTCTCTCTTAGCTGTCACCATTTCTTTCTTACAGTTATTTCTGGCTTCTATATATTTCTGTCTGTTTGAACTAGACTTATGTCGGTTAAATCTGCTTCAATTCCCTCAATTAACTCAACATGCAACAAAATCCCCTCTTCCTGCCACTGAAATCTAATAGTTTCTTCCCTCGAATTGCTAGACTTTGGAATTCCTTGCCTACTTTCTGTTTCTCATAATGTACTAACATTAGAAATTTAAATGTAATCTAAAGATCTCGTTGCTATACTCCCTACACAATGTCCATGTAGGCATTGTCCCAAATAATAGCCCTTTATCTCTCAGTGGCATTGTTCCTTGTTTAGAGTGAATAAGAGTAAAGAAAAAATGTATTTCAGTTTGGTTCAGTAATGTTTAAAAAATATATATATATTTGTTCAGTTTATTTATTTATTTATTAAGTAACCACTTATCAAGGCTAAAAGCCACTGGAGAATAAGAGTTAATGATATAAATTATCAGTTGAATGATGAAGAATATGAGAGGATTGAAAATGAAATCGATGAAATATAATCTATTAATATAAAAGCGAAAATGTATGTATGTGTGTTCGCTTTTTCTGTGTGTCTACAAAAAAGGCTTCTTTCAGAGAAGCGGTCGCCTGCTTCACAACATTTTAAAACTTTTTATAACACATATAAATCGTAATATCTCACAGTAAGCAACGAAGCTCGCCTGTCTATTTAATTTGCTCGATTTCGGGAAGATGAATATTCAAGATTTGTCGCTCGCTGCATGTGGGTTAGTCTTTTTCCTATAACATCTTGGGGGGGGGGGAAGCGTTCAGCAGTAAATGAAATCCCCGCAGTCAAACTTGACCTCATTAACTCATTAAAACGAGCACCTGCTAAATCCAAGAAATTAAATAAATTCAAACCTGTTTTTGTTAGCATGTCGTGATGAGCAATGGTTAACGTCGCACGTTTTTGTTTTTTTTCACACTTTAATTTACAACTTTGCCTGAACGATTCAGGTTTGATCCTCATACTTACTTTTTTTTTACCCCCCCCCCACACCTCCAAACACCCGGGCAACGCCGGGTACCCCTCGCTAGTTTATATATATAAAAGGTATAAGCGGCGAGTGCATTTTTGTATGTCCAACAAAGGCTTTCTTTTGGGGGGGGGGTCCGGGGGTTAGTATGTCTTAAAAATTTTTTATATACCCGTTAGATCATAATATCTACGATTTGTGAAAGGACATAGTGTCTCGATTTTTATAAAATTCGCATTATTCCGATCTGTCACGTGTTTGTTCGGCTTTTTAGTATAAATAAAGTGAAAGTAGTTCCTTGGCTTTCTTGCCAGGAATGTCCAGAAAACAATGAGCTTTGATCAATGTGGTGAAAACCCGTCATATCAGACAATTGCTATTCATATGGACACTCTCCCTTTTATGGAGATCTTGTTTTTTCCCTCCAACATTTTTGGGAAACAAAACGAAAAAAACTGCTTTGCAGCCAAAGTTAAGTGCAGGATTTCATTCCCCTATGGCATGATGTTTGACCTCACTTACGCACGTGTGTGAACTCATTCACTTTTTAATCATTTAATTTCAACGGTTCTCGATTCCTCATAGCTTGTTTCAAGGTTTCGGGTTTGAGCCTACCTGCCTATCAAAACTTTTTTTCTTTTACACCTCCAAACACCCGAGCAATGCCGCTAGCCTATTATATAAATCTCAGTCCTCTGTGTGTATGTGTGTTTCTATGTCTGCTAAAAACTTTTATTATCTATATCGAAGCTCTACGAATATGTTAATGTTAGACAGAGCGATCTCTCAGATACATAATATTGAAAAATTGGAAAAATATTTCATGTAAAACGTTATTTTGTCTGAGGGGGGGGGGTCAGATAAAAACCTTGCTTCCTACGCTGTTTGCAAACTATGCCTGCACGAACTGTCATTTCATTCTTTTGTTGTGAAATGCTAAATTTATGCTGTGATAAAATCTGTGTCCTTGTGGTCATACTAATAACAGGTTCGCTTACTAACTTTAGTTATGCAAGTTTGCATCCAGCATGCAGCATATTTGTTCTCCCACCTTTTTTTTTTTGCTTACAAAATTTTGCTTTCGGTTTCGCTTCTGGCTGATGGCACCAAAGTCCCGCCATGCCCCCCATCCCATTATCACAATTTTTTTTTTTTAATTAAAATATCATATTTAAACGAATTTTACGACCAGACAATGTTTTCCAATCCCTTCCTCTTACCCCGTTGTCACAATTTTTTTATGATCAAGCAATGCCAGGCACCCTCCACTAGTTTCATGTAGTTTATGACAAGTGCTTCATGATATCAGATTTAAAAATTAGCAGGTAATATCATGCATGAAAACTGGCCCATTATAAAATGTTAAGCGTAATAATTTCAGTAAAACTGCAGTTTAGTGGCCTGAACAAAATGCAATGAAAAATTGTATACAAGCAGTAAATATTGTTTTATCTGTTTTTTTATATTAGTAATTGAAGAACCATTTGAAGTTAAAATCTATTTAGTATTACACTTGTAATCTTAACCACGTTTGAAATGTGTATATATGCTGAAATAATCACTAGAAACAAATGGAGTGTTCGCACAAACGAAAGTTGGCAAATATTTTGGTATATGTACACATTTCAAGCATATTGTTAAGATTAAAGGCATAATACTAATGAGATTTTAACTCCAAATGATTCCTCATTTACTCATATTTGACAAAAACAACAAAATAAAACAATATTTATCACCTGTACACCATTTTTTTTTATCACATTATGTTCAGGCTACTAATTTGTAGCTTAACCATGATTTGATGCCAAGTAGACTAAAAACATCTATGATGAAAGCCCCTATTTACTTGCCACCCCTCAAAGGCAAAACAGAACACGGTTTGGTTCTAATATGGGAGGTATATAGCATCCTAAAAAAAGAGGACACTTCGGGTAGAATTGAGAAAATTCATGTTTTTTAATTTCTCTCTTCAGAATGTTAGATAAAGTGTTGGTCAAGTGTTGGTTTGATGAAAATGTTTCTGTAGAACAAGCTGGATTTGAACATGGCACACCCAGGTTTTCAATCAGTATTGGTAACTGCTTGACCTCCACCTCCCGAAATTATGCAGTTATAGTTAAAATCAACTATACAATCTGGAAAGTAAAATTTTAAATAAAATGAGCGCATGTTAAAGTAAGGATTCCACCTGTATTGCTAAAACATACTGTTTCATCGCCCCCCCTCACCACCCCCACCAGCAGACCCACTGTGCTATCAGATCAAGCTGTCTGAAGATAGTGGCTTTTTTTAATTTCCTTTTGCGAAACTCCATGTTCTGTAAAGTCCAAATTACAATTTTCCTATACAAAAAAAAGAAATAAACCAAATACCATAAATAAATATTTAAGAGAAGAATCCAGGTTGTCCTCAACGGTCGTACATCTTAACAATATGATATTAATGTGGGAGTATCTCAGGGGTCTATCCTTGGATTTTATTATTTCCAATATTCATAAATGATCTCCCTGATAAAATTGTATCTAAGATGGGTATATTTGCTGATGACCCCACTCACTATAACAGACACGAGGGGGAAAACAAATGAACACATACCTAAGGACATTGTAGAAACACTAGAAGAAGACCTCCAATCTGTACTGGAATAGGGACATAAATGGATGGTCACATTCAATCCTGCCAAGACTAAGCTTGTTTCCTTCAATCACTGCAAGAAACCTTCTCTACCAGCAATGGCTAAAGATACATTACCTGAAAGTACATCTTTTAAACTCCTTGGCCTAATGTTGACAGGGAACATGAGTTGGAACAGATACATTGAGAACATCACTATAAATACCCTCGAAAAACCTGACAAGCGGCAAGATTCCACCTCTAGAAAGTAGAGATCCCTAGGTGTAAGAAAGCTTTTTACTTCAATAGTTTCTTCCCCAGAACTGCTAGACTTTGGAACTCCCTTCCAGGATTCTGCTTTCCCAACTGTACTGACATGCAGAAGTTCAAGTGTAATATGAACAGACATCTTGCTGCTCAATTCCCTAAATAGTATCCCTGCCACTTATGTCCCTGACAGTAACCCCCTACATCAAAATTGCAGTGTCTTATTTGGCATGAAAATGGAATAAAAAAAAAAATTAAAGAAGCTGAAGCATAAAACCATTTTCCAAAATTACTATATTTGGCAATCCAAAAGGGTTGACATGCCGTAAAAAAACATAAAAACGAAATGACCAAACAAGTCTCTCATTGCCTCAAGAATTCTTTAGATAAGTAGTACAAACTCTAATTCAAGGATGGAGAAAAGAAAACGACTCGAGAATTTAGAATTAGTAATGATCTATGAACAAACCTGATTCGCAACCATACGATTACAGGAATTTTTATATCCATAATTGCATGCACACACGTATTGCTTACTTTAATTAATGTGATTTATACGCATGTGCTGAAGAAGGCAAAGAAATAGAAAAATGTTTATTACACTCTTTTGCTGTTAGTAAATTCCTGTTTCCAATGTTTCTGTCTTGTAATTATTCAGCAAGGCGGGATTTCAGCAATCTCGTAAAAAAACATAGAATTTGAGTCATGTGAGTGCAAAGCCTTTTGCAATAATTAGTGTTGGACAAATAAGAAATGACAGCAAACTAGCGAAGATGGTGAGATTGTTTCACACAACATTCTATTAGAAATATGGAGATACAGAACAAAATAATAGCACCTGCGTGATATCTTCAGTAAATGGATCTACATTAATATCATTTTATACAGAACAAAATATCATCACATGTGTGATATCCTCTATGGTTCCATTTGAATTTCCTGCAGATTCCCGAGTTTGGTAATATACACCTGAAGAAGATCAGAGGTTACATCGGCTGACTTTAGAATAATACTCAAGATGAGAACAGTGATTTGAATATTAACACTCCTCAATCTCAAAAATTCAGAAACAAAATATGGCATTTTGGTCTTCTACACAAACATCTTGTTAAATAGTTTAAACGTTTTTATTTTTATTTGAATGCTAAAAGAAGAAAAAGAATTTAAATAATTTTTCTTTTTTAATAAAATGAATATTGGATGCATCTTGTCTTTTTTTATTTTATTTATTCATTTTTTTAGTCAAATTGTGGTGTATTATGCATTGATGAAGCCTTTTTATGAATGTTTGGTAAATTCTGTATACGATTAATATGCATGTTTCAAAAAAATGAACAGAAACAATTATTTGCAAACAAATTTTTTTAGAATGAAATGTTGAATTAAGAGCTCTAATCGTATTTTATTATATTGAGCAACTATATAAACTCTTATGTGAACTTCAAAAATATTTAAAGAAATTTGATATCGACTATAGTTTTACTGATGTGTATGTTTACAAAAGTCGGCAGAAACAATTGTTTGCAAATAAAGTTTTTAGAATGAACTAAGATTACATCATATTAAATTAAAAGCTTTAGTTGTATTGTCTGGGTGCCCGGCGTTGCCCAGGTGTTTGGAAATGTGTGTTGAGCAAAAAAAAGAAAAAAAGTGGGCTCGAACCCATACCGTGAAGGAGGAAAAGAATGGGAAAAAAACAAAACGTGATGTCTTTGCCTTTGTGTCCATTGCCAAACCGGAAATGGCAAAGGTTTAAATTAAGGCTAGTCAATTGGAAAGAGGGGATGACGTTGGAAAATATCGGCAAAAAAAGCGACCCCCCTCCTTGTAGAAAAGTGCCCAGTTGAGGGTGAAGGAATTAATGTTTTGAGCCAATTTTTTTATATTTGTGGTCCAAAGGGTCGAGCTTCACAATACTGATCTCATGAAAATCCATCGCCTCTGTCGAAAGTTTTAGGCAGACATACATACATACATACATATATATATATATATATATATATATATACATTTAAACAGACAGTTGACATTTATATAATGGATTACTAAGCTATTTTTTGTTTCACTTCAGTCAAAGTTCTTAGAAATCAGAGATGTCCTTTTCTTAGACTAACACTTGATTTATGTAGGAAGTACATAGATATTTTGAATATTTCATTAAAGTTCTTTTATTTCTCAAACGTTCAGTTAGTAAAGAAGTAAAGAACATGAATTTTCGTTTTCACAATTGACCATTTAAATGTTTCTTATTGATTAAATTCAAGGACAAGAATTCATCTAGTCTGGTAGAATATCCAGTTTAGTGCTATTACTCTATGCAATGTCACTTTGAGAAGGTGCATCATTCCTTGTGTAGTCCAGTATATAGCCATACTGGAGAGATCTTATTTAAATGTCAACTACTGTGTATTCATTTTTTACAGACTGTTATCTCCATAGTTGTTTTTGTTTCACCACGTTTCGGCCAACTCATGCTCTGGCCTTCTTCAGATGATTAACCGTGATGGGATAGGAATGCTGAGTCTTGTAACTGTATCCTTAGTTCCATAGTTGTTGTTGCCTCACGTTTTGTCCAATTAATCCTTTGGCATGCTTGAGGAGGATTGAAACCGTTATCTTCAGACGATGCTCACTTGGAACCATAGAAACTCAACGCTCCTATCCACTGTGCTACGCCCCCCACCCCTAAAAATATTCAAATACTATGTTATTTTGAATATTTAGTCAGGGTTTATTTGTAATGAAAATTCTCCTCATACCAGGTTGTCCTTACAAATGGAGAAACTCTAGGACATTATCTAGTAGGCATTCAAGTTGTCCATTATGGCAGTCAATTTTTCCTCTATTTAGTTTTGGCTGCTACTAGATTAGACTGTTTGAAGATACTTTGAAGACTTCCTAATTTTAAATGCATCAAGTATTAATGTTATGCCTCCCTTTCTCTTTGCAAAATTCAATCATGTTCTGCAAAATAAAAAAAAAACAATGTTTTTCTATAAAACAACCAAACCAAGCATCATGAATAAATATTTAAAGCTACCAAGAAATCGAAGCAGAAAAACTTTTTTGCCAAAGTAAGATTCAACATTAAATAACCCAAAAAGAGTCGCTATGCTGTAAAAAAAACAAAAACAACTGAAACAATTTAGTTACTATATAAACATTTGTGCATATATATATATACATGGAAATTTTGACTTAAATTACGTATAATTACAACGAAAATATTTGTTTGACAAAGGAGTACAGAAAGACGTTAATAATTATCTGTACTCTTTTGTCAAACAAATTTTATTGTAATTGTACATAATTTAACTAAAGTTCCATTTATATTATTGCTCTATCTCACATATTGAACTTTCTTCTGGGATCGTTTTATAAATATTGTATAATATTATAATGTCAATAATAAATATTGATACTAATATTTATTTGGACTTTGTTTAGTGTATTATACAAACTGTATTCTTACGGCATTTCAGTATTTCATTTAAATTATAAATATATATATAATATATATATATATATATATATATATATATATATATATATATATATATATATATCCTTGAGCACTCCTTAATAATCACACGGGTTTCATTCTTACCTCTAGGAAACCAATCTATACAACCATTTTATTTATATATATATATATATATTTATATATATATATATATATATATATATATATATATTAGTATAAATTCAATATGGCGTAATGGAAAAATAAAAAGGTATTTGCAGCTTCCCTTTCAATTTTCGGATTTTAATCATGTCAAATCACACTTCAATTCCTTTTGACGGATTGATTGTTGCTATTTCTTCTGATGAGTTAAGGGCGTAATAGATTCACTGATTGATATAATAATTGCATGATTGATTTTGCGCTACGAAACAGATACTGTCAAGAATTGTATAAGTCAACTGAATTAAAGGAATAAATTATAAGATGGTCAACATCATGAATTTTGGAATATAAATTTTTGTCATTTATTAGATATATATATATATTTGGTTTCGATCTCAGCTCGAGTATTGTTTTTGTTTTTTACTTACAAGAAGTGAACTGTTGAAATCAACATAATACTTGCATGAACATGTTTGTTTCTTTTCATTTCTTTTGCTTCATTTTTTTAAAAAGGAATTTAACGTTATGTTTAATACCGAGCAACGTCGGTTACACCTGCTAGTATATATATATATATATATATATATATATATATATATATATATATATATATATATATATATATATATATATATATATGTGTGTGTGTGACTATGCATATGTAAGTATGTGATGTATATACATTTTTATAGAATAAGCATTTTTTGATAGACTGACTTCCTGCTGTCATCATCCATTATGAACGTGCAGAAACTCTTAGTCATTTAGTTGCTAGAATTTATAATCAACCAGAAATTGTATTTTCTTGCAATGCAGTTAGGGTGGGGTCTGGTTGCACATGGTTGTTTGCTAATGTATTTCCAGATATGTTGTTTGTCCATTTCTAAAACGGCGCTAAAGTTAAATTGTTCCACAACTCTAAGAAATCTGCTGGAGGTTCCAGCTTGATATGACTGATTTTAAGCTAGTCAAAAAGATGTTGAATTCATGGAATTTTTTATTTTTTTCCTTTCTCCTATGACCAACATTCACTTCCTGTCAGGATGAGGCTAAACGCCTTTTTGGTGAGCGGTGCAACAAGAATGTTCTGTTTGAGACCAATGATCATCCGCTCTTACGATAGTCATGTGCGGTATTCGTTTAATTAATATTTCTTTTACTTAGTCGGCGGCAAATAATATATTAACCTTTTTTTCTTTTTCATTTTGCATTTTTCAAATTCCCATGTTTTTTCTTCCTCCGAACATTTTTATGATATATAACACTTGTGGTCCACTGATATGCTTTATTTTGTTCTTATTACTGATGCATGATTAATCACAAAACTAAAAGCCGCTCGAGGATAAGGGTTAATGAAATGGATAAATTCTAAATTGAATTATGAAGAATATTATGAAATGATTGATAATTGGGTATTTGTTCAGATTAAGGACTGTGCCATCATCACAATTTTCCGGGCAGTTTACATAAAACTCCTAAATGTGCTGAAATGCTGATTGCAATCGCAACAGCCAACGTTTATTAAAGAAAACATTTATTTGCTATCATTCGTTTATTATAAAGAAAAAAATATATTTATCTTCATTTGAATAAAAAAATAATCAAATATTTATTTGCTATCAGTTGTTATTCAAAAAATAAATATTTATTCATGAAACTTACCTTGCAATGAGTTTTTTCTTGATTTGAATTTAATTTTATTAGTTTTGTGAAAGATTGTCCAATAATTTTTCTTTGTAACAAAAAAAAAAATGTATTTTCTTCGTAACAACAAAAACAAAATGTTTTCATTTTTCAATTAATTTTACATTGAATTATCTTCATAAAAACAGAAATACGTTTTTCATCAAAAAAATTGGCCAGTGTTTGTTCGGCACCTTCCGGCGTTTTACGTAAACTGCTTGGAAAATTCTAACCGTATCACAGTTCTTACTCTACAGAAGTACCGATAATTGGATAAACAATGTTATTGTTTTCTTTCTAAAATAGTTTTGCCCAACAGGTTATTATTACCTGTGAAAATTCCACAGCGGCATCTTTCATACGTAATATATTGCTACTGGGCATTCTGTGAACATTCAGCGTGAATGGAGACTTCGCGATATTATTGTATCCCTTTTGTTAAAACTGTAAAAGTATTTATGTAAGTAATCTGGTTAATGTTGTTTCAGAATATATCTGGTTATTACGGTTTATATCCAATATCCTTCTAGGAGTCTGTGACATATTTCTATTGAAATGGAAACCACATGATATCATTATACCATCTTTAGACAGAACAAATACTACATTTGGATCCTAGCCAGAAGATCAAGAAGGTACGTTTTAGTTTCACATACGACCCAAAAGTGACATGATTTTTTTTATATATCATTTTTTATATTGCGTCTTCGGTGATCGGGAGATCCTATTTATTAGAAAGAGGATAAAGGGTGATGACATACAACAAGCATAAAATCAGCATATCTATATATAAAGTTAATGTTCGTCGTATGTTATCACATTTGATCCTTCTTTTTAATTGTAACAGCTTGTATGTGCATGTGTGAGAAAATATTGGTAACAGCAGCTGTTAAAGCATGTTTGCAAATTAGCAAGTGTCTGCGAGCTTGCATAACAAATGAAAACTACAGCATTTGGTCGAGCAAAGGAAGCAGTAGGGCGTTTTCATGTCTGTCGAGAGAAAAAATGCACCATGTGGAGAGAATCAAGTTGCGCACCAGGTGAGATAGACGTGTGACCCTGTGGTGGTGGTGGTGGTGGTGGTGGTGGTGAGACTTTTGAGCTGGTGTTGAGATGGCAAGGTTTTGTTGATCTCACAGCAGACGAGATGAGCAGTAAAAATAAAAACAATGAGCAGGCATTGTTGGGAAAGTATTGGTAATAAATACCTTTTGTTAAAATAGAAAAAGAAGCAGAATCAAATTTTTGTTTATTTCCTTTTTTTGTTTGCTCTTTTGCAGCAGTGCCGGATAGCGTGTGGGTCAGTGAGGTTTGAACTGTAACAAGAGTTAAAAAGTAACGGCCATGTTTCAATTTTAATAATAATAGTAATATTTGTAATAGTAATTGTAATATTAATCCTAATAATGATGTTAATAAGCACAATAATGTTAATAGTAATGATTATAGTAATGATCGTAACAATGATAATAGTAATAATAATAATATTATGGAGGCATGTCCGGTACTTAACATTTTAAGACATAGAAATTTGATATTTTGCAGGAATAATCTGTCTCTATATACAGATTGCGTTATTTATTCTTTAATCTCGTCAATGTATATCCGCCAGGGGGAACATGAAACGACACCCGCTGACATTTATTTTGACATATTTTTTTCGATTATTCATAATAATCGAAATATTGTAAGGCTAAACAACTCTTGTGTATGAAGTTCTATTGTCTCATATTTTTGTCATTGGACAATTCGCTGTAGGATCGTGTTATAATCTTAGTCCAATAGGACAGCTTTCCTTTTCCTACTGCTCATATTAATATAAAGTTTTTATTTAATTTTATTTTGTTCTAGCTGGGGATGAGGCATCCTACTGGATGCCTGACATTTACCATCTAGCTCATAAATTCTAACCGGTGAATCTTTTAAAGATCCCAACCATTCCTTTATGTACAAGTGTTTGTATCTTGCACTTGGTTCACCGAGTGTATTTGCTAGGTAGTTTTTGAAATTCTTTTTCATGAGTCTGGTTGTTCCTATAATTACTGGAATGAGGAAGATCTTCCAAAGATTCCAGTTTCTTTTCACTTTGCACATAAGACCTTGCTATTTTGTTATCTTCACCCTCTTCACTCGGTGTAACTCAGCATCATGAGAAAACTAACTTCTACTAAGGTTGTTTCTTTCTCCTTCTTGTCTCGTATCATGTCAGGTTTAATAACTTTGTTTTCTAAGTAGGAATTGCATAATCAGTGAATGGTGCATGTCTTACTTCCAGCTGTTCATTCTGGTGTATGTTGCAAGGATTTGCTGCTGTATTCGATATTCAACTTTTACAGATGGTCCGAGGAGATATTTATACACTTCATTGTATCGAATCATACAGTAGTTGTCCTCTAGCAAAACCCACATTACCTCGTTCTTGGAGAAGGACCACTGGAGGATAAGGGTTAAAGAATGTTGGGTTGACTGAGATAACATTGACATTCGGTAATGGTGAAGCTTGGGTAGGGTTTGATTATTTAAGAGCTCAACAAGAAATTATTTACATTAAATTTGAAAACGACCATGTTAGTCAGCTGGGAAGCAGCTCCACTGTATCTGTTGTATCCCACAAGCATAGAGATCTGAGAAAGAAACTTTGCTCATGGAATTTTTGTTTAGATTTAGCCACTAATAGAGAGTAAGGAAAATTATTAGTAGTTATTGTAGATAGACAAGGGTTTTGTTATGAATGCTTTGCAGAGAGAGACCCTAGATTGACGCTCAGTCGAGTACTTGCCATAAAAAATAACGATAACAGTGATACTCACAGCATTTTTTCCATGAAAAAATGCCCTTGTCCACTGTTTTAAAAACAGATTCTGTATTTTGATTCCAGCTAAAAGGAGCAGAGCAGTTCGCTTGCTGTAGTCTTAAAAAATGCAAAGTACAATCTATCTATAAAAGTGAAAATGTCTGTGTGTATCTGTGTACATTTCCCTGCCAAACTACTCTGTCAATTTTCAGTCTACAGACACGAGATTTAACATAACTGGTATTAGGATTTGGGAAAATCTTTTTAATTGGTTTTTGGCCAGAAATTTGGCTGTCAAAGTTCAACGATTTGACCTTTGAAAACTCTACTAAACTCCTTCGCCAATTTTTGGGTCTAAACGCTTGAAATTTTAGATGTAGTTTACCTGGACACGAATCAAACTTTTTAATATATATATATATATATATATATACATATGCACATAAAGTTATGAACATTAGTACATAGGGCCCCAGCAAATCTGGGCTGGACCTCTAGTTTTTTTAATAAAAATAAGTCTACAGATAAATACTTATTACAACTATTAACAAAGTGTGTGGAGATTTTGTTTTATAAAACTTCCTATTTACATGTCTATAACATATATATGAATAGTTTAGTTATCTAATCCTTTGTAAGCCTGTTGTGTTTGTAAGATGTGCACCTGATTGTCATTTCAGCTAATGATGGTGACATATCCTTTCCACTGTTCTTACTTTGTCATGCATACATAATGAATAGTTGGCCAGCAATTGCAGTTCTCTGTAATTAGAATGTCAAATTGCTTCCACAGTTCTGAAAGCAAACACTATCTCTATTTTTCTTTCTTTCCTGATCGCTTTTACTGCTTCACTCTTTCTTTTATCCTGTCTCTCTCTCTTTTATCCTGTCTCTCTCTCTTTTATCCTGTCTCTCTCTCTTTTATCCTGTCTCTCTCTCTCTCTTATCCTGTCTCTCTCTCTCTCTTATCCTGTCTCTCTCTCTCTTGTCCTATCTCTCTCTCTCTCTCTTTCTCTCTCTCTCTTTCTCCTGTCCTATCTCTCTCTCTCTTTCTCCTGTCCTATCTCTCTCTCTCTTTCTCCTGTCCTATCTCTCTCTCTCTTTCTCCTGTCCTATCTCTCTCTCTCTTTCTCCTGTCCTATCTCTCTCTCTCTTTCTCCTGTCCTATCTCTCTCTCTCTTTCTCCTGTCCTATCTCTCTCTCTCTTTCTCCTGTCCTATCTCTCTCTCTCTTTCTCCTGTCCTATCTCTCTCTCTCTTTCTCCTGTCCTATCTCTCTCTCTCTCTTTCTCCTGTCCTATCTCTCTCTCTCTCTTTCTCCTGTCCTATCTCTCTCTCTCTTTCTCCTGTCCTATCTCTCTCTCTCTTTCTCCTGTCCTATCTCTCTCTCTCTTTCTCCTGTCCTATCTCTCTCTCTCTTTCTCCTGTCCTATCTCTCTCTCTCTTTCTCCTGTCCTATCTCTCTCTCTCTTTCTCCTGTCCTATCTCTCTCTCTCTTTCTCCTGTCCTATCTTTCTCTCTCTTTCTCCTGTCCTATCTCTCTCTCTCTTTCTCCTGTCCTATCTCTCTCTCTCTTTCTCCTGTCCTATCTATCTCTCTTTCTCCTGTCCTATCTATCTCTCTTTCTCCTGTCCTATCTCTCTCTCTCTCTTTGTCCTGTCCTATCTCTCTCTCTCTTTGTCCTGTCCTATCTCTCTCTCTCTCTTTCTCCTGTCCTATCTCTCTCTCTCTTTCTCCTGTCCTATCTCTCTCTCTCTCTCTTTCTCCTGTCCTATCTCTCTCTCTCTTTCTCCTGTCCTCTCTCTCTCTCTCTCTCTTTCTCCTGTCCTCTCTCTCTCTCTTTCTCCTGTCCTCTCTCTCTCTCTTTCTCCTGTCCTCTCTCTCTCTCTCTTTCTCCTGTCCTCTCTCTCTCTTTCTCCTGTCCTCTCTCTCTCTGTTTCTCCTTTCCTCTCTCTCTCTCTTTCTCCTGTCCTCTCTCTCTCTCTTTCTCCTGTCCTGTCTCTCTCTCTCTCTCTCTCTTTCTCATGTCCTCTCTCTCTTTCTCCTGTCCTGTCTCTGTCTCTCTTTCTCCTGTCCTGTCTCTGTCTCTCTTTCTCCTGTCCTGTCTCTGTCTCTTTTTTTCTCTCTCTCTTTCTCTCGTTTTCTCTCAATAACGCGTCCGTTTCATTTTGTCATTCTCTTTTTCATTTTTTTTTTATGTATGAGAACGTTTTTTTTTTGTTTGTTTTTTCTTAGCATTTTTTCTTTTTATGAACATTAAAATATAATCATAGTAAACCTTATATCTTGAAGCTTTATTTCAATCATGATTTTGATTCTACAAAATTTTTTAAGTTTAAGATTTGTTAAGAAAAACATAAATTCAGGGAATGTTGCTTAAAATTGATGGTTAATGACTATGAATTATATTCAATATAAATCTGAAATATTTGAAATTTGTACCAGTATTATGCTTCATAATACCCTTTTAAAATACACCAATGAAAGTGAAATTCTGGAAATATTCAAGTATTCTTGTGGCGCATGTAAAAATGTGCATTGGTAACAATTCCATCCATTGCTCTTTCTGCAAGACGTGGCTACAAAAAGCATGCTCTGCAGGTACCTTTAAGTGCGCCAGTTTTACCCCTCCCCTGTATGTAATACGATATAACTATAATTTAATATTATTATCCTAATTTTTTTTACCATTTAAAAGAAGCTTCAAATAAACTGCTAATATTTAAAAAACAATTTATACAAAAATAATGAAAATACAAGACCAAAATTGTGTTTATATTATATACACTTTAAAACAACGTTCCTATATAGTGACGTTTTTAAGCCGTTGACACATCATGTTTTAAAAATCTAGCAAAAATCAAATAGTCATATTTTCCTGAAATTTTCGATATTTATTCATTATTAAATAAACTTACATAATAAAAGTTGGTTTCGTTAAATATATTAGAGGAAATTTTTTTAACGTGTTTTACACCCCCCCATATTTCTTGTTATGAAAACTAAAAATAATAAATGTAGGTCGATAAAAATTTCAACATTTTTTAAAGCTGAAAAGATCAAATAATTAAAAAATAATTATATATATAAAATCCCGTCATTTTTTTCACTTAACTGTAAGTTGTAAATAAAATTGGACATAAAATCAGTATTATGTTAAAAAAATAAAATAAACAACTTTTCTTGATTTTTTTTTTTTTTTTTTTTTTTTTTTTTTCCTCGGTAATATAATTATTTGAATTACAACAAAAAACAGAATTCTAAGAAATAATTACTTTTAAAAAGCTTTACATTCGAATATTACGTGATATGAAGTTTAAATAGCTTTTTTATATAACAGGTTTCCAATAATAAAAAAATATATTCATATAATAGAATATATGACTCTTGAGATAATAAAAATTACAAAAACAAAATCGACTAAAAAAAAATCGATTGGATTTGATTATTTAAAATGACAGAGGGTGATATTCAAATTTTGTGTCATTTTTCCAAAAAATGTATGGAGGCCTGTAAGCACAGCATCTTTAGATACATGTATCAACAGAACAGGTTAAAATGAATCTTATCGTCTACTGGAAGGCAGGCAGTTGACTTTTTGAAAACTGAAGGAGATTTATATAGAGACAAGTAGAGAGAGAGAAAGAACATTGAGGGTTGAAATTTGAACAATTTTTAGAAGGACGACGTGTGAAAGGCAGGCAGTTGACTTTTTGACAACTGAAAGAGAACATTGGAATCGAGATTTGTTGATGTTCATTTCTTTGTTGTCATTAAAATATAAGTGTATTAGCAATATAGGTTTCCGGTGTGAGATATGGTGTGGAAAATGAACAAAAACAAACTGGTGGAAACCTTGTAGAATAGTGGAATACCGTACGTTTATTTATTTTTCAAAGTCGCATATAACATCACATATAAAACCAGTAAATGGGGACTTACTGTTTTGTTTCATTCATTTTTTCAAGGAGTTCATACCCATACAGTTAGAAGTCCTAATACTGCTAGCCAACTCATCGGGTACAAATTTAATAACATATACAGTTTTTGATATTCATTGCTGAAAAAAATCTTGATTTGCTTTTTTTTTGCTGTCTTTTTTGGCTGACATTTGACTAAGATGTTTTTTTTTTTTAAACATAGCTGAATCTCAAAATCGAAGAATATTTAACAAGTATTTTGTATGATTATAATATATAGCATATACTCAGTTTTACTATAATATTAAATGCATATAGGACCTGTGGAAATTCCACAGAATAAGAAATATATTTAATCAACAAATATTTTCATAAAGCTGATAATTTTCTGGATAGCACAAAAAATCTTTTTTTTTTTTAAACAAACAAAAAAACAAAACAAACAAAAAACAATAATATGCAGCAAATATGAGTTTTTGAATAGTTCTATGAAAATAGTGTCCATTGTATTTTAAATATAGGACGGACCCAAATGAGATAAATTAATAAATACTAATAAAAACTCAAAGTAATATTGTGCTACATAGTTAAATACAAATAAAATTACATTGTAAAAGATAATCTTTAATTTACTTAAGTCCAGCACCTCTTAGCAGACAATGATCTTTCTTTGTCCTGTTTCTTTTGAATGTTCCCTTTTTTTACATAACGTTTCAGTGAAGACCCACTCCATGTTTAAATCCTTACAAGTGGCTTTCTCACACCATTACAACAATGATCATATATTATGACATTTGAAAATAAGGCTATATCAAAGGGAAGTCACTCTAATATTCTTGTTTAGGGTGGTCAGATTGGAGTTTTTAAAGCCCAATCGCGAATTTGACAGTTTTTGAAGCAGTTTGGCCTTCAAAAATTACTTTTGATTTTTTGAAAGCACAAGAAATTGACTAACTAAGCAACAAATAGAATATTATGTGGATATGCACATCTTCTTTGCTGTTTTACAAAAATTGAAAAAAGTTTCGGGTTTTAGCAGATATTCTATTATGATAAAAAGTTGTGCCCCATATCTCTCGGTTTACCTGATTTTTTTATAAACGTACTTATTACATATCCTATCAAACAGTGTGCCCATTGTTCTTGCTGAATATATGGGTACAACCTCCTCCTTTCAAGTTGCTTCTTCAAATTAGTGCACTTGGTCTTTGGTTCTTGGTTTTTAATTGTCAGGCATATATCTTTTTTTTTTACATTGGTTTCTCACACTAAATTTTGTTTTACATATTGACCTTACTATTTATGGTCTCTCTCTCTCTCTCTCTCTCTCTCTCTCTCTCTCTCTCTCTCTCACATATATATATATATATATATATATATATATATATATATATTCAAAAAAATATATTTTTGGATGGATAATCTTTTTTTTTGTTTTGTAAACCAGCCTTATTTCCTTCCAAATTAGACTTTTGAAAGGTGTATTTTTTGGTTTACGTTTGGAGTCCAAGAGATTGAACACGTGGTGGGATCCCTTTTCAGGATTCGTTTTTTTTTTGTGTATGTATGTGTATGTGTGCGTGTGTATGTATATGCATATGTATTTTTATGTTATATAGTGTGTGTAGAATTGCTACGTTTGGTAAATACTGATTAAATCTTAAATTAAATAAAAACAGACATTAAGTGACTAGAATTTTTAAATATCTAGATTTAAATGTGTACATATGTACATACATTTGTATATGTGGGTGTATATTTTTTGTAGAATTGATATCTATAGTAAATGCTAATTACATTTTAAAGGATTTCAGTATAAAAAATAGGCATTTCGTGACTGTTTAATCCTTATTGTTAATAGGTAATCAATTTTTGTGTACATTTCGAAATGGATATTATTTTTTAAGGATTTATTTTACTTCAATTAGTTCTAAGAGATCAAGAGGCTCCCTTCCGGGGCTAACACTTGGTTCCATAACAATTTAAATTTATATCTGAGGGCTCTTTTCAAGATAGATGTTGTTTCCTTTATGGCTGCTATCTGTATTTCGTTACAGTTTGGTCTTCAAGGAATTGCTTATAAGTATTTCTGAAGATTCTTTTTATTAGGCCAGTTGCTCCTGTCACAACTGGTATAATGTTTATTTCTTTCAGAGACCATGTCGTTTTTAGATCATTTTTAGGTCCTGATATTTTATCTTTTCCCGTTCAGCTCTATTAAGGCCAAAATCATTTGGACTGTGACATCGATAATGAGCGCAGTTCTTTCCGGCTTGTTCCATATTACAATGTCTGGTTTGATGACTTTGTCTTTATATATTTGCCTGCCTGTATGTCTTTGTCATAGAACACTGTTACCTTTCGTTTGATGTTAATATATGTGTATGTATATATATATATATAAATATTAGTAGACTGGAAAAGCCATAGTGGAGATAACAGAAGTAGCAAAACTAAAGCTGGTTGGTCAGCCAGGACACTATATATACAAATGTAGGCAGATGTAGGTATATTTTATTGGTTTGAAAATACGGATTCTTTTTACCAAATGACGTTAAATTTTAACTATAGAATAGTATTATAATCTTCAAAAAGCCTGCAAATTTTCATATAGTTTTGTCCCATAGAACTAAAGATATGAGCATTTAAATATTCAATTTGGCTACGAGTATAGATATAGCCATATATATAGATATACTAGTTTTTTTTTTTTTTCTTTTTTGACAATTTTACAAGTTTTAAATCTGGGCGACTATTGATCGGAATTTAACAAATGAAGTTCGTTGGAAAGGTAATGACCTGAATTGTGTAGTAGGCTATGCGATATTTGCCCTTAAGGTCGCACATTGTTTAAACAAGTAAGGGATCACTTTTCAATATTAATTTAACATAAAATGAGTAGCCACTTTATGGACACATTGGCTACAAAGTGGATGTTTATTTTACGTTAAATTAATATAGAAAAGTGATCCCCCCCCCACTTTTTAAATCTATAATTTATTCATATCATGGAAATTACTAGTTTCTTGGGATTTTAACTGTTTTCGTTTTCAGCACCCCCAAAAACCTATAATAGTTGTAATTTTAAAGGATCTTTTGGGTGTGAAAAGATATTGCACCTTTACCGATATTTCAATCATTTGTTTTCCTAGTTTTGCATATGAATTACAAAATATCTGATATTCCCTAAACCTCTTGATGGAGGGAAGACTAAAACTTGCTGCTATGGTTTCAAATGAACTGAAATAACACCAAGAGGAGACTTGATTCCAAATATTTCTCATATGTTTTATCTCCCCTCTTTGGTTTTCATACGTAATTAATTTTCAGTGTATAAGAATTATTTAATACTGGAGATATTCCTAATCGTACCCTATTTCCAAAAGAGGGGGGATATAACATGAGAAATATTTGGAATCAAGTCTTTTCTTTGCTGTTATTTCAGATCATTCGAAACCATAGCAGCAAGTTTTAATCTCCCCTCCATCAAAGCCAGAGGTTATATATGTATATAGATATATTTGTGTATGTACATTTTTCATTATTAAAAGAAAAAAAAAAAAAAAAAAGAAAGACTAATTGTAAGGCAGTTCGTAGAGATGAAATTCTAATAGTAAAAGATTTCCAGCCCCTTCTCTCTCTTTGTTTTTCTTTGGCCAATGTTTGATTTACTGAATATAGAAGGGGAAGGAAGCGAGTGAAATGTGTGTATGTCTTACAAATATATTAGAGGGAGGGCAGGAACAGTAGGTTTTAATTGTTGTCAGTCTGCTGAAGGTCATCTTTGCTAATAACGTTTTTATTTTTTGATTTTGCATTCTATTTTGTTTAGTCAATTAGCCTTTCATTTAATTTTTTAAGTCACTGTGGAACCTCTGACAAGACAATGTGGTCAAAACGTTATATAATTTTATTATATATATCTCTATAGTAAACATTCCCAAACTACAGAAATGTTTATTTTACATTCATAGTGTTTTATTGCTTATATGTTATGTCTTAAATGTGTTTCATTGAATGGTAGAAATTTACCAAACAAATCTTTAGAGATATATATATGCTCCTCGGGGAAAATTTTTCTTTTTATATATATATATATAGCAGAACGTTGATGATGTAAAGATAGAAGCTTGGTTTTAGATGCATTAAAGTAACCAGCCACTTCTTCCCCCATTGTATCACGCGCTCAAGATCAGAGGAGAGAGAATCAGAAAGAAATTTGCCATTTACGGCCTTTGATGTGTTGCCATAGATGGCCGTGTCATCAGCATAGATGTCAGCAAGTGATTTAAGTATGTGTTTTGAGAGATCATTGATATAGATCAGAAAGGGAGTTGGGCTCAGGATGCACCCTTGATTGACACCAGCATTAATAATGAGGGCTTCTGATTTCTGCCTATCAACCACTACTCTTATGAGCCTATCAGAGAGAAATGATTTAATAATTGAGAAAACATTTCCAATTATACCGTAGCTGGAAATCTTGTGAAGTAGGCCTTTGTGCCATACCTTATCAAAGGCCTTTGATATGTCAAGAGCAATTGTTCTAGAAAGGAAGCCTTTGTCGAGAGATTCACTAATCCTATGAGATATAACCGTTAGCGCATCTGCTGTAGATCTAGCAGAACGGAAAACATATTGCATGTCACTAAGACAGTTTTTTCTGCTGAGGTGGTTGACTACTTCTTTATTTAATATGGATTCCAGCAACTTACTCATGATACACAGGAGACTTATAGGTCTGTACTGAGAAGATCTTTATCAGATCTCCATTACTCGCGATTACTACGATATTATCCCATTGATTACTGTACACGCAATAACCCTTATCTCCGAGTGGCCTCCGGACTTTGATAAGTGGTGACATCCTTGTAAAAAAAAATGTATATCTGTTTGTGTTTTATTTATATATATATATATATATATATATATATATATATATATTAGTTGCCTTAAATAAGTTTCCAGACTTTTTTCGTACAGGCACTTTTATTAATAGTACACATATGAAACTCTACATAAAAGTAATCTCCTCTGGCTGCAATGCACTTATTGTACGATTCCAACCACTTCTGTAAGGCTCCATAGAAGTCCCTTGTGTGAGCATTTCAATGACTCTCGTCACAGCCTCTTTCATCTATTTAGTTGTGTTCTAACAACAACAACCTCTAAGGTTTTCCTTGAGCTTAAGGAATAACCAGAAGTCACAGTGAGCAAGTGCTGGACTATAGTAAGAGTAATGAACTGTCTTGATGCCCATCTTGGTCAAATAGTCTGTGATTTTCTTTGAGCATTCTTAGGAGAAACTTTGCATCTTCAATTCCTCGTGAATAATTGTGTGTACAGTTTTCATACTGACATCATACTGTGCACTTTTCTACAGACACACAGTGGTCTTTATCAATGAAATTCTTTATTTGGTCAAGCAACTCTGGTATTCTTTACTCCTCTAACACCTCTTGTCATCCTTCACGGACTCCTTGCCTTCCTTGAATCCTTTATGCCACCCAAATACTGATGCTTGATTTATGCTAGATGGTCCAAAAGTAGTTTTAAGCATTCCATACGTTTCAAACAGAATTTTATTGTATATTGTTCTTCTAAAGTGTCCTCACATCCAGAGTGCATTTTTGAAATTTCCCAGGCGTGATAATCGGGCTTTAGTAGGGTGTATTCCAATTCCTTCTGTAGCTGTTCATTTGAACATGAAATCATTAAAATTAGTCATCTCGTAAGATGTATAGCAATAAAATACTAAATTTTTGTGAGTCTACAGCAATTTTAAATACCTGTACAAAACAGTCTGAAAACTTATTGAAGGCACTTCTTATATACACAAAGGAAAATTAAATGATGACGAATAAAAAAAAAAAATTACATTATTTGTTGAATGATCAAATGTTCAAAAACAAAATAATAATAATCCATGGAGTTTTGAAATTTATCATTTTCTTTTCAGAGAAAATGAATACCCGAGAATAGTTAAGTAGAGGAGAAACTTTTTGGTCAGTATAAAAATTGAAAACTTTGAAATTGCAGTTGTAAACATTGAGCGAATTGGATGCATTGCGATAATATTCTCATCTTTTCTAATATATAGTTTGAAAAATATATATGAGAATTAACCTACACAAAATTTGTGTCATAAGGGTTTGTCAGGTTGTTGCATGAAATTGATGTTGCTTGGTATTTTTATATATTCCCATGGTACTGGCTTTGCTAGTCAGTCCATCAGATTCTTTGTTGTTCACACATCCATTTATCAGGCAAGTGCTCACGTGACCTAATTTCCCTGTTTCTTCTTTTTGGGAAGGATTGGGTTTCTCTATTCTTTTATGTTTTTAATCTGAATGTTTTACACTTACATTTTATGTTATGCTAGTGGATTTTATTTTTTTTATTATTATGATTATTATTTTTGATATTGTTTTTATTATTTATGACTGCTTTTTTGTGTGTTATCCTGAATTAGTTTATTTTGTGTATATATACGTTTGCTGTTTTACACCTGCAATTTGGTGTTTTTACAGTTTAGGATAGCTAATTTCTTATTCAAACATTGTCTACATGGGTTTTCTGAGCATCTACATTTTAAAAGATATGTTGCATGTGAGTGCAATTAAGTGTTGATACCAGAACGAGAGTTAGCTAAAATCCTTGAGAACAAGGATCCTCTTCCCTTCCTTGATTAGATTTTATTAGATCGGTGAAAAATGACGGTCATTCATAAAAGCCCACACTTTAAAAATTAATCCAACCCCTTTGTCATATCACATATATCTTTATCCTCATACGCCCCCATCCATTCTCCTACCTAAAGGTTAAGAGATAGAGCAAGTAATTTGAAACAGAGTTGGCGTGAAAATCAGACCACATGGTGGCAAAAAATATTTGAAAAAAAAAAAAAAGAACATTTTGTGTATATATGTTTGCTATTTTACTCTTGCAATTTGGTGTTCTTTACAGTTTAGAATAACTAATTTCTCATTAAAACATTGTCTACATGGTGTGAAAATCGAATGCAGATGTGAACGAACAGAATCCGTGGTGGAGAAATTACTAAATTTGCCACATGCCTGAATCAACTCACTGGATATGACTGCACTGGAGAAAGTATATTGAAAAACAAAAAATGCTGAATAAAAACAGCATTAGTGAACCATTACTGGGAGCTTAAGGAAAGCTGATGATCAATGATAGTAAAGTGGAAAATAATACAGCAAGTCAGCATATGTAGAAACTTGACACATGTAGACTATGTTTGAATGAGAAATTAGCTATTCTAAAATTTAAAGAACCCCCAAATTTAGTAAATTGCAGGAGTGATATAGTAAACATCTCTACAAAAAATATACTTAAATATAGGATAGCAACACACGCACACAGCATTAATAAATAATAACAAAAAAATAGTAATTATAATAATAATTAATAAACAAATACATAAACCAATACACTAGTATAAAATAAAATGTAAGGTCACTTCCCAATACAAAGAATATAAAAGAGTAGATACATGAAAATACATAAAATTTTATGTAGATATATATATATATATATATATATATATATATATATATATATACATAAAATTTTATGTATTTTCATGTATCTACTTTCAGTATTTATATTGACAGTAACTAGAGCTAGTTAGTAAGTTTTGAAAATATATACAGCAATTAAGCTAGACAGAATTTTTCCATGTTTCATCCTCGTAAGGATTTGTCAGGCTATAGTATGGAATCGATGTTGCTTCATATATATATATATATATATATATATATATATATATATGAGTGACGTTCCAAAAGTAATGCCTCCTATTTTTTATTGCACTCGAATGGATCAGAAATTACATAAGGATAACTGAACTTATTGCATTCATGATCTGAAAGTTTCATTTCTTTGTTACAGACATGGATGATGTGAAACTCAAAGAAAGCAACTCTATCTATATATGTGCATCAGAAGCAAAGATGTGTCATTGAATTTCAGACATAAGTGCATCGAGAATGATGTTGAATATGTAGAAAAAAATTCTTGAGCACTCAATGTCACCCAATTTAATGGTACAACTCTCGTGCTCATAGCTGTTCTGTTTTTAGTATAAAAAATAGGAGACTTTACTTTTGAAACTACTTATATATATATATATATAATATAAAGCTGAATGTCTGTGTGTGTGTCTGGTCACAAATAGGCTCCTATATGGTTGACTATTATAGAAAATTGATCACATATACTGATAGAAGATGTATCGAGACACAGGAATGGGTATGTTTGATCTGGCAGAACGGTGGTTCATTAAAATTGTGGGGTCTGCGTTCGCGCCTGGTCCACAAAGTATGGAAATAAAAAAAATTAAAAATGAAACAAAAAACGTTTACAAGTGTTTTTGATATAGATGTACATGATAATATTTTGATAAGTATGTTTTAACTTAAATAGGGATGGTATAATAAAATTGTGGGGTCTGTGTTCGTGTCTGGCCTCCATAGAATGGAAATAGGCACACACTTTAATAAAGACTTTTCATATCTATCTGCGTAAGTATACTTTGATAATTATGTTTCAGTTTGAAGAAATATGATATAACAAAATTATGGAGTGTACGTTCGCGCCTGACCTCCATAGAATGGAAATATGTCACAAAGTTTAACAAGGTTTTTTAATATATATCCACAGAATATTGTGGTAAGTGTTTCAGTGTGAACATGTATGGTATAATAAATTATGGGGTTTATCTATTTTATTTTTACTTTCATCATATTTTGCTTTGGTTTTGATACCTCCAAATTCGAAGCTATCTCTTTACAACCCTTCTTTTTCATAATCTATCATACTTTCATAAATCAGAGTCCATTTTCTGTAGGCTGTTTTTGAACCCAGTCAACGATGGGTACTTTTGCTAGTATATATATATATATATATATATATATATATATATAATCTCCAGCTCGAGTAAACTTACAAAATCAGCATAAAATGTAATCTTATATTTAGAAAGTGAAAAAAAGAAAAGGCTTGCATTTGCTCCTTTTTTTTTTCTTCTTCTGTTAATCCAATCATGGAAATTGTTGCATTTTTCATTTGCCTCAAAAAGAAATAACTTCCAAGAAATAAATCGAAAATAATTATAAATAACAGAAAACCTTTTTGAGTTGGTTTACTTTTGTCTGAGAATAGAATTTTCAAAAGGTTCTTGTTATTTCATGACTGCTTCTGGCAAAAAATGCTTTTTCCGTCAGATTTTGATGCCACAAAAAAAAAAAAAAAAGAAGAATATAATGAGTGCAGGATTTAACATTTAATCTGGCGTGATGATTTTGTATATTTCTTATTGATTTCTTTGTTCGTTTTTATGATTCTGAACGTGGATTGATCTAGAGTTTCTTCAGCTGACTTGGAAGTTTTTTTTGTTTTTTTTTTTCAAAGAAGTTTTTGATTCGCCTAATGGATACAAGAATCTATGGAATCACCTCTATCCAACTTAAATCATATGGAATCTCTTGTAGAATTTACTTATTCACTAATATTTATGGGAAAAGGTATGAACCTACCATTTTACTCATCCTATGGATTAAAAAAAAAAAAACGACTTTTGGTCAGTTAACTGTATTTCACGATTCCTGATTTTCAATCAAGATGGCTTCTCTAAAGCTGAGGAATATTTCTAGACATGAGAGGGAAAAGAAATGATAGAGGATAAAGAGGGAAAAGATTTAGTGTGGGTAAGAGAAGTTTTGAAAAAAGGACATGGAAGGAGAAAAGAAAGAATAGATGGAGGCAATCCTGGGCAGAATTAATTGCTTTAGCAGAGCTATGGAGGCCAATATTGTTTCTTGTCTCCTTACCTAAAACTTTTAACAGTAACAACATATTTTAAAATGGTACTATACATGCATGTTAATCTGGCCCAAACTTAAATTTCTGTCAAACCTGCATCATTTTGAAAATCATGAGGTTTAATTTGAAAATTCTGTCTGTTATAAAAAATATAATTTTGTTGTGACTATTGTTCACATATATTTAAGGAAAGCGAAACTGGTTGGACTCACTTGAAATTGCAAATTGGAATCCGAACACTTTGTCATGACATGAAGATGATTAAATCTATACTCCTATAAATTCGTTTTTCTTTTGTGTGTATTGATATTCATATTAAAACCCCTTTTTTCTATTTATTTAAAAAGAAAATACAACTTTCTTATATATGGGTCGCAGAATTGCATTCACTAGCAAAAGATTTAGCTAATTTGCATATTCTTTTAAACATTCATTTTAATTAATACCTTATTAGTTCTATCGGTTTTCTTATGGGATAATCCTCTTTACACGTAATTATATTCATGAAGATATTGTACACAATTAATACTTGCATAATATTTACGTAAAAAGGTAAACACAAACCTCTTTCTATATATATTTATGTATGCGTATATATATTTGTTTAAAAAATTTTGCCTACCAAACTCCTGTTCGTTTTTTGTTTAGAGACATGAAACTTAATATATAGGGTATTCGAACCCACACAAAACTTTATATTTGGGTTTTAGCTGGGGAAAATCAGGGGCAAAAGTGTGAAAATTAAAAAAATGGAATTTGCCAGGTGAAGGTTGAACGATGGCACTACGAATATGGATGTGTAACTTAATAGCTATTGGTTCATGTTTTAATTTTTACCCTTGCAGCAAACATGTCTTCATAGCTCAGGCATTAACGTCAAAGGAAAAACTAAATTGTAAGCTAAAGGTTTGGATTCTCGGTGGTGTTGCACAAGTCATTTTTTTTTTTTTTACTTTTTAAGTCATTACTATATATTGTGTCCAATATAATATATTAATAAATATGAAATCTGCATTAATCAAAATATATTTAAGTGTATTTTATGACCGGACAATGCCACTAGTGTAATATAAACCAGCATCATGCTCCTTTCCTTATATAGTCTTCTTTTTTTTCCTTTTTTTTTTTTACACGGTGGTCACCACTTATCAAGGCCCGGAAGCCACTCAGGGATAAGGGTTATTGCAAGTACAGTACGTTGAACACATGACTATGGATCACGCTTATTTAAGGAGAGTGAAACTGGTTGGAGTCAGTTGAAGCTGCGAGTTGGAATGCAAACACTTAGCAGTTAAATTGTCAACTCATTTATCAGTTGTTGTTTCCTGATACGGACTTCTATTATTGTACCTCATAAAATAAATCTATTTTATATCTGGGCATTGTTTTCTACTTGATTATATAGCACAATAATAATGGGGGAAGGTATGAACTTAGCATTTCACTCTAGCTATGGATGAAATAGCAGCTTGTGATCACTTAACCGATTGATTTAAAACAGATATTGTTTCAGCTTTATATAACTCTGAAGGGGTTAATCTGCCATAAAACAAACTTTATTAAAAGAACTTCTGTAATGTAATGGAAGTAACATTAGAAAAGATCAAAGTTAATCTCTTGTAGTGATGTGAAAAATAGTGGGCCAAACAGAAGTCTGTCCAGTTTTCTTTGGTTAACAGACATGTTTTTGGAAGATTTCTTTCCTTCCCTGTGGGTGTGTCGAGGAAGATGTGCTTTCATGAGGGAAGAGAGAATGCCAAAAAATTATATATTTATATTACACATGACAGCACGATCCTGAACAAGTTCATCCACGCAATCCCGAACACCTCCGATGGTTCGGCATGACACAATCCCGAACGATACTGTTGCCTTGGCATGACATGATCCTAAACAATATCGATGAATTGACACAACACGATCACGAACACAGTAACACAGAGCAACTGTGTTTTTCAACTACCCCCAATGACTTATTGGCTTGTTTTTTTTATAGCCGTTGGGCAAAGCTCAATTGTCACTATGGGCAGGATGGATATAACTTATTGGTAGACTTTTGATTTGCAATTGAAAGGTGCCGGGTTTGCTTTTCACCACAGGTAGGCCTGACTGGCATACAATTCTTATGCGCTTTCACACATGCTTGTCACAGAAGATTCATAATGTTTAATTCTCTGCAGAGGGATTTAAAGAAACCTTAAACTAAGAAAAAATATTAAAACACAAAAGCATAATGTTATTGCTATATACTTGTCAACACCTGCAGAAACTGCTACATATTCAATGCATATTATGTAGTCTGCTACTTTTGTTGCCAATATGTATGTTGTTACTACTACAAAGATAAACAGGCAGTCTATATTTGCTGCTACTACATTCTGCACCAAATATCATATAGCTTCTCTATATCCCATTCCCATTACGAATCTTGTGACAAGCATTTCAGTCTAATAATTATTATACTTGTCTCATTGTTATTAGGCTTTGGTTTCAATCTCAGCTTGAGTATTTTTTTTTTTTTTTTTTAACTGACAAAAAGTCAACTGGTTAGAAAAAAAACAATACTTGCAAGCATATGTTTCAGTTTCTGTATGAATTAAAATATATTTATGCGTATTTTACGACCGGGCAAGGCCGGGCAGCCTGCTAGTATGTTATAAAACAAATCAAACATTTAAGTCGTTTATCAATCATGTTTTGCATGAACACCTTATGCACCTAGAAATTCACGCCATAAAAAAATACATGACAAATTGATGGTTCAGTGTGTCTCATATCAGAGTAAAAACAAAACAATAGAAACAGACTAACAAGACAGAAAGAGAAATCTATCAGTGGGAATGTGGCTTGTCACATTTGGTATTGATATAGAACTTAAGTAAGGCAGCATCAGCATCTTCCGGCAGTTTATGGTAAACAGCCAGAAAAGTTTCTGGAAAAAGTACATGTGAACACTGCCAGACGATGAATTCAAAACACTATAAACAAAACTTTGCCACAAAAAGATAAGACCTATCGTAAGTTTATTTTTATGAAAATATTTTTTATATAAGAAAAATATATTAAAAATATTTTTCAACAAATGTTTTAAAGAAAGAACTTGTTTTTTTATTTGTTTTTTTTTGTTTTTTTTTTCAAAATGAAAAAATAGAAACAACTATGAGCGAAAATCAAATTTTCTTTTTTATTCATAGAATGTATTTACGTGTTTATTTTTTATTAATTTTTTTTGTAAGTACGAAAACAATTTTCTTTTTTTATGGAAACACCTATGATCATAAACAATGTTTTTCAAGAATAGTATCTGATAAGTGAATTTTTTTTTTCTAATTAACGAAAACATTACATTCTGATTGGCTTGTCGTGACAGCTTTTTCTCACCAGAATATGTCGACGTGACCTCGCATTCTATGTCTAAACAGAAAAGAAGCGATTTAATTATAATCACATTTCATCCAATTTGATTGCCGACTTGTTTCTTTGTGAACATCACTCAAAACTTAAAACTCGTGGCTGAGCTCGATTTTTTTAAATTTATTTTTCCTTTTACAAAGGAGTCACTCAAGGATAAGGGTTAATGAGTGTACGGCAGGTAAAGAGGCAATATTGCAGTAATTGTTAGTAGTGGAAATTTAAGGAGACAACTCATCAAGAATTTGTTTACGTTGGACTTGAAGATGACCATATTGTAGTCAGCTAGAAAGTAGGGAAACAGAAAAGTTCCACAGGCGTGCAGTTCTAAGAGAGAATCTTTGTTCATGGAATCTACATTCAACTTTAATTATTTTTTATTAAACTAAAGCTGAGTTGATTAACGTTTGTTTCTTCTAAGCTTGTTTTCTCTATATATTTTAAATGCAATCATCATAATCAGTAGTTTACTATGCTGGCATGTGTATAAATTAACTCCCAAACCAGCCTATTTCTGGTCAGGTCTTTATTTATCTCTTACTTTCAAATTCTAGACATCTCACTAGAGATATTGTCCATTCCCTGCGACCCCCCCCTTTTTTTCTTTGGCCGAGCATTTATCACCTGCAACGTCTGTCATTCATATGCATCACTAAAACATGCAACCTAATGCATGTTTACAAGGTGTTGTGGGAAAATGTCATAATAGGCATGAATAATAGAGAAATAGTCTGGAACATGTAAATGGTCTCTTAAGGTTATTTCTATAGAGAAATGATTCCTTAGTAGCTTTTATCCATCCAATTTCTCATGTGAATTATATAAAAATACCTGACTATTTGACTAAGCCTGTAAAAAAACTATATTTGTGTTGCAATATTTTTGGTATCCGTATGAGTAAATATTTTTTTTCTTCTTTAAAAATACATTAAAAAAGAAAATTGACACAAGGCCGAACATGGGGGAGAGGAGGCGGTCTTCGCTGGCTAATACTAATTTAACCTAACTAGTTTCTACTTTCACCACAATACCACATTCATACTAAACATCCATCAGCGTATACATCCTTCACCAATCACCAGAAAAACATCATACTATGGTAAACTACTTAAAACCCATAAGGAAGAAGGGGAGTTTGGAAAATAAAAATTTTATGTACAATATAAAAATGAAATATTTACAATGTTAGTAACAAACGCACCCTCCCTCCCGTTACTAAACTGTGGCAGATACGCTGATTCGCACATGTCACATTGTCGGATGGGTGTACTGTGACTACAAACCAGGGTGTAATGGAGGCATTTAGGTCCCATTTTCAGGAGCTTTTTTTCCATGGAATCTGGTCTGTCATTAGAACAGTTTGACACCTACTTGGCTGACTTTTCTCATCTTTCGACAACCGAAGCGGCTAGATGCAAAGGTGGCATAATGGAGTATAAAGTCATTGAAGCCTTAAAGCGGATCGGCCTTAATAAGTCTCCAGGGATTAATACAAAGTGGATTTGAGGTTGTTGCACATCTTTATTCCCTTGCTGACAGTTTTATTTAACTCATGGTTTAGGAACGGCTCAATCCCCAAGTACTTTACTATGAGTATTGTGAAGCTGTTACACAAAAACAAAAATGGTTGGGATGGGTTAGATAATTATCGGCCCTTAACGATGCTTAATGCTGAGTTAAAGATTTTGGCCGATTCTCGCAAATCGCTTTCAGTTTGAACTAGCTAGTCTTATTAGCCCTGAGCAAACCTGTGCTGTGAAGGGCAGGACAATCCAGGATAATTTGCATACAATACGCTTGATGATAGAAAAAGTCCACACTGAGGCTGCGCTGATTAATTTAAATCCGTCTAAAGCTTTCGATAGGGTTGACCATCGATATTTGGGGCTGTTTTGTCGGCGGCTGGTTTTGGCCCACAATTTCATTTGTGGGTTTATCTTCTCTATGCTTACCCCACGGTGATGGTAGGAGTGAATGGGAAGAGATCGAGGTCCTTCAGCTTATCACGTTCTATTCGTCAGGGTTGCCCTTTATCACTGATGCTCTATGTGCTTGAGCTGGAACCTTTCTTGTGTAGGCTAAAGGTGAATCCCATCCTACAGGGAACCACTTTGCCAAGTGCCGCTTCCCTGGTGAAGTATTCCGCCTATGCCAATGATGTAACAGTGCTTGTAACGAGCAATGCTGAGATTAGTGTCGTCAGTGTAGAAATCAGATTGTATGAAACGGTAACAGCGGCCAAAATTAACTGCAACAAGTCTTCGGGTTTGTGCATCAGTGCCTGGAGGAGTGTCCCCCTTCAGGTACCCTTTAGCTGGAGCGACGGGCTTTGCAAGATACTTGGTATCTGGTTCGGTCCTGACCTCCAGCTGGAGAAAAGTTGGTTGGAGGTTCTGAAAGCAGTCCAGTCCACAGATGCTCTGGATTAGTAGAAACCTTTCGTTAAAGGGGAGAGTGTAGGTGTGCAACTCTCACATCTATCCAATATTCCTTTACCGTCTATCAGTTCTTCCTATCCCATCAGATACTCTTCTAAATTTGCAGAGGGCTCTTTTCAATTTCTTGTGGCTTGGAAGGGCCCCTATTATCTGTCGCGATATCATCTCCATCCTTCTGAAGGTGGTCTGTGTATGTTAAATGTGAAGATTTGTCTCCACACGCTTTGGTTCTACGACCTGGATCAAATGTGTACACAAAGTAGGAGAAATGGTGACCTCTGGAAAGAGGATGATAAGAAAGCCTTTCCGGCTTTGAGGAGTGAGCACTAGTCCGAAGGGGTAGCACACAGGTTGGTTCAAGGTGAGTGCTCCTTCTTTCGCGAGTGTCATCGCGCATTGAAGTTCCTTTTAAGAGTGAAAGAAAATCTCTCTAACACTATGCTATTGTCCCGAAAAGCATTATATCGGGTTTTAGTGAGAGGATCCGTTAGGGATGTTATTGATGAGGGGCTCCCTTTGATGAAGGGGCGGCTTCGCTCAGTCTGGCCTTGGGCGCCTGGGTTGGGGTGTCTCACTCACAATGAGGCTTCCCTGGCCTGCTGGTAATTCGAGACGCACTCTGGGTTGGTAAGAGACTTCACTCAGCTGGTTTAGCTATTTCACCTATTTGTAAATGGTGTGGCGATGAAGTCGAGACTTTGTCACACCTTCGTTTATTGTCACATCGTTGTGCGCCTGATTGAATTTGTTACAGGTCTCATGGTTTGCATACTGAACGTATCGTCTCTTACTTTGGTTTCTATCAATGTCTGTAGCAATTGGGCTCTGACAACTGATGAAGAAATGTTCCTGACATTGCTAGTTGTTATGAGAGGTGTGATCTGGAACACATGTATGAGAGTGATCTATGGATCTGAGGACTTCGCTCCTCTCCACCTTATACGAATCTTCCGTTATCATTTAAAAGTTTGTATTAAGGTCGAGAAGGTTAGACTCTCTTCGTCGGACTTTAATGAAAGGTGGGTGTCTGTTGTGCGCATTTGTCGTGTGAATGGAGCAAGGCTTGATTGGTACTTGGATGTGCCTTAGGTAGAGGATATTGAGAAACAAAAACAAACGCCAGCTCTGACATGTTTTTAATCCAGAGTAGGTCCCGTTTTAGTCTAGAGTAAGGACCAGTTTTGTAGGTTTTGTGTTCATAGGACTAGACTAAAACTAAAATGACTTACAACTCAAGAATTTGCCTTTTTTTTTCTTTTTTTTTTTTTTTTTTTTTTGCAAACTAAGCGGCAGTGCCTGGGAGCGCAGGATGAAGCAGGAGGTACTTATATGATTGGAAAATTACAAGTGGATAGAGTAAGTTCAGGGACTTCTGTTATTACTAACCAGCAGAGTGTTATCATTGTCGATCAAGGGAAGAGTTTACCAGGCATGTGTGCACAGTCTGATGTATGCAAAACATGGCCAGTGAGAATTGAGGACTTTTGTTGCATGGAGTGAAATTATGTGTTGACTTCCAAACTAAGTCTTTATTAATCCACTGTCACACAACTCCATTCATATCACTTCCTCCTGTTTTCCTTGCTTCTTCAACTGTTCTACATTTACCAAGCCAATAATTCTCATCTATTTTTTTAAAATTTTTTTAATGTAACTAAATCAACAAAATCTGTGAAAACCCTTGTTTAGATCTTCAGCCATATTTGTTCAGGAGAAGATAACTACTTTGTTGAATAATGGAGCTTTTCCTTATCGTTCCTTCTTGCCAATCTGCAATATGAAGTCTATTAACAATCTACATATGCTGACTATTGTTGCATGCATTAATCCACTTGCAAGTTTTCTAGTTCATATATTTCTTAGATTCTGATTTCCTGTTCAACTGTTATGAGTTGCAATAGTTTAGCGCCTTCTGCCTTGGCACCTTGTTTACCCCCCATGAAAACTAATCTTTTTTTCTTCTGTGCAAGATGTAACTGAATTTTACTATTTTATTTATGTATAAATTCCATTTTGTGCATATTGATATCTCCCCCCCCCAAAAAAAAGAAACAACTCGAAAACAAATTTAAAAAAAATAAAACCTTTTGCTAGTTTTGTGCAACGAAATAGATCAACAGATATTTTTTTAAATCGTTTTTATTACTTTTTTCAATACAAGTCTTATTTTTAACCAGTAACTATTATAGTAGGAAAACTGAACGTTGTCTTGGATTGAATCATGTTATCCTTTTTTATTCTTTTTCCTTACATTGTATTATATAGAAAATTAGTTTATAGAATATGCTTATAGGAGTGTATCTTCAAAATTATAAAATGAGTTTTTAAACAGATTGTAACAACTTTAATTATATATAGATTATATTCGATCAAATAAAGAAGAAAATCGAGCATTACAAAATTCCCGACTAATATGTCATCATTCCCGTTAACCACTGAACCCCATCACCTCCCAATAAATCTCTAATAATATGAGGGGCCTTCCAAAAGTAATGCCTCCTATTTTTAAATTCTGCCCGAATGCATCAGAGGGGATTGTAAATTACATTGTTATGAAAACTGAACTTATCTGTTCTGAAAGTTTCATCTCTTTATTGCAGGTATTGGCAGTGTAAGACTCTAAGAAAGCAACCTCTTCCATGGACGTGCCTCAGAAGCAGAGATACGTCATTTAATTCCTGTCAAAAGTGTATTGAGAATGTTGGTGATTATGTAAAAAAATAAATAAAAATAAATAAAATAAATGAATCCTACCGCACAAAAAGTCACTCATTTTAACGGTACCACTCCCATCTTCATAGCTCTTCAACTTTTTGAGTTAAAAAAAAAATGGTTTTACTTTTGGAATAACTCTTATACTTTGTATTATTCTAATTTTAGAGAAGGAAATTCTTAGTGTGCTTGAATTTGCTTCTGTGTCACGCTCATAAAACTAATTCCTTTTTCTTTTACAAGGGAGTCACCACTTATCAAGGCCCGAAGGCTACTCGAGGATAAAGGTTAATGAATGTAAGGTGATAGTGTAGTAATCACTAATGGCATAGATTGGGTAGAATTTGGATTATTTAAGGGAGTGGCCCAACAAGAACTTATTTACATTGGACTTAGAGGTTATCATATTGTAATCATCCGGGAAGCAGGCGAATGGAACAGTGTTCCACATGTGGGTAGTTCTAAGAAAGATGCTTTGTTCATAGAATGTGCATTTAGATTTAGGCATAGATAGAGAGTGGGGGAAATTGTTGATAGTGGTTATTGCTAGTCGAGTATTTATTTGTGAAAGTTTGGCAAAGAGTGACCATAGATTGGAGCTCAGACGAGCACTTTGGTTCAATATATGACATTCATATTTCAAAATTGTAATCTTTGGTTGAAGCTGTTAAAATTATGTAGGACCAATCAGGAAAATATAGGTACGTCGTATTTTTATGCCAATGTAAATTTTAAATCCTTCAGCACTAGCATTGTAGCTTAAAAGACCAATAATAATCAAGACAAACACAGTGATATAATTAACAAGTGTCTAAACAAAAGTATGTTATAGAAGTACAGGTCATGATTCTGAAACCATGACTGCCATGAATCACTGCAACTGTATTGCATCTGGATAATTCCATTTATTCCTGAACTGTCTAGATCAGCTTACCTCATAACAGTTTTGAGGAAAAATGGTTGTTATAGGACATTCGTCACAAGAACTTATCTTGCTATCACCACTGCAAAGAACTTTTCTTTTTTCTATGCGCCTAACATAGACAGAAGACGGGACTGCTTCTCTGCAGAGTACAATATGGTTATATTTGGATACAATATAAAGAAATAGTTGTCCAAAATCGTCTTCATAAGTAAATTTTGTTCATTCCATTCATCATTTTCAATCCTCTCATAATATTCATTTAATAATCGATTCATCTCATTAACTTTGTTCATCGATTGGCTTTTAGCCTTGATAAATAGTCATTCATTAAATAAAATTTATTGACAAAAATTAGCAAAGATACAGGTAGAAGCTATTTACCTCCATATGAAGTCTGAATGATTGTCCTAGGCGACTTTGATTTTGGTCTTTGTTTCTGAAGTTTTGAGATGAGAATTTATTATTCGTATTATTTGGATTCTTTGGACTACTGTTGTCATTTTGAGTGTTATTTTCATAATGTTTCGGTCGATGTAACCTTCAACCTTCTTCAGATGTATTTTGTTAAATTCGGGAATCTTTCTGTGCATGTATACATATACAAATTAATTCCCTTCAACCTGCCACTGCTCAAATAAGAACAGTATGAGAATAGTGTTTGCAACTGCTAAAAAAAAAATGTGGAGCCATGTCTTCTACCGAACTGAAATACTGAACGCTTGGTCTGCAGGCTGCGTCTGCCACTTTGCTCACATAATTAAAGAAATATTATAAAGTTTTAAGTATTATTAAAAACATTGTTTTTTTTTTTAAATTTATTTTTAACTGATCAATCAATTTATTTCTTTTTCAGAATTTTTGTAAACAGGGGTCTCATGTTACAGAAGGTAAAATTTCTAGGATTCGACATGGATTACACCATTGCAGGTAAGTAATTGTCATTGTTCGTTTTAAAATTAACTTTTATTTAAATTCAACAAATTTATTTTTGAACGGGCAGTTATTATTTTTGCATTTCAGCTCTTTCAAGTTTGTTAGCATAAAAAATAGCAAAGTGACTCAAAACAAGAGTAGTTTCCTCTCTATATGATCTAAATGTTTATGCAAGGCTATTTGGCCCTGTATATGTTAGGGTTGCGGTGCTACCCTGACAGATAATAATGAACTCTTTCTCTTACTATAAAACCCGAAGATATGTGTCTCAGCATTGTCACACAGATTATATGCTAGTCATGCACACGTGGCAGTCAGACTGACGTATAACCACTTCTCTTTATTAGTTGTATTTGCTTTTCAGTTCAGTATATTTTGTTTCCACTTAATATCGATTTGTCTTTCTTCTGAACCCTTACTTGAAATCTATTTTATGGTAATGTTTTCTTTATTGGAAACGTGTTTTAGTCATTATATAAATGGTTCATTGTTAGAATACAAAATGATTTTTTAAAGGTTTTTATGACGATATGGGAAAGAAAACATTTCCATATAAAGACTGAAGGTATCTGTGAACAAAGGTACTGCCAAATCTGCTGCAAAGATTGTGAGCTCCTTCTACAAGGCTCGAAAACTTACGTTTACCAGTATACTATCTGCCTATATATCTATCTATATATATATATATATATTTTTTTTTTTTTTTTTTTACATAGGTATCACCACATTATCAAGGCCAAGAGGCCACTCAAGGATAAGGGTTAAAGAGTGTACAGTAGAAATTGGACATTATAGTAATCATTAGTAATGAAAATTTGGTAAAGTTGATAACTTATATGGAACGGCTCATCAAGAACTTATTTACGTTAGACTTGAAGACAACCATATTGTAGTCAGCCGGAAAGCAGGAAAACGGAAGACAATTCCACAGGCGTGCAGTTCTAAGAAAAAAGCTTTGTTCATATATATATATATATATAAAATGAAAATTACAATTGAATTTACCAAAATGATCCAAGATGATAAAATTAAAGTAAATTATAAATATTAAAGAATTAATATTTATAAAATTATCTCAGCCAGATATAAAAGCTCGATAATACCAAATAGGAAATAAAGCTTATAATATGAACAAACAGTTAATGAAATATATTGAAAAACACTTTGAAATGAGTTAAAAACATATTTAATCTGAAAAGGAAACATTAGATAAATGGATAGTCCTTAATCTGCGGAGTTTCGAAGAAATACTCTCCTTCTCATCAGAGGGTAGGAATTAGCAAAATGCGGGATCGAATTTTGCATGCAGAAGTATTTGATGAAACAACAAATAAGTCAAAGATCTTACTTGAAAACAAAATAAGTTAAGCACAGGGAATATGGTAAAGAAAAAGGTGATTACACATTAATGGATAATCACCTTTTTCTTTACCATATTCCCTCTGCTTTACTTATTTTGAGTATATCTATGTAACCAACAAATTTTTTATCTACAGACTTGAGGTTTGTTATATAGGGTATTCAGACATGTAGAAAACTTTTTAATCGGTTACATTAAGAAAAAAGGGCTGCTAAAGGGTCAAAATTGAAAATTTGGTATGTGTGGTGGGTCATTGGATTTTTATCTGTTTTTCAACTGCTTCACAAATGCGCATGCATGAATGATTCCGATGATAGATTACTATGTTAAGAATTAGCAGGTTTGAAAACACTTTTTAAAGATCATGTCAGGCTGTCCTAATTGTTATCATGCTTGACTCATTGTGTTTAGGCTTTGGTTTTGACCTCGGCTTGATCTTTTTTTTTTTTTATTTACAAAAAGTGAACTGCTTAGAAAAAGCATAATACTTGCAAGCACGTCTCTCTGTGTCTTTCCGTTTTTTGTTTTTTTTACTTCATCTTCTTTTTAAAAGGAATTAAACGTTACATTTAATACCTACAGTACTTCTGTTTATACTGAATAAGAATTCTGCAATGATCAAAATATAATATTTATGTGTATTTTACGACTGGGCAACACCGGGCAGCCTGCTAGTATCTCTGTAAAGCTGTCATTCACCCATGCATTGAATATTGCTGCCACATCTTGCTTGGTGCATCAACCACTAGACTCTATCTCTATTGCTCTCTCTGTTTTGGACAAAATGCAAAAAAAAAAAAAAGAAAAATTCTAACATAATAGATCTTACACGCTCTATCAACCTGGGAGAATATGCCTCTCCATGTTCTGCAAAAGCCATGCACATTTGGTGTGTAACCACACTCTTTATTTGTTGTATTTGTTTTTTTCTGTTCAATATATTTTGTTTCCATTAAATACTGAGTTGTGTCTTATGGGACCACAACAGTTAGGCCTCTTCTGAAAAGTTGTTCCAATGAGAAGAAACATTGAAAGAGAATGCTTTTATTATGTTGAGACAAAAGTGATTATGATACTTTTGCAATGACCTGTGGCATTGGATTGAAAAACTTGACACTAATGACATTTTTTTGGATTGTCATCATATGAGAAATTTATGAGCCTAAAAAATATTAAGGTGCAACAAGCCATGTAAAATGGCCGTCATGAAATATTTTCATCTATATCTGCAGTTTGAATGTTTGTCCAAGACCGTTTTGCAGCTGAATATGGTGGGCATCATCACAATCTCTTCTGACAGATTGTTCCACACACCAGAAAAATGGACAGATAATGTTGCCTTTCTTCTGCTGAGATGTAAACAACATTGGTATTTCTTCTGCAGGTGACCGTGGAGATTGCAACTAAGTGTGTTGAGGTGAAAAATTCCTAAAGGTAAATTTCAATTCCTGTTAATGATGCTGTAAGAATCAGGTCACACACTCAGGTTTTCAATCTGTCTCATTAATCACAATATCTTCTGGCAGGCTGTTCCACACAACAGAAAAATGGGCAGATAATGCTAGTTTTCTTCTATTGAGATGAAAGCGATAATGGTACTTTTTCTGCGAGTATCTGCTGAGATCATGATTTGTCGTCTTATTTTCAAAATGTCAGTGCAGAAAAAAAATTAGCTTACTTGAATGTGTAAAAGCAAGTTGGCAAAGTTTCAGTGTCGAACATTTGTTATTAGGAATGTAATCTTTCTACAAAATATGAGACCAATCAAAATGTACATTTTTTTTAATAAACATTTTTATTTCGATTCTAATTTTCTTAATCAGGAATGTACGGACAATATTTTTTCTTTCATATGATATGTTGTTTCTGCTGTTATTGAAGATGGAAATTTTTTTATGTCCGAGTGCAGTGATTTTGTACCTTCGTGTTCACTTGTCAGCAAGCCGTAAAATTATTTCCACTGTTTGAAATTATTGAAATTTGAAAAATATTTAATGGTTCAAAGACCAAGCAAGATTTAGATTTTTTTTTTAAATAAAATTTTTTATTTCAATTCTAATTTTCTTCATCAGGAATGTACGGACAACATTTTTTTCTTTCATGTAACATGTTGTTTCTGCTGTTATTGGAGATGGAAATTTTTTATGTCGGAATTCAGTGATTTTGTGCCATTTGTACATTATGAGAGAAGTTCACCGATTAGCTACGATAAAATTGAAAGTCAGCTATATCTCTATTTATAAAAACTTGGGTATGTGTATATCTTTTTTTTATGTGCATTTTTTTTCTTTTATACATAGGAGTCGTCACTTATCAAGGCCCAAAGGCTACTCGAGGATAGCGGTTAATGAGTGTACAGTAGTCAATGAGACAATATCGTAGCAATCGTTAGTAGTGAAAATTTGGTTAATTAGATTACTTAAGGGGACAGCTCATCAAGAACTTGTTTACATTGGACTTGAAGACAACCAAATTGTAGTCAGCTGGAAAGCAGGCAAACAGAAGAGATATCCACAAGTGTGCAGTTCAAAGAAAGAAGCATTGTTCATAGAATCCACATTTAGGTTTAGGTACAGATAAAGAATAGAGGAAATTATTGATAGTGGTTTCAACTAGATGAGTGTTTTTAGTGAAAGTTTGGCATGTAGGAGGACCATAGATTGGAGTTCAGACGAGCACTTGCCATTAAAATAATAAGGTAAAGATAGGCTCGCAACGTCTCTTCTGTGGGGAAGAGGTTGCAAGAAAGAGAAAAGGGCATCTCCCACTAGACTACGAAGTCTATTTTGAACTCTGTCAAGACAGGATAAGACTTTTAAGCAGCTCCTGCCCAAATGTGGCAACAGTACTCCATCCTTGGGTATACCTGGTTCTTATATAGGGAGAGAATTGTATCAGCAGTTAGATATCTACTGGAGCGTTAGAAGGATCGCACTATTTTTCCAGCGACCTTGGTAATGGATTTGATGCACATGTTCCATTTCAGATCAGGAGTAAAGGTCAGACCCAGAAGCTTGTCAAAACATGGAGCCTCCCCAAGACATGAGCCATTCATTTCAATTGATGCTAGGAAGGGATTAGAATGTTGATGATGTAAAGATAGAAGCTTGGTTTTAGATGCGTTAAAATTAACCAGCCACTTCTTTCTCCATTGTATCACATGCCCAAGATGTGTTACCATAGATGGTAGCGTTATCGTTCATACTTGAAATTTTGAATACAAGGTATTTCAATATGTGAAAAACTTTTTATTTGGTTTTCATCCAGAAAAAAATGGCTTCTAAGGGTTAAAAATTGAAAAAGTTGTACGCAGCATATTTTTATCCATTTGTTTTACCAATGTGTACGCGTGAATTGTTCACATGTTTTTTTTTTTTTATTACATTTTCACTCCAAACCAGGAACATTGCCATTTTGATGTAGGGGGCTACTATCAGGGACATAAGCTACAGGAGTACTATGTGGGCAGTTGGGCAGCAAGATATCGGTTCACGTAACACTTAAACTTCTGCATGTCAGTACAGTTAGGGAAGCACGAACCCGGAAGGGAATTCCAAAGTCTAGCGGTTCTGGGGAAGAAACTACTGGAGTAGAAGGCTCTCTTACATCTAGGGATCTTTACTGTGAAGGGGTGTGATTTAGCTGCTTGTCGGGTTTGTCGGGGGCATTTACATCGAGGGGGTACAAGTGCTTGCAGTTCATTGGAGCATTCACCGTTAAAGTACTTGTAGAACAGGCAGAGGGATGCTACATTTCATCGATGGGACAGAGGCTGAAGCTTAGATGACAGTTCAGGACCTATCAGGTTGGTGTCTCTATTTTGAACCTTGTCTAAGAGTGAGAGATTAGTAGCAAATGCACCAGCCCAAATATGACAACAATACTCCATACATGGGCGAATGGTGGCCTTATATAGGTACAGGATACTTTTGGGCAATGGGCATTAGTAGCTTTCCAGCATGGTAGAAAGAACCTACCTTCTTCGCAACAGTCCTGGCAATACTCTCAATGTAATTGTTCTAACTCCTGTTTACTGTGAACGTTAGGCCGAGGAGTTTAAAAGATGTATTTTCAGATAGTCTTTGGCCATTGCTATTGGTGGTAAAGAAGGTTTCTTGTAATTATTGAAGGAAACCAGTTTAGTCTTGGCAGCATTGAATGTGACCATCCATTTTTGTCACCATTCCACTACATATTGGAACTCATCCTCTAGTGTTTCTGCCATTTCTTTAGATATGTGTTCATTTGTTTTCCTGTCATGTCTGTTATAGAGCGTGATGTCGTCAACATATATACCTATCTCATAGACAATTTTGTCAGGGAGATCATTTATGAATATTAGGAATAACAGAGGGTCAAGGATAGACCCTTGAGGCACTCCCGCATTTATATCATATTGTTTAGATGTACGGCCTTCAAGGACAACCTGGATTTTTCTCTTATCTAAGAAGGATTTAATTATGTTAAGTATTCTTTCTGTGATACCGTATGATCTGATTTTCCGGAGAAGACCTTCATGCCATACCCTGTCAAAAGCCTTAGATATATCTAGAGTTACCGCTCTACTCTCCCCCGCTTTCTCCAGTGAATGGTGTATACGTTCAGAGATTAGTTAGGATGTCTGTTGTGAAACGGCTTGCCTAAATCCATATTGTTGGTCAGTCAGAAGTTTAGCATCTGTAAGGTGATGGACTAGAGCTTGGTCAGCTTTTAAAACACTTTTTAAAAGTCCTGTCAAGCTGGTCTAATGGTTATCATACTTGACTCCCTGTCTTTACGTTTTGGTTTTGATCTCAGCTCGAGTATTTTTTTTTTTTTACTTACAAGAAGTGAACTGTTTAGAAAAAAAAAAACACTTGAGGCACATGTCTCAGTTTCTTTCCGTTTGTTTTACTTCATTTTTATAAAAAGAATTTAACGTTACATGTAATACTGAGCAATGCTGAGTACATCTTCTAGTATTTATATATTTATATGTATAGGATTCACTCCTAAACTACTTAATCAACCATTATGAACTTTGGAACAACAAGAACCTCTGTGGACATTAAAACAAACTATCAGAATTTTTCATTTAATTCTAACAATTGATGAACAATGTTTTGGACAAAGGGGAAATAATTGCTATTTTTTAGATGTTGTTTTAAGTGGATGGTTTGTTGGGATTTTCGATCCTCTCATTATTCATCATTATTCACTTGTCAATCTAACATTTCAAATTTTGTATTTTAATCCATAGTCATTAAATATCAATGAAGAAAAATTCCCTGAATTTCAATATGTTAAGACCTCTTAAGCTGTAGACCTGAATTTTAGACATTTTCTAGAATCCAAATCATGTAGCGAATTTTTATCAAAATTGAAATAAGAATTCTTGATATTAGGTTTAATATCATTCTTTTTTTATTCTAATCTTTGTAAGATGACATAAAATTAGTGTAAAATCTTTCTGTTCAGGAAATTAATTTTACCTGTCCTGGAAGATTTTATTCTAATTTGTTATGTAAAAAAAAAAAAAAGTGATAATTTTTTATTAAAATTGGCCGTCATCATCATGGCCCGGACTCAAATCCTGTATATTAGTTTCCAGGGATTTAATTTGTGAGTTCTCAATTCGAGATCCACAAATGCCACCAGAATTCAAGCATATGTTGTCATTTGGCAATTATGTACATGGCTGATTTTTGCGGTACACTATTCTTGCTGCTCTCTTTTGAACCTTTCCATATCAACTTTTTTTTTTTTCCAATCCTTGTGCCGTTTTTTTCGGTCTTTCAAGTCTTCTCCACGGCTGTACATTTCAAGCTGCATTTGTGAATGATTTTTCACAGTGGCAACTAGAAATAATGAAACACCTGTTTTTTTTTGTTGATTATGTTTTTTTTTTTTCACCAACAATCTTCCAAAGCTCATTACTGAGTAAAAAATGTCGTTTCAACCTTTATTTATTTTTTCAAATAAAACGAGCAAAGTCAAATTATTTGAATAATAAAAGTTTAATGGAACAATATACTCTTTTTTTTCTTTTTTCTTTTTTTTTTTAACAAAGACGGTTAAAAAAAAGAGCATCTAAAGCAATTTGAATGTTTATATCTTCAAGTCTCAACATAAAATTCAATGCATATTTCGAATTGCTTATTTAAAAAAAAAAAAAAAGAAAAGAAAAATCTTTATGATGTAAGTACTCGTCATGGAACGAAGATGTCATATTCCAAAAATCACATAGGCTTGTCTAGTAATTTTTCTCTTTAGCTAATGAAAGAAAATATTTAGTTGTTAAAGATCAACTAAAGATAAATTTGCATGGATAGCATATTCTGCCGTGGAGTCATCCCATAAACGTTTATATGTAAAGAATAATGTTCATCAAATCACCAATCCATAATTTGTTAGAATTTTTTGTGTTTTAATGGAAATCATTCCAAACAAGGTGGGAAATCGTTTGATGTAAGGAGTTAACAAGAACGAAAGATGATTATTCTAAAGACAGAAGATGCTTATTAGTCTTGAAAAGACCAAAGCTACGATTGAGGAAAACAGTCAGCAGAAAGTTACGTTTAATACCAGACAACTTCACTTCTGCACACATGTCATGATATCTATAAGAAAGATTGAGACTAGCAACATCACGTCTGTGAGAGAGAGGTCACAGAGAAGAATAAAGGGTGGGACCAATCTGAACCAAATCAAGAGCCTTGAAATGGCACAGCCCAAACATGACAATGGTAATCTTACATGGTCTAATAGTAGATTTAAAGAAGTAGAGAATAGCCCAGGTGTGAGAACGTCTTTAGAGAAAACCAACTTTACAAGATGCAGAATGACCAATGAATATAATATAGGAACTCCAATAGTTATCACAGCCCAAATTTGTTGTATAGATGTGTGCTTGCAATGATTACATGCACATTTGGAGTTTGACATTGAGTGATTATAAAATAAAGACTGTTGGATATCCATAACTGAGACTTGGTTGACAAGTCAGGCATTGACTGAAGTTCATTTGTACCAAATATGGTTGGGCTGATTGTGAATTTTATTAACGATTCCAGTAGTGGCTTTTTTTCAGGTCACCTAATATTGCTAAAATATGTAATCCTTTTAAACTTCATACAATTACGAGGGTTGTTTCAAAAGTAAGGCCTCTTTTTTTAAAGTAAAAGACTAAACGTTGAAGAGCTATGAAGACAGGAGTGATATCATTAAAACGAGCGACCTTTTGTGCTTGAGAATTTATTTTTCTACATGGTCACCATCATTCTCAATTCACTTTTGGCAGCCTCTTTTGATATCCCAGTAATAACAATTCAGAGCAGGCTTTGTCACTCACATCTCTGTTGCCACTCTGAAATCGACGAATCCATCTCTTAGCTGTACTGACATAAACTGCATTGGCTTCATAAATGGTTAATAGTTGCCGGTGAATGTTGATCCATTCATTTTTTTTCTTTTTTTTTTATTGGGATAAGGAAATTCAATGACACATCTCTGCTTCTAATGCACGTTCATGATGGGTTGATTTCTTTGTCTCCTGCTGTCAATATCGACCATAAAAAGATGAAACTTTCAGGTCATTAATGCATAAGTTCAGTCATTATAATAATGCAATTTGCAATTCACTCTGATTGAAATAAAACAAAAGGAGGCATTACTTTTGAAACGACTCTCGTATGAATTCTGAGTCACAAACTGGTTTGACATTTGTGGCTTAGCAATTCTTTTACTTGTGTATGAGTGATTGTACACACTTGTGCAGTTCGGTACATTTTTCAACCGTTATAGAATTGAAATGGACAAAGAATTTTAGCCAATCAATATGCAGTTCTTGTTTCCTATGTATAAATTATTAAATTTTCCCTACCTTTATAGCCGGAGTTAATGTTTAATCATTAAATCATTTTTCTTACTGAATTCGCAAGTGACTGAAAACAAAATTCTGCAGGTGTTTTTAGTGGGTAGTTACGTTTATACGGTAACATTGTACAGCCTTTCTAACGGTTCCAAATAATCTTTATGTAATGTGACTATTACATTTTAACTCTGACATGACGTTGTGTACAAAAGTTTTGCAAAGGAACAAAGGAAAGAAATTTGACTCGGCTTTGTTTAGCTGAAATAAAAGGCATTTATTAATGGGACTTTCCAAAGTACGCCTGCATCTTGATTTTACAAGTCTCTCTGTTCACCATGTTGTTAATAAAACTCTGCCGTCTCAAATGTGCTTTTTTTTTCTTCCTGCATCGATATGTCCGCTTGCTACCATGCTGGTTTTTTTAAATCTTTCTTGCCAGCACATGCTTTGCTTTGCTGTTGCTGGCCAAGTGGTTCTAAAACTCTCTCCGCTTTTCTTTCCCTTCTCTTCCTTTGCTGTGACGTCACCTCGCACCACAGCTTGGTCATTTGCATACATGAACTGTCGCAGCTGCAACATACGTAAATTTTTGGCAAAGAGTTTGACTTTGCCAATGCTGACGAGATTACTTCTGATCCATTGATGATGGTTGGCACACACTTCTTTTCAGGACCCTGTTTGTTATTTGCCAAAATTAGTGGGAACCAAGCTGCTGCTCAGCTACTTTGAACTTGACAGACTAAGCATACAAATCTCTCGTGTTCTTTATTACTCTTTTACAGTGGTTGCTGGTAGTCTTGAAAGCGGCTTTAGTCTCAGTACATCTGTTATGTTGGAAGTAATCGAAATAGTGATTTCTGTGCGCAATGGCAGCGGCACATGAACCACGGCTGGCTGTTAGGTTTTTGCTGGAATTTCTTTGAGGGTATGACTTGGTTTATATCTACAATTAACCATTCAGTCAGGTCTGATACTATGGAAGAAGAGGTAGATCTGATATAAATGTATAAAAGCTATCCCAGTCAGTCATAGAGTATTGATATACTGTATGATGGAGAGATATGTTGGAGGACTTATTATATTATGTTTTTATCTTAATGGAGACAACTGAGTGATCTGAAGATCCCAGTGGAGACAGAAAAAAAGACGAACATAGCTTAGGGCAAGTTGTGAGAAAAAGGTCTGGGAGATTTGTATATTGACCATCAGTTTCAGGCACATGGGTTGGTTTATGAACCATCTGAGTGAGGTCATAAGCAATGGAGAAATCATGTTATTGTTGTTTTATTTCTCTTTGCAAAACCCAATCATGTTTTGCAAAGCCAAAAACGAAAACGATTTTTCTCTACAACACAACCAAACTAAATATAAATAAATATTTGAAAATATAAAGAACTTGAAGAATAAACTCTTTTTTTCTAAAATTACTGAATTCAGCATTAAATAACCCAAACATGGTTGATATGCCATAAAGCAAAATAACCAAACAAATCAGAACCAAAAAGTTATTTAAAAATGATGAAAGTAATTTGGAATTAAGATGGAAAAGCACATGAATGAGAATTATGTTATTATTGGAATCCTTTGAGGTGAATAAATTGTATATTTGTGGACTGTTATCCTCATTTTCATAGTTGTTTCACAACGTTTCGGCCAACTATTCCTCTAGCCTTTGTCAGGTGATTAATCACGACAGGATAGGAATGCTGAATCTTCTAACTGTATCCTCAGTAATTACTGCTCTCCTTAGTTGTTGTTTTTAGGAGACTTAGCATTCTATTCTGTCGCGGTTAACCACATGACGAAGGCCAGAGGAATAATTGGCCAAAATGTTGTGAAACAACTATAAAGATGAGGATAACAGTCTGAAAAAAAATAAATGAATCAGAATTGTGTAATTTTTTTTAATGTTTTGTTGACATTTTATTTATTTATTTATTTTTTTTTTTTTTCATGGAAATCGCTACAGACAAACAAGAACGAAAGGTGATTATTGCAAAAACAGGAGATGCCTATTGATTTTAGTTTTGAAATGATCAAGTAGTAGGGAAACTGTCAGCAGGAAAAGAGGACAACAAGCTTACAGCTCTTGGAAATAAACTACTGGAATCGGAAATTGTATTACAATGACGTATTAAAACAGTATTCGAATCAGGTGCATTCACGTCCATATCAGTGAATTAAAATGAACTATTTTTAAGATGAAACATGCATTAGGAAAGGAAAACTTGATATAAAATATACAAACCCTCCTCCATCTGTTGGTTTATTCACCCAGACAGATGCAGCAAACCTCTCCCTGGGTGTGTTGGGTTAACAAGTAAAGATATGTTTGAAATGAACATCAAGTCATTTGTACTTGTTGACTGTAAACGGTTGGGGGGGGGGGGAGGACGAGGAAGAGTTTAGTCACATCAAGTAAAATGAAATTGAAAGTAAATTAACCTAAATTTCAAAAGAAAACAAGAAGCAGATATTCTTAAGATGCGTCCATTTAATCTGCACATTTATGAATGAAAATGCCATTCTAAATTTAATGTGACAGATCGACTTACAGAGCCTTTTATAGAGATTCGTGGTTTATCCATTTGATTGGTTTAAAAAAAACGATGCTATTTCAGTGTGAAATATAAATATATATATATATATATATACACACACACACACACAAGAGCTGTTCCAAAAGTAATACTTCCTTTTTTTTGGGGGGGGGGGCGAATGGATTAGAGGAAATTGCTAGTTGTGTCTCAAGGTTGTTAAAGACTGAAAATTTACTGAAATTTATGCCAATAAATATCGCTTTTCAACCAATCAAAGATTTGTACATTCTTTCAGCCCCCCCCCCATGCTCAAACTGACTAGGGCTGTGCACCCCTGCTTCCAGTTTTGAAATTTTGAGATGATGGATTATTTATATGATTTGGATTCTTGAACTTTTCTCATCTTAGATGTTATTTTCATCATGTTTCGATCGATGTAATCTCCGACTTTCTTCAGGTGTATCTTGTCGAACTTGGAGAAACTTTCTGTAGAACTCAGTGTGATATTCTCGTTAATCTTTTTAAACGTTGTCGTTACGTGTTAACACTCTGATCCACATGTTGCATGCAGAGATAGTCGCAAACGAAACAAAACTTGAAATAAATTTGACTTAGCTTTTTCAGCTGAAATGAAAGGCATTTATTCATGGTACTTGCCAAAATAATGCATTGCATCTTCTTTTAAAAGTCTCCTAGTTTTATCTCGTCTGCCATGTAATTAAGAAAACTCTGCCCTCTCGATGCAGCTTAAGTCCTTCGTCCCCACATGTTCATCTTACGCTGGCATGCACCTTTTTCCTGTCCTCACTACATGGTTCCTCACTGTTGTCACACACATGCTTTGCCGTCACTTGCCGCCCACATTTCCTTTTTTATCGCTTTTCTGTCCCTTCTCTTCCTTTGTTGTGACTTTACACTGTGGATTGGCATCATGCTAAAATGCATCAGCAGCTCTGTTGCATCAGGAATTTGCATGCTATCATAAAAAACCTTGACACTTCAAAAGCATGTGGACGCGATCTCATCCCAGCTGTGCTATTAAAAAATTGCTCAGCCGAAGTAGCTCCAGTTCTCTCCAAACTCTACAACAAATGTCTTAATGAATTTTGCTTTCCGGGCTGTTGAAAAACTGCTTCTGTGGTGCCAGTATTCAAGAATTTTGGTGAAAGAACTGACCTATTAAATTATCGCCCCATTAGCCTCCTCCCACTTTTTGCCAAAATATTTGAGACCTTAATTAACCATGCTCCAGTCCATCACCTTACAGATGCTAAACTTCTGACTGACCAACAATATGGATTTAGACAAGCCCGTTCCACAGCAGGCATTCTAACTGTAATCTCTGAACGTATATACCATTCACTGGACAAAGCGGTGGAGGGCAGGGCCGTAGCTCAAGATATATCTAAGGCTTTTGACAGGGTATGGCATGAGGGTCTCCTCAGGAAAATTAGATCATGCGGTATCACTAGTAGAATACTTAACATAATTAGATCCTTCTTAGATAAGAGAAAAATCCAGGTTGTCCTCAACGGTCGTACATCGAAACATGATATAAATGTGTGAGTTCCCCAGGGGTCTATCCTTGGACCTCTATTGTTCCTGATATTCATAAATGACCTCCCTGACAAAATTGCCTATGAGATGGGTATATATGCTGATGACACCACACTCTATAACAGGCACGGCAGGAAAACAAATGAACACATACCTAAAGAAATGACAGAAACACTAGAGGATGACCTCCAATCTGTAGTGGAATGGGGACAAAAATGGATTGTCACATTCAATGCCGCCAAGACTAAACTAGTTTCATTCAATAATTACAAGAAACCTTCTCTACCACCTATATCAATGGCCAATAACTCTTTATCTGAGAGTACATCTTTCAAACTTCTTGGCCTAACGTTCACAGTAAACATGAGTTGGAACAATTACATTGCAGGCATCGCCAGGGCTGCTGCAAGGAAGGTGGGCTCTCTCTACCGTGCTAGAAAACTGCTAACACCCGAAAGTATCTTGTATCTCTATAAGGCCACCATTCGTCCATGTATGGAGTATTGCTGTCATATTTGGGCTGGTGCATCTGCTACTAGTCTCTCACTCCTTGACAAGGTTCAAAAGAGTCGCAAATCTGATAGGCCTTGAATTGGCATCTAAGCTTCAGCCTCTGTCCCATCGACGAAATGTTGCATCCCTCTGCCTGTTCTACAAGTATTTTAATGGCGAATGCTCTGATGAACTGCAAGCACTTGTGCCCCCACGACGTGAACACCCTTGACAAACCCGACAGGCTGCTAAATCCCACCCCACACAGTAGAGATCCCTAGATGTAAAAGATCTTTCTACTTCATTAGTTTCTTCCCCAGAACCGCTAGACTTTGGAATTCGATTCCAGGTCCCTGCTTCCCCAACTGTACTGACATGCAGAAGTTCAAGTGCAACGTGAACCAACATCTTGCTGCCCAAATCCCTACATAGTACCCCAGTAGTTGTTGCCCCCGATAGTAGCCCCCTACACCAAAGTGGCAATTTGCCTTGTTTGGGGTGAAAATGTAAAAAAATAAATAAAAAAAATAAAAAAAATTATATATAGTAATATGTAGTAATAAATGGCTGTATTTCTGTCTGTCTCCATATTTTCAAATTCTATGTCCTCTGATTAAAAGTTGCAGAGCGGTGCTTGGGGCCTCAAATGATTGGATTTTTACTGACTGTTCTTTTCTGGGTCTTCAACCAGTTAAAATAGTTTTTAAGGGGTCAGAAATGGGTCAAAATTGAAAAAAACTGTTATACATTAGAGAAAGAAAAACCCGATATGCCGGACATTATTACAGAAGAAAAAATGAGGTTGTCAGTGATGTGGCATTGTGGGACCCTAAACATAGAACCGCTAAAGTAAGATCTGTCAAGAATACACAAAATTATTGACAGAAGACAGTGACTTACAACTTGAAGATCTTCCTAAGGTCATGAAAGATAGACCCGTGGAGGAAAAGAGTCAATTTGGTCCAGGCAATCTACTCGATGCAATGATGATGTTGATGAAGAAAACAAAATCTTTAAACATGTCTGAATTACTTTTTTTGTGTATTTACTTTTGTCATGGATGTGTAGGCCAAGTTTTTAAGTGGGCACCCAATCATAATCTTTGAAAAATCTCCATGAATTTTTATTATTACACCCTAATCCTAACCCTAACCCGACTTAGTCTACCACCCTTCAAAATTATAATTCTGTTTAGGGGAAGGTGGCGATTAGGTTACCATATTATGGCTAACTGGCACATAAGTGGGTGTTTATTTGGCATTACATTTATATGGAAATGAGATTCCCATATTCTAAAAGCTAAAGTATCTATTAATTTATTTTTTGGGGTGGGGGGCTATTTTTTCGGGCTGTTTACATGTAATCGCCAAGAGAAAGAATTTGTTTTTTATTTTTAGTTAAACTACTGGGTATAATAGCCTAAAAAAAATCTAAGTATTTTGAAATACAAACAGGTTTGTATTGTTTTAATTAAGACTTTTTTTTTTTTTTTACAAGGAAGTCGCCACTTATCAAGGCCTGAAGGCTACTTGAGGATAAGGGTTAATGACTAAGGTGGTAGTGTAGTAATCGTTAATGGTGTAAATGTGGTAGACTTTGATTATTAAAGGGGACAGCTAGCTCAACAAGAACTTGCTTACATTGGACTTTTTTTTTTTTACATAGGCATCACCACATTATCAAGGCCAAGAGGCCACTCAAGGATAAGGGTTAAAGAGTGTACAGTAGAAATTGGACAATATAATAATCATTAGTAATGAAAATTTGGTAAATTTGATAACTTATATGGAACGGCTCATCAAGAACTTATTTACATTAGACTTAAAGACAACCATATTGTAGTCAGCCGGAAAGCAGGAAAACGGAAGACAATTCCACAGGCGTGCAGTTCAAAGAAAGAAGCTTTGTTCATAGAATCTACGTTTAGGTTTAGGCACAGATAAAGAGTGGGGGGAATTATTGATACTGTTTACAGCTAGACGAGTGTTTCTTGTGAAAGTTTGGCGAAGGGGGAACATAGATTGAAGCTCAGTCGAACACTTTCCATGAAAATAACGATACATCAGAGACAAACTCGCAACATCTCTTCTGTGAGATAGAGGTTGCAAGGAAGAGAAAAGGACATCTCCTACGAGGCTACGAAGTCTATTTTGAACTCTATCAAGGCAGGCCAAGTCCTTTCTAACAGCTCCTGTCCAGATGTGGCAACAGTATTCCATACTTGGACGTACCTGGCTCTTATATAGATAGAGAATAGCATCAGCAGTGAGATATCTACCGGATCGATAGAAAGATCCCACCATTTTTCCAGCGGCCTTGGCAACAGATTTGATGTACGTGTTCCATTTAAGATCAGGAGTAATGGTCAAGCCCAGAAGCTTGTCAAAACTTAAGGCCTCCTGAAGACGAGAGCCATTCATTTCAATTGATGCCAGATGTGGATCAGAATGTTGATGTAAAGAGAGAAGCTTGGTTTTAGATGCATTAAAAGTAACCAGCCACTCCTTACCCCATTGTACTACGTGCTCAAGATCAGAGGAGAGAGAATTGGAGAGAACTTGGTCGTTTACTGTCTTAGATGTGCTACCATAAATGGTAGTGTCGTCAGCATAGATGTCTACAAATGATGTAAGGATGTGATTTGGAAGATCATTAATGTAGATCAGGAAAAGAGTTGGGCCCAGGATGGACCCCTGAGGGACACCGGCATTAATACTGTGAGCTTCTGATTTTTGCCCCTCAACTACTACTCTTATGAACCTATCAGAAAGAAATGATTTAATAATTGAGAAGACATTTCCAGCTATACCATAGCTACAGATCTTATGAAGTAAACCTTTATGCCATACCCTATCAAAGGCCTTAGATATGTCAAGAGCAATTGCCCTAGAAAGGTTGTCTCCGTCGAGAGATTTGCTAATCCTATGAGATATAACTGTAAGCACATCTGCTGTAGATCTAGCAGAACGGAAACCATATTGAGTGTCACTAAGAAGGTTATTTTTGTTGAGATGGTTGATTACTTCTGTATTTAACACAGATTCCAGCAACTTACTCATGACGCACAGGAGACTTATTGGCCTGTACTGAGAGGGGGATGAGCGATCACCTGAATTCTTAAATACAGGGCATATTGATGAGATTTTCCTGGGAGATGGGAAACTATTCTCCTTAAGACAACGTTTAAACAGTTTTGTAAGTATGGGCGCTAGTTCAGGTTGAAGTTTTTTGAGTACTATAATTGGAATACTGTCAGAGCCAGTTGCTTTACTGGAATCAAGGTTTTTGATTAGCTTTGCAACATCACGTACAGATATACATATATCACATAGCATGTTTTCTGATACGGGAGGAAATATTGGGGGTTGGCGGCCTTGATCACAAAGGGTAGAATTAGCTGCAAAGTTCTTGACAAAGAGTTTGGCTTTGTCTGATGCTGACGAGATTACCTCCGGTCCATTGATAATAGTTGGGATGGAGCACACGCTTTTGTTCAGGATTCTGTTTGCTATTTGCCAAAACTGGTGGGAACCAAGCCGCTGCTCAGCTACTTTGGACTTAACAGATTGAGCCCACAACTCTCTTGCATTCTTTATTACTTTCTTACAATGGTTACTGGCAGTCCTGAAAGCGGCTTTAGTTTTCATACATCTATTACGTTGGAAACAGTGGAAAAAGTGATTTCTGTGCGCAATGGCAGCAGCACATTCTGGAGAGAACCATGGCTGGCTGTTAGGTTTTTGCTGAAACTTTTTCGAGGGTATGAAACAGTCAATACCTACAATTAACCATTCCGTCAGGTCTAATACTATAGAGGACACATCCTTTTTAAACATGGAATGCAGAGGTAGATCAGATATAAATGTACGAAAGCTATCCCAGTCAGCCTTAGTGTATCGATATACTGTACGATGGAGAGGTACGTCTGGGGACTTATTACATTTCATTTTTATCTTAATTGATACAACAGAGTGGTCGGAAGATCCAAGAGGCGACAGAACAGAAACTGAACATAGTTCAGGGCAAGTTGTGAGAAAAAGGTCTAGTAGGCTCGCATACTGGCCGTCATTGAAGGCTACCATATTGTAATTGAGGCTAATGGAACAGTGTTCCACATGCAAGCAGTTCTAGGAAGTGGGGGAAAATTGTTGATAGCAAATGTAGCTGGTCGAGTGTATTTTGTGAAAGTTTGGCAAGGGGGACCATAGATGAGCACTTTCAATGAAAATGACAATAAAGCAGAGACAGACTCGCAGCATCTCTTTTATGGGAAAGAGGTTGCAAGAAAAAGAAAAGGACATCACCTACTAGGTTTCGAAGTCGATTTTGAACTCTCTCAAAGCAAGATAGAGCGCGCCAAGCAGCTCCTGCTCAGACAGTATTCCATTTTAGGACGTACTTGGCTTTTAAACAGACAGAGAATTGAATCGGTAGTGAGATACCTACTGGAGCTGTAGAATGATCCAACTATTTTTGCAGTGACTTTGGCAACATTTGATGCATGTGTTCCATTTCAGATCTGGTTATTACCAGAAGATTGTCATGACATGATGTTTCTCGTAGACGAGAGCCATTTATTTCAGTTGGGGTCAGATAGGGGTCAGAGCGATTATGATGAAAAGAGAGAAGCTTGGTTTTAGATCCATTAAAATTAACCAGTCACCTTTTTCCCCATTGCATCATATGCTTAAGATCAGAAGAGAAATAATCAGAAAGGTTTTCGTCATTGTCAGCCTTTGAAGAGTTGCCATAGATTGTGATGTCATCTACATAGATGTCTATAAATGATCTAAGAATGTGATTTGGGAGATTATTGATGAAAATCAAGAAGAGTTGGGTTTTTACTTCTTCAAATCTTATGGGTGTTGTGATGTTTCTTACACGTAGCAGCACAAAATACTATCTAACTGATGTTGCTTGTCTCAGTCTTTTCTTTAAATACCATTATGGCATGTGTTCTTCAGAATTGTCTGATCTATTCTCTGCTTCATTTGTTTCAGCTCGTTTGACTCGTTGGTCTAGTGGTCTCTATCGATTCACTACATCTGTCTTGATAATTATTTTTCATTTTTGTTGGCTCCTTACATCAATTGGCTTCATGTTTTGTCTATAGCGATTTGCATAGAAAAAGAAATTGATTATCCGTTTATAAAAATGGCAAAATAGTGTTTTGTGCTACCATAGTGTCATATAGAAAGCAGGCAAGATGGTTACACCCATAATATGAGTAGATTTTAAATTAAAAAGAAAAATTGCACACCTGGAACTGTAGATATTCAACACCTCTAGCCACTTCGGGGTCTGTGGCGAAGTAGATAGTTATTGAATTTCTACGGTTCCAGGTGAGTATTGTCTGAAGATAGTGGTTTCAATCCTACCCAAGGCAGGCCAGAGGATTAGTTGGTCAAAACGTGAGATAACAACTATCAAAGACAGAAGTTACTGAAGATACAGTTAAGAAACTCAGCATTCCTATCCCGTCGCGGTTAACCACCTGAAGAAGGCCAGAGGAATAGTTGGCCAAAACGTGCTGAAACAACAACTATGAAGATAAGGATAATAGTCCACTAATAAATAAATAAATAAATAAAGATACAAATTACTCATCTCAAAGGATTCCAGTAAAATATAATATATAAAAAATATTCTATTTTTTTTTTATTCAATGCTAGTTGATTTGTAAATAAGCACAACTTGTTCTTTCTGTTATAAGAACCAAATAAAAAAACAAAACAACAAAAACAAAAAACAAACAGTTTACCACTAAATAATATGAGAAAAAAAAATGACTCTGGTTCACCCACTGAGCTATACTAAAGTTATTTGAGCCATAAAAAATGAGTTTGCAAAACTAGTTAAATTTATAAAGATAAAAACTAAATCCAAAAATTAGTGTTTGGGAACAGAAACACTGGTTTTTGAGAAAGCTTGAGACTGACTTTTGCTATGGAATAAGCTGATCTACCTATCTGAGATATGGTAGACTTACCCAGAGGCAATATATATGGTTACATTCAAACACTCATGCCATTCATTTGGTGTTGAGTTGAAATCAGTAATATGCTTGGACAATCAATCCAGCAGAAACTGGGTCATTTCGATAGCCTTTATATGAATTGTTCAAAACGACACATGGTCTCACGCGAAAATTCTATAGCAACCCCCTCTTTCCCCAATGGTTTACTTCTACTTGTGCAGCTGCCATTGCACAAAGGCAGCATACATATCACAGATTTAAGCAACATAAGTCCAGTACAAACAGATAAAAGTATATAGAAGCTAGAAGAAATTGTAAGAAAGAAATAGCGACAGCTAAGAGAGAATATACCAAAATCACCAGAAAATACATAAAAACACAGAAATTAGGAACCCGTGATTTCTGGAAAATCTACAGCAGTGTAGTAAATAATGGGCAATCAACAATTCCCCCACTATCCAACAATCATGAGGTTGTTTCCATGGCAACCGAGAAGGCTAAAATGCCAGTCAGTCGGTTTGCCTCAAACTCCACACTGGACCCAGCAAACCTGCTCCTACCCTGACTTTCCTTTGCGTACTGATGGCACACTGGATGATCTGAAAATTACCCCTTCTAAGGTGCAGGGTATCATAAAATCCCTAGACACCTCAAAACCATGTGGACCAGATCTCATCCCAACTGTGCTATTAAAAAAATGCTCTGCTAAGGTTGATCCAGTCCTCTGCAAACTTTCCAACAAATGCCAACATTTTCCTGATGAGACAGGATGTTGCATCCCTCTGCCTGTTCTATGATCTTTTACTGGTGGATGCTCTGACGAACTACAAGCCCTTTTACCCCTTAGACGTAAATACCCCCGACAAACCCGACAAGCAGCAAAATCCCACCCCTACACAGTAGAGATCCCGAAATGTAAGAAGGCCTTCTACTCTAATAGTTTCTTGCCCAGAATTGCTAGACTCTGGAACTCTCTTCCGGCTTCCTGTTTTCCCAACTGTACTGACATGCAGAAGTTTGAGTGTAATGTGATCAAACATCTTACTGCTCAATTCCCTACATAGTATCCCTGCAACTTATGTTCCCGAAGGGGCTTATATCAAAGTGGCACTGTGCCTTGTTAGAGGTAAAAAATGGGGGCGAAAAAAAAAATTCTTAATGAGCTATTTCTTGAAGTGATCAATCTTTGACCAGTTTCATCAATCCTTACTAATCCTGAATGTGTAATCTTATTGTCCACCTGACACTCAGTAACCCTTATCCTTTAGTTGCTTTTGGGTCTTGATAAGCGCAGACTCGTTTATAGAAAAAAAAGCACATCTGGTTTTAATCTGTTATATTCCAGATGATGTTTTGGTTTCTCTTCGTTTTTATTCATCTTGTGTTTTTCTCTTTATCAGTTTTTAGATAGCCTCCCCTTTCTCTCTCTATCATCCATTTGAACGATTGTTATCTTTTTGTTTTCCAAATGGGGATATCTTTCAACTTTTTTCCAGGTGCTTAAGTACATTTTGTTTCCAGATATTTTCCAGCTTAATCTCTCTATCTTTTATTACCAACATGTCTCTCTTTCCCTACAGATGGGTACACTCTCCATTGCATTTTAACTTGTTATATGCTTTCTTTATTCATAGTAAGCATCCCTAAAAATCGCTTTTTCGATTCTCTCTCTATTTTTACTTTATCTATTCTTTTCTTTCTCTCTGTCATTCCTTCTCTCCCATTCTCCTTCTGTCTCTCGTTTTCGTTTTTTCTATCCGTCTTTGTCTCGTTCCCTCCCCTCCCTCTGTCTCGTTCCTTCCCCTTTCTCTCTCTCGTTCCCTCCATCTCTCGTTCCCTCCCCTTCCTCTTCCTCTCACGTACTCTCTCTTTCTCGTTCCCTCTCCTCTCTTTCTCGTTCCCTCTCCTCTCTTTCTCATTCCATCTCCTCTCTTTCTCGTTCCCTCTCCTCTCTTTCTCGTTCCCTCTCCTCTCTTTCTCGTTCCCTCTCCTCTCTTTCTCGTTCCCTCTCCTCTCTTTCTCGTTCCCTCTCCTCTCTTTCTCGTTCCCTCTCCTCTCTTTCTCGTTCCCTCTCCTCTCTTTCTCGTTCCCTCCCCTCTCTTTCTCGTTCCTTCCCCTCTCTTTCTCGTTCCCTCCCCTCTCTTTCTCGTTCCCTCCCCTCTCTTTCTCGTTCCCTCCCCTCTCTTTCTCGTTCCCTCCCCTCTCTTCCTCGTTCCCTCCCCTCTCTTTCTCGTTCCCTCCCCTCTCTTTCTCGTTCCCTCCCCTCTCTTTCTCGTTCCCTCCCCTCTCTTTCTCGTTCCCTCCCCTCTCTTTCTCGTTCCCTCCCCTCTCTTTCTCGTTCCCTCCCCTCTCTTTCTCGTTCCCTCCCCTCTCTTTCTCGTTCCCTCCCCTCTCTTTCTCGTTCCCTCCCCTCTCTTTCTCGTTCCCTCCCCTCTCTCTCTTTCTCGTTCCCTCCCCTCTCTCTCTTTCTCGTTCCCTCCCCTCTCTCTCTTTCTCGTTCCCTCCCCTCTCTCTCTTTCTCGTTCCCTCCCCTCTCTCTCTTTCTCGTTCCCTCCCCTCTCTCTCTTTCTCGTTCCCTCCCCTCTCTCTCCTTCTCGTTCCCTCCCCTCTCTCTCCGTCTCGTTCCCTCCCCTCTCTCTCCGTCTCGTTCCCTCCCCTCTCTCTCCGTCTCGTTCCCTCCCCTCTCTCTCCGTCTCGTTCCCTCCCCTCACTCTCCGTCTCGTTCCCTCCCCTCTCTCTCCGTCTCGTTCCCTCCCCTCACTCTCCGTCTCGTTCCCTCCCCTCACTCTCCGTCTCGTTCCCTCCCCTCACTCTCCGTCTCGTTGCCTCCCCTCTCTCTCCGTCTCGTTGCCTCCCCTCTCCCTCTTTCTCGTTGCCTCCCCTCTCCCTCTTTCTCGTTGCCTCCCCTCTCCCTCTTTCTCGTTGCCTCCCCTCTCTCTCTTTCTCGTTGCCTCCCCTCTCTCTCTTTCTCGTTGCCTCCCTCCTCTCTCTTTCTCGTTGCCTCCCTCCTCTCTCTTTCTCGTTGCCTCCCCTCTCTCTCTTTCTCGTTGCCTCCCCTCTCTCTCTTTCTAGTTCCCTCCCCTCTCTCTCTTTCTCGTTCCGTCCCCTCTCTCTCTTTCTCGTTCCGTCCCCTCTCTCTCTTTCTCGTTCCGTCCCCTCTCTCTCTTTCTCGTTCCGTCCCCTCTCTCTCTTTCTCGTTCCGTCCCCTCTCTCTCTTTCTCGTTCCGTCCCCTCTCTCTCTTTCTCGTTCCGTCCCCTCTCTCTCTTTCTCGTTCCGTCCCCTCTCTCTCTTTCTCGTTCCGTCCCCTCTCTCTCTTTCTCGTTCCGTCCCCTCTCTCTCTTTCTCGTTCCGTCCCCTCTCTCTCTTTCTCGTTCCGTCCCCTCTCTCTCTTTCTCGTTCCGTCCCCTCTCTCTCTTTCTCGTTCCGTCCCCTCTCTCTCTTTCTCGTTCCGTCCCCTCTCTCTCTTTCTCGTTCCGTCCCCTCTCTCTCTTTCTCGTTCCGTCCCCTCTCTCTCTTTCTCGTTCCGTCCCCTCTCTCTCTTTCTCGTTCCGTCCCCTCTCCCTCTTTCTCGTTGCCTCCCCTCTCCCTCTTTCTCGTTGCCTCCCCTCTCCCTCTTTCTCGTTGCCTCCCCTCTCCCTCTTTCTCGTTGCCTTCCCTCTCCCTCTTTCTCGTTGCCTCCCCTCTCCCTCTTTCTCGTTGCCTCCCCTCTCCCTCTTTCTCGTTGCCTCCCCTGTCCCTCTTTCTCGTTGCCTCCCCTGTCCCTCTTTCTCGTTGCCTCCCCTGTCCCTCTTTCTCGTTGCCTCCCCTCTCCCTCTTTCTCGTTGCCTCCCCTCTCTCTCTTTCTCGTTGCCTCCACTCTCTCTCTTTCTCGTTGCCTCCCCTCTCTCTCTTTCTCGTTGCCTCCCCTCTCTCTCTTTCTCGTTGCCTCCCCTCTCTCTCTTTCTCGTTGCCTCCCCTCTCTCTCTTTCTCGTTGCCTCCCCTCTCTCTCTTTCTCGTTGCCTCCCCTCTCTCTCTTTCTCGTTGTCCTCCCCTCTCTCTCTTTCTCGTTGTCCTCCCCTCTCTCTCTTTCTCGTTGTCCTCCCCTCTCTCTCTTTCTCGTTGTCCTCCCCTCTCTCTCTTTCTCGTTGTCCTCCCCTCTCTCTCTTTCTCGTTGTCCTCCCCTCTCTCTCTTTCTCGTTGTCTCCCCTCTCTCTCTTTCTCGTTCCGTCCCCTCTCTCTCCTTCTCGTTCCGTCCCCTCTCTCACTTTCTCGTTCCCTCCCCTCTCTCTCTTTCTCGTACCCTCCCCTCTCTCTCTTTCTCGTTCCCTCCCCTCTCTCTCTTTCTCGTTCCGTCCCCTCTCTCTCTTTCTCGTTCCGTCCCCTCTGTCTCTTTCTCGTTCCGTCCCCTCTGTCTCTTTCTCGTTCCGTCCCCTCTGTCTCTTTCTCGTTCCGTCCCCTCTGTCTCTTTCTCGTTCCGTCCCCTCTGTCTCTTTCTCGTTCCGTCCCCTCTCTCTCTTTCTCGTTCCGTCCCCTCTCTCTCTTTCTCGTTCCGTCCCCTCTCTCTCTTTCTCGTTCCGTCCCCTCTCTCTCTTTCTCGTTCCGTCCCCTCTCTCTCTTTCTCGTTCCGTCCCCTCTGTCTCTTTCTCGTTCCGTCCCCTCTGTCTCTTTCTCGTTCCGTCCCCTCTGTCTCTTTCTCGTTCCGTCCCCTCTGTCTCTTTCTCGTTCCGTCCCCTCTGTCTCTTTCTCGTTCCGTCCCCTCTGTCTCTTTCTCGTTCCGTCCCCTCTGTCTCTTTCTCGTTCCGTCCCCTCTGTCTCTTTCTCGTTCCGTCCCCTCTGTCTCTTTCTCGTTCCGTCCCCTCTGTCTCTTTCTCGTTCCGTCCCCTCTCTCTCTTTCTCGTTCCGTCCCCTCTCTCTCTTTCTCGTTCCGTCCCCTCTCTCTCTTTCTCGTTCCGTCCCCTCTCTCTCTTTCTCGTTCCGTCCCCTCTCTCTCTTTCTCGTTCCGTCCCCTCTCTCTCTTTCTCGTTCCGTCCCCTCTCTCTCTTTCTCGTTCCGTCTCCTCTCTCTCTTTCTCGTTCCGTCCCCTCTCTCTCTTTCTCGTTCCGTCCCCTCTCTCTCTTTCTCGTTCCGTCCCCTCTCTCTCTTTCTCGTTCCCTCCCCTCTCTCTCTTTCTCGTTCCCTCCCCTCTCTCTCTTTCTCGTTCCCTCCCCTCTCTCTCTTTCTCGTTCCCTCCCCTCTCTCTCTTTCTCGTTCCCTCCCCTCTCTCTCTTTCTCGTTCCCTCCCTGCTCTCTCTTTCTCGTTCCCTCCCCTCTCTCTCTTTCTCGTTCCCTCCCCTCTCTCTCTTTCTCGGTCTCTCCCCTCTCTCTCTTTCTCGGTCCCTTCCCTCTCTCTCTTTCTCGTTCCCTCCCTGCTCTCTCTTTCTCGTTCCCTCCCCTCTCTCTCTTTCTCGTTCCCTCCCCTCTCTCTCTTTCTCGGTCCCGCCCCTCTCTCTCTTTCTCGGTCCCGCCCCTCTCTCTCTTTCTCGGTCCCTCCCCTCTCTCTCTTTCCTGGTCCCTCCCCTCTCTCTCTTTCTCGGTCCCTCCCCTCTCTCTCTTTCTCGGTCCCTCCCCTCTCTCTCTTTCTCGGTCCCTCCCCTCTCTCTCTTTCTCGGTCCCTCACCTCTCTCGCTCTTTCTCGTTCCCTCCCCTCTCTCTCTCTTTCTCGTTCCCTCCCCTCTCTCTCTCTTTCTCGTTCCCTCCCCTCTCTCTCTCTTTCTCGTTCCCTCCCCTCTCTCTCTTTCTCGTTCCCTCCCCTCTCTCTCTCTTTCTCGTTCCCTCCCCTCTCTCTCTCTTTCTCGTTCCCACCCCTCTCTCTCTCTTTCTCGTTCCCTCCCCTCTCTCTCTCTTTCTCGTTCCCTCCCCTCTCTCTCTCTTTCTCGTTCCCTCCCCTCTCTCTCTCTTTCTCGTTCCCTCCCCTCTCTCTCTCTTTCTCGTTCCCTCCCCTCTCTCTCTCTTTCTCGTTCACTCCCCTCTCTCTCTTTCTCGTTCCCTCCCCTCTCTCTCTCTTTCTCGTTCCCTCCCCTCTCTCTCTCTTTCTCGTTCCCTCCCCTCTCTCTCTCTTTCTCGTTCCCTCCTCTCTCTCTCTCTTTCTCGTTCCCTCCCCTCTCTCTCTCTTTCTCGTTCCCTCCCCTCTCTCTCTCTTTCTCGTTCCCTCCCCTCTCTCTCTCTTTCTCGTTCCCTCCCCTCTCTCTCTTTCTCGTTCCCTCCCCTCTCTCTCTTTCTCGTTCCCTCCCCTCTCTCTCTTTCTCGTACCCTCCCCTCTCTCTCTTTCTCGTTCCCTCCCCTCTCTCTCTTTCTCGTTCCCTCACCTCTCTCTCTTTCTCGTTCCCTCCCCTCTCTCTCTTTCTCGTTCCCTCCCCTCTCTCTCTTTCTCGTTCCCTCCCCTCTCCCTCCGTCTCGTTGCCTCCCCTCTCCCTCTTTCTCGTTGCCTCCCCTCTCCCTCTTTCTCGTTGCCTCCCCTCTCCCTCTTTCTCGTTGCCTCCCCTCTCCCTCTTTCTCGTTGCCTCCCCTCTCCCTCTTTCTCGTTGCCTCCCCTCTCCCTCTTTCTCGTTGCCTCCCCTCTCTCTCTTTCTCGTTGCCTCCCCTCTCTCTCTTTCTCGTTGCCTCCCCTCTCTCTCTTTCTCGTTGCCTCCCCTCTCTCTCTTTCTCGTTGCCTCCCCTCTCTCTCTTTCTCGTTGCCTCCCCTCTCTCTCTTTCTCGTTGCCTCCCCTCTCTCTCTTTCTCGTTGCCTCCCCTCTCTCTCTTTCTCGTTGCCTCCCCTCTCTCTCTTTCTCGTTGCCTCCCCTCTCTCTCTTTCTCGTTGCCTCCCCTCTCCCTCTTTCTCGTTGCCTCCCCTCTCCCTCTTTCTCGTTGCCTCCCCTCTCCCTCTTTCTCGTTGCCTCCCCTCTCCCTCTTTCTCGTTGCCTCCCCTCTCCCTCTTTCTCGTTGCCTCCCCTCTCCCTCTTTCTCGTTGCCTCCCCTCTCCCTCTTTCTCGTTGCCTCCCCTCTCCCTCTTTCTCGTTGCCTCCCCTCTCCCTCTTTCTCGTTGCCTCCCCTCTCCCTCCGTCTCGTTGCCTCCCCTCTCCCTCCGTCTCGTTCCCTCCCCTCTCTCTCCGTCTCGTTCCCTCCCTTCTCTCTCTCTCTCGTTCCCTCCCCTCTCTCTCTGTCCTTCTCTCTCGTTCCCTCCCCTCTCTCTCTGTCCTTCTCTCTCGTTCCCTCCCCTATCTCTCTCGTTCTCCCTCTCTCTCTCTCGTTCCCTCGTTCCCTTCCCTCCCCTCTCTCTCTAGTTCCCTCGTTCCCTTCCATCCCCTCTCTCTCTAGTTCCCTCGTTCCCTTCCATCCCCTCTCTCTCTAGTTCCCCTGTTCCCTTCCCTCCTCTCTCTCTTTGTTTCTCATTCCCTCATTCCCTTCCCTCCTCTCTCTTTCTCTCGTTTCCTTCCCTCCTCTCTCTCTTGTTCCCTTCCCTCCTCTCTCTCTCGTTCCCTTCCCTCCTCTCTCTCTCGTTCCCTTCCCTCCTCTCTCTCTCGTTCCCTTCTCTCTCTCTCGTTCCCTTCTCTCTCTCTCTCTTTCTTGTTCTCTTCCCTCCTCTCCATCTCTTTCTCGTTCCCTTCCCTCCTCTCTATCTCTTTCTCGTTCCCTTCCCTCCTCTCTATCTCTTACTGGTTCCCTTCCCTCCTCTCTATCTCTTTCTGGTTCCCTTCCCTCCTCTCTATCTCTTTCTCGTTCCCGTCCCTCCTCTCTATCCCTTTCTCGTTCCCTTCCCTCTCTTTCTCTTTTTCGTTCCCTTCTCTCTCTTTCTCTTTCTCGTTCCCTTCCCTCCTCTCTCTCTCGTTCCCTTCCCTCCTGTCTCTCTCATTCTCGTTCCCTTCCCTCCTGTCTCTCTCATTCTCGTTCCCTTCCATCCTCTCTCTCTCATTCTCGTTCCCTTCCATCCTCTCTCTCTCTATTTCGTTCCCTTCCATCCTCTCTCTCTCTTTCTCGTTCCCTCCCTCCCCTCTCTCTCTCGTTCCCTCCCTCCCCTCTCTCTCTCGTTTCCTCCCTCCCCTCTCTCTCTCGTTCCCTCCCTCCCCTCTCTCTCTCGTTCCCTCCCTTCCCTCTCTCTCTCGTTCCCTTCCTTTCCCTCTCTCTCTCTCTCGTTCCCTCCCTTCCCTCTCTCTCTCGTTCCCTCCCTTCCCTCTCTCTCTCGTTCCCTCCCTCCCCTCTCTCTCTCGTTCCCTCCCTTCCCTCTCTCTCTCGTTCCCTCCCTCCCCTCTCTCTCTCGTTCCCTCCCTCCCCTCTCTCTCTCGTTCCCTCCCTCCCCTCTCTCTCTCGTTCCCTCCCTCCCCTCTCTCTCTCGTTCCCTCCCTCCCCTCTCTCTCTCGTTCCCTCCCTCCCCTCTCTCTCTCGTTCCCTCCCTCCCCTCTCTCTCTCGTTCCCTCCCTCCCCTCTGTCTCTCGTTCCCTCCCTCCCCTCTCTCTCTCGTTCCCTCCCTCCCCTCTCTCTCTCGTTCCCTCCGCTCTCTCTCTCGTTCCTTCCCTCCCATCTCTCACTCGTTCCCTCCCTCCCATCTCTCTCTCGTTCCCTCCCTCCCCTCTCTCGTTCGCTCCCCTATCTCTCTCTCTCGTTCGCTCCCCTATCTCTCTCTCTCGTTCGCTCCCCTATCTCTCTCTCTCGTTCGCTCCCCTATCTCTCTCTCTCGTTCGCTCCCCTATCTCTCTCTCTCGTTCGCTCCCCTATCTCTCTCTCTCTCGTTCGCTCCCCTATCTCTCTCTCTCTCGTTCGCTCCCCTATCTCTCTCTCTCTCGTTCGCTCCCCTATCTCTCTCTCTCTCGTTCGCTCCCCTATCTCTCTCTCTCTCGTTCGCTCCCCTATCTCTCTCTCTCTCTCGTTCGCTCCCCTATCTCTCTCTCTCTCGTTCGCTCCCCTATCTCTCTCTCTCTCGTTCGCTCCCCTATCTCTCTCTCTCTCGTTCGCTCCCCTATCTCTCTCTCTCTCGTTCGCTCCCCTATCTCTCTCTCTCTCGTTCGCTCCCCTATCTCTCTCTCTCTCGTTCGCTCCCCTATCTCTCTCTCTCGTTCGCTCCCCTATCTCTCTCTCTCTCGTTCGCTCCCCTATCTCTCTCTCTCTCGTTCGCTCCCCTATCTCTCTCTCTCTCGTTCGCTCCCCTATCTCTCTCTCTCTCGTTCGCTCCCCTATCTCTCTCTCTCTCGTTCGCTCCCCTATCTCTCTCTCTCTCGTTCGCTCCCCTATCTCTCTCTCTCTCGTTCGCTCCCCTATCTCTCTCTCTCTCGTTCGCTCCCCTATCTCTCTCTCTCTCGTTCGCTCCCCTATCTCTCTCTCTCTCGTTCGCTCCCCTATCTCTCTCTCTCTCGTTCGCTCCCCTATCTCTCTCTCTCTCGTTCGCTCCCCTATCTCTCTCTCTCTCGTTCGCTCCCCTATCTCTCTCTCTCTCGTTCGCTCCCCTATCTCTCTCTCTCTCGTTCGCTCCCCTATCTCTCTCTCTCTCGTTCGCTCCCCTATCTCTCTCTCTCTCGTTCGCTCCCCTATCTCTCTCTCTCTCTCGTTCGCTCCCCTATCTCTCTCTCTCTCTCGTTCGCTCCCCTATCTCTCTCTCTCTCTCGTTCGCTCCCCTATCTCTCTCTCTCTCTCGTTCGCTCCCCTATCTCTCTCTCTCGTTCCCTCCCCTATCTCTCTCTCTCTCGTTCTTTTCCCTATCTCACTCTCTCGTTCTTTTCCCTATCTCACTCTCTCGTTCTTTTCCCTATCTCACTCTCTCGTTCCCTCCCCTATCTCACTCTCTCGTTCCCTCCCCTATCTCACTCTCTCGTTCCCTCCCCTATCTCACTCTCTCGTTCCCTCCCCTATCTCACTCTCTCGTTCCCTCCCCTATCTCACTCTCTCGTTCCCTCCCCTATCTCACTCTCTCGTTCCCTCCCCTATCTCACTCTCTCGTTCCCTCCCCTATCTCACTCTCTCGTTCCCTCCCCTATCTCACTCTCTCGTTCCCTCCCCTATCTCACTCTCTCGTTCCCTCCCCTATCTCACTCTCTCGTTCCCTCCCCTATCTCACTCTCTCGTTCCCTCCCCTATCTCACTCTCTCGTTCCCTCCCCTATCTCACTCTCTCGTTCCCTCCCCTATCTCACTCTCTCGTTCCCTCCCCTATCTCACTCTCTCGTTCCCTCCCCTATCTCACTCTCTCGTTCCCTCCCCTATCTCACTCTCTCGTTCCCTCCCCTATCTCACTCTCTCGTTCCCTCCCCTATCTCACTCTCTCGTTCCCTCCCCTATCTCACTCTCTCGTTCCCTCCCCTATCTCACTCTCTCGTTCCCTCCCCTATCTCACTCTCTCGTTCCCTCCCCTATCTCACTCTCTCGTTCCCTCCCCTATCTCACTCTCTCGTTCCCTCCCCTATCTCTCTCTGTCTCGTTCCCTCCCCTATCTCTCTCTGTCTCGTTCCCTCCCCTATCTCTCTCTCTCTCGTTCCCTCCCCTATCTCTCTCTCTCTCGTTCCTTCCCCTATCTCTCTCTCTCTCGTTCCCTCCCCTATCTCTCTCTCTCTCGTTCCCTCCCCTATCTCTCTCTCTCTTGTTCCCTCCCCTATCTCTCTCTCTCTTGTTCCCTCCCCTATCTCTCTCTCTCTCGTTCCTCCCCTATCTCTCTCTCTCGTTCCCTCCCTCCCCTCTCTCTCTCGTTCCCTCCCTCCCCTCTCTCTCTCGTTCCCTCCCTCCCCTCTTTCTCTCTCGTTCCCTCCCTCCCCTCTTTCTCTCTCGTTCCCTCCCTCCCTCCCTTCTCTCTCTCTCGTTCCCTCCCTCCCTCCCTTCTCTCTCTCTCGTTCCCTCCCTCCCTCCCTTCTCTCTCTCTCGTTCCCTCCCTCCCTCCCTTCTCTCTCTCTCGTTCCCTCCCTCCCTCCCTTCTCTCTCTCTCGTTCCCTCCCTCCCTCCCTTCTCTCTCTCTCGTTCCCTCCCTCCCTCCCTTCTCTCTCTCTCGTTCCCTCCCTCCCTCCCTTCTCTCTCTCTCGTTCCCTCCCTCCCTCCCTTCTCTCTCTCTCGTTCCCTCCCTCCCTCCCTTCTCTCTCTCTCGTTCCCTCCCTCCCTCCCTTCTCTCTCTCTCGTTCCCTCCCTCCCTCCCTTCTCTCTCTCTCGTTCCCTCCCTCCCTCCCTTCTCTCTCTCTCGTTCCCTCCCTCCCTCCCTTCTCTCTCTCTCGTTCCCTCCCTCCCTCCCTTCTCTCTCTCTCGTTCCCTCCCTCCCTCCTTTCTCTCTCTCTCGTTCCCTCCCTCCCTTCTCTCTCTCTCGTTCCCTCCCTCCCCTCTCTTTCTCGTTCCCTCCCTCCCCTCTCTTTCTCGTTCCCTCCCTCCCCTCTCTTTCTCGGTCCCTCCCTCCCCTCTCTTTCTCGTTCCCTCCCTCCCCTCTCTTTCTCGTTCCCTCCCTCCTCTCTCTTTCTCGTTCCCTCCCTCCTCTCTCTTTCTCGTTCCCTCCCTCCCCTCTCTTTCTCGTTCCCTCCCTCCCCTCTCTCTCTCGTTCCCTCTCTCTCTCGTTCCCTCGTTCCCTCCCTCCCCTCTTTCTCCCTCGTTCCCTCCCTCCCCTCTCTCTCTCGTTCCCTCCCTCCCCTCTCTCTCTCGTTCCCTCCCTCCCCTCTCTCTCTCGTTCCCTCCCTCCCCTCTCTCTCTCGTTCCCTTCCTCCCCTCTCTCTCTCGTTCCCTTCCTCTACTCTCTCTCTAGTTCCCTCGTTCCCTCCCTCTACTCTCTCTCTAGTTCCCTCGTTCCCGTCCCTCCCCTCTCTCTCTAGTTCCCTCGTTCCCTTCCCTCCCCTCTCTCTCTAGTTCCCTCGTTCCCTTCCCTCCCCTCTCTCTCTAGTTCCCTCGTTCCCTTCCCTCCCCTCTCTCTCTAGTTCCCTCGTTCCCTTCCCTCCCCTCTCTCTCTAGTTCCCTCGTTCCCTTCCCTCCCCTCTCTCTCTAGTTCCCTCGTTCCCTTCCCTCCCCTCTCTCTCTAGTTCCCTCGTTCCCTTCCCTCCCCTCTCTCTCTAGTTCCCTCGTTCCCTTCCCTCCCCTCTCTCTCTAGTTCCCTCGTTCCCTTCCCTCCCCTCTCTCTCTAGTTCCCTCGTTCCCTTCCCTCCCCTCTCTCTCTAGTTCCCTCGTTCCCTTCCCTCCCCTCTCTCTCCAGTTCCCTCGTTCCCTTCCCTCCCCTCTCTCTCTAGTTCTCTCGTTCCCTTCCCTCCCCTCTCTCTCTGTTTCTCATTCCCTCGTTCCCTTCCCTCCTCTCTCTCTCTGTTTCTCATTCCCTCGTTCCCTTCCCTCCCCTCTCTCTCTGTTTCTCATTCCCTCGTTCCCTTCCCTCCTCTCTCTCTCTGTTTCTCATTCCCTCGTTCCCTTCCCTCCTCTCTCTCTCTGTTTCTCATTCCCTCGTTCCCTTCCCTCCCCTCTCTCTCTCTGTTTCTCATTTGCTCGTTCCCTTCCCTCCTCTCTATCTCTTTCTCTTTCCTTTCCCTCCTCTCTATCTCTTTCTTGTTCCCTACCCTCCTCTCTATCTCTTTCTCGTTCCCTACCCTCCTCTCTATCTCTTTCTCGTTCCCTTCCCTCCTCTCTATCTCTTTCTCGTTCCCTTCCCTCCTCTCTATCTCTTTCTCGTTCCCTTCCCTCTCTTTCTCTTTCTCGTTCCCTTCCCTGTTTCTCATTTGCTCGTTCCCTTCCCTCCTCTCTCTCTCTTTCTCGTTCCCTTCCCTCCTCTCTATCTCTTTCTCGTTCCCTTCCCTCTTCTCTATCTCTCTCTCGTTCCCTTCCCTCCTCTCTCTCTCTCGTTCCCTTCCCTCCCCCCTCTCTCTCTCTTATTCCCTCATTCCCTTCCCTCTCTCTCTCTCTCTCTCTCTCTCTCTCGTTCCCTTCCCCCTCTCTCTCTCTCTCGGTCCCTTTCCTTTCTCTCTCTCTCGTTCCCTTCCCTCTCTCTCTCTCTCTCGTTCCCTTCTTTCGGAAGATGAAACCTCTGTCCTTTTTCAGGTGTATCTTGTCAAACTCTTGAATCTTTCCATCAAACTCGGAATCTGCACTGAAATTTCAAATGGAACCTTTTATTTAATCCTCGAGGCTAGCATGTTCTTGTTCCATCAGTCATGACCAGTGATTCGCAGTTGTATTTTGACTGTCGGCCACACTGAAGATTGAACCTCCAACCCCCAGAAGAGTGTAACTGACAACTGAATTTTACCAAGTGCGCCACGGTGCCTTGCGATCGGAGCGTTGTGAAAATAATCCTCAAAATGGGACAATACACTGAAGAATTCAAATAATACAGATAACAAATCGTCATCTCAAAAATTCAGAAAATGAAAAAATATGTTGAGAAATATTTATAAATGTTGAAGTCAATGAAATTTATTTAGATTGTATTCATTAGCAGGACTCATTAAAAAACAAAATGCCGCAATAATTTCATTGTTTATTTGAGAATATGATGTAATATGTTTGAATACACACGAAATGAACTGTTCCAAATCTTATGAATACTCTTACTAACGAGACAGGGAAATGATCTGTGTACTTTCGTAGTACACGGAAATCGAGGTTCCGACCTCGACAATCAGTCCGACAGAAACTGGACCATTTTGATGGCCTTTTTTTCTGTGAACTAATGCAAATATTCTTTGGCGGCAGGAAGTCCACCCTCCCATGGCTTGCCTCCCAGCTTTCGGGAAAAGCAAGTTTATCGCTTTTGTCTGAGGCACCCTCACAGGGTAATGCCGACGGGGCTACTCAGACATTTTGCAGGGCCAGAGTGCTTCTCTTCTTAGGGTGCTGGTTAATTTCTGTGTTTTCCGACCTTATGTCACATTCTTTCGCAGTGGGAGGTAAATGTCGAGTGGCCAAAGTGAATGACTTAGTCAGTGCGTGTACGAGAGAAGATATTCTTGCAACCCAATAATCCGTGTACTACGTTTTACTACAAATATAATATTCGACCTGATATCCGCGTCTTTTTTTTTTTTTTTTTCCCCCTTAACCCTCAGCCATAATAATAATATAACAGCTTCCGTTTCAAACACTAAAACCATAATTTCAACACGATATTATAAATTATATATGGGTCACTGTTTTATAGTATACGTTCTGTTTCTGAAGACAATGAATACCCCTTCTAAGAAAGAGTGCCTATGCATGCAATCGGGAAGCAAATGTTGCGAAATCTCAAACGTCACCTAACATGAGTCTGCATTGCTTGAGTTCAGTAGTGCCAAGGAGAAGTCCAGGACGACTGGAAACAATGCCAAGATAAGCGGAGAGCACATACAACCCATGGTATTCTCAAATGGTTACCCATTTAGTACTGACCGAGCTCAACACCACTTAACTTCGGTGATTTAACGAGAACCGGTGTGATTACGCTGTATGGGTCACTTTATATTTATAAAGAAATTGTGACCCATATATACCTGAGAAAGCGATTTGTACTTCCTCCTCCCCCACCTTTTCTCTTTCTTATAGGCTGTGTGCGTATTAAGTTGATAAGAAAGTTCTTATGGTTTTTAACTTTTAAATTCAGATGAACATATCTCTATTCAAACAAAAGTTTCTTGGTCGAAATACGCACCATCAGAATCTACATACTTGCCAACGCAAAACAAATGTATTTATGCCAGTAATGTAAAATAAATCTTGCATTCTGGTGGCAATGAAGTCACTGAAGGCATTTTTGATATCGCTTAGATTTTTTAAGCATTTCTTATGCAGAAAGCTTGTGAATATGCTTGAAAAAGTGGTAGTTCGTAGGCGAGAGGTCTGGAGAGTATGGCGGATGAGGCAGTTTCGTAGCCCAATTCGTTCAAATTCTGCAGGATCAGTTCAGTATGTTCAGTTGGAGAATTGGGCCCTTTCTGTTGACTAATGCTGGGTGCTGTTGAATTTTCTGAAGCATTTCATCCATTTGTTGACAGTACTTTTCTGCCGTGATGATTTTGTCTGCATTCAAAAACAAGTATTGGATGAAACCGGTCGCAGATCACCAAACAGCCAGCATGACCTTCTTTTGGTGCAACTCTGGCTTTGGGAAGTGCCGTAGAGCTTCATCAGTGTCTAACCGCTGAGTTGAGCGTCGCCGGTTGTCGTAAAGAACCCATTTTTCATTGCAAGTTACAACCCGGTCGAGAAACGGTTCGTTCTTGTCGCGTAAAAGAAGGAAAGATGACATTTCGTAACAACATTTCTTTTGGTCGTTGTTCAATTCGTAAGGCACCCATTTATCAAGTTTTTTTTGTCTTTTCAATCTCTCTCGAGTGGTTAGAAATCGTCGTATATGTTATGTCTAATTCAAAAGCAAGTTCTCGAACAGTTGTGCATGGATTGGCTTTGACTAAGTCTCATAATTGATCGTTGTCAACATCTGATGGCCAACCACTACGCTCATCATCTTCAAGACCCCTATCGCCGCCACAAAATTTCTTAAACTACCATTGTGCTGTGCGTTCAATAGTAATTCTTGGGTCAAACACTTCGTTGACATCGCGAGCTGTTTCAGCAACTTTTCAGCCTAGTTTGAATCGATATAAGAAAATTGTGCGAATTTGCTTTTTTCCATGTTGTATTCAACGTTCTAAAAAGAAGACATTGTTTTAAGACGATTGCAATTTAAATGATTTGATAGAGCGACAAATGTTCTTTTACACGATATATAAAGTAAAGGTATTATTATGAAAACTTATTTGAAATCAAAATCAAAAGTTCCGCAAGAACTTTCATGTCCCACTAATATAATATATAAAGTTTGACGTCTGTGTGTGTCTGTACACGAATAGGTTTCTATATGATTTGCTATTATACTAAACTGACCACCGACAAAAATAGAGGTATCAAGAAGCAAAAATGGGTATAAGGTTACCACCCACCAACAGGGACGGAGCTCTAGGGGGGAAACCATATGCACGTTTACACTGTTTGAAGCAGAGCTACACAATTTGGCAGAATAACCCACCGTGGGGTGGAGGTTTTGATGAGTTGCACAACTTACCCCCACCAACAGTGGTGGGGCCTTAGTGGGGGCGTCACTTATAACTGGAAACATTGTGCACGTTTACACCGTTTGATTTACACTCGTAGAATTATCAAGTATAGTAGGATAACCCATCATGAGGTAGGAGGAAGTTTTAATGAGTTACATTGCTCACCCCCACCAACGGGATGAGGGCCACAGGAGTGTCACTTATAACTGGGAATCCTATGCACGCTTACACCGTTTGATATGGAGCTACCGAACTTGCCATGACAACCCCACTATGGGAAGGGAAGGTTTTTACGGGTTACAGCGCTCGACCACACCAACGGATGTGAGGCTTCCATGGGGGTCATCTCTAATGGGAAACTCTAACGGGAACTCTAATTAGTGTTCATACGTTTGTGTCAATAAAGATTCCCACTACTGCCCCCTCAAGTTCATTTGAGGGGGGTTGCTTTAGTTTTGATACACCAAAACTTTTCATAACCTTTCATACTTTCATAAATTAGAGCCCATTTTTACACACACACACACACACATACATACATACATATATATATATATATATATATATATATATATATATATATATATATATATATATATACTAGCAAAGGTACCCGTCGTTGACTGGGGTCAAAAACAGCCTACAGAAAATGGTCTCTGATTTATGAAAGTATGATAGGTTATGAAAAGGAAGGGGTGTAAAGAGATAGCTTCGAATTTGGGGGTATCAAAACCAAAGCAAAATATGATGAAAGTAAAAATTAAATAGATAAACCCCATAATTTATTATACCATACCTGTTCACACTGAAACACTTATCACAATATTCTGTGGATCTATATTAAAAAAACTTGTTAAACATTGTGACATATTCCCATTCTATGGCGGTCAGGCGCCAACGAACACCCCATAATTTTATTATACCATATTTCTTCAAACTGAAACATAATTATCAAAGTATACTTACGCAGATAGATATGTAAAGTCTTTATTAAAGTTTGTGCCTATTTCGATTCTATGGAGGCCAGGTGCGAACGCAAACCCCACAATTTTATTATACCATCCCTATTTAAATTAAAACATACTTATCAAAGTATTATGTACATCTATATCAAAAACACTTGTAAATGTTTTTTTTGTTTTTTTCTAATTTTTAAATTTATTTCCATACTTTGTGGACCAGGCGCGTACGAAGACCCCACAATTTTAATGAATCATCATTATGCCAGATCAAACATACCCATTCCTGTGTCTCGATACATCTATCATTATATGTGATCAGTTTTCTATAATAGTCAACTATATAGGAGCCTATTCGTGGCCAGACACACACACAGACGTTTAGCTTATATATATATATATATATATATATATATATATATATATATATATATATATATATATATATATATATAGATATAATGTATTACCTCTGTCTTACGTCACACCTCTCTATGTCTCGTCGTGTATCCGCCATATTTATCCCTTTGTCTTCATCTTTGTGTCTTTGTCTTGTTCTTTACTTTTTCCTATCCCTCTTCCACTTTCTTCCCTAGCCCCTTCCCGTTGTCACCCAGATTCCTGTCTCCTCTTTTTTGTTTCTTTCCTCTGTGAATTTTTTCAGAGTAGAATTTCTCAAATTCTTACCGACGCCCCCTCCTCCATACTGCGCGGGCGATTTCCCATTGTCACCTTACCTCCCACCCTATCCGCCCCCTGCACCCTCCCCTCCCCTGGAGTTTCTCTTCCCCATCGCCCGTGCTAACGTTTCATCTTCATTCATGAAAACAAGTTCCTTTGTTTCTGCTAAATTACAGTCAAATCTTATACGCATTCTTCCGCTACTCATTAAGCCGCCCTGAAATATAACTTCAAAATGCCAAAGGACATCGTGGTATCTTTCTCTTTGTTAAACAACCTTTTGGTACATGACTTTATTTTTCTGGGGTTCGCAACAGTTATTTCGGTGCTTTTCGTTATAAAATCGAAATATTGAATTTCAAGTAAAACTGAAGTGTTATCTCGCAGTAATAAATATATCCAAAAATTACGAAAAACGATCAGGTAGAAAGTTAATATTGAAAGGTTTTCGAAAACAGTGAAAATTCGGTTTTGCCAAGATTTTCAAAGTTTTCCGAAAAAAAATTGCTACGATTCGACCTCTCTGGTTGCTTTACTTTGTAAAACTGAATTTTCGCTTATTGTCTTCGAAAATTATTACCTAGACATGTTTTCTATGGTTTTCTTCACTGGCTTTGCTTTTTAGTGAAACTGGTTATCCAAAAACCTCGTTCTTTCAATCATTTTCTTGAACAAAAAGAAAAACCACTAAACTATTTTCACACATTTCCATTCTTTAATTTTTTTTCTGAATATTTTAACGTTTTCAGTAAGACCTCCGCCGGCTGTGTAAAAGACTTTTGTGGGCCGAATTTGACTCGCGAGCCGTAGTTTGGAGACCCCTTAAAGGATGTTGACAACCTTCTTGTCTCTCCCGTGAGAACCCAGTGTCTTTCTTAAAAATGATGACTAGAAAAATATCGAGGAAACCAATGCCAACAGTAGAATCTTCAAATTCATACGATACGAAAGAATTATCACTTTAACAATATAGACATAAACAAAAATGGTCAGTTTTTCAAATAGTCAAAAAAAAAAAAAAAAAAAAAAAAAACGGTGAAAAAATATAAATGTACAACAAATAAATGTTACCAAAGGCAAGCTAAGCTTTCTTTTACCTACCTGAAACAGTTTTTTTTTTTTTTTTTTTTGCGTACCCTATTTTTTAAAGCGTATATTTGCTTTGAAATAAAAGTAATGCCAAATCTGTTGAATTAGAACGAAAAAAAATGACGGTTTAGTTATAGGCCTTTGGACCCCCGATATTCGCTAAAAATCGAAAATTAAATAAAATACAGATAGAACATTACATTTCCGCACGATTAATGACATTTATTGGGTCGGTTTCTACTAATATCGTTTGATTTTCGATTTTTTAGAGATTATCGAAGCTCCAAATGGCTATAACAAAATCGACTACTTTTTTGTTCTAACTCAACAGATTTGACACTACTCTTATTTCAAAGTAAATAAACGCTTTAAAATAAGTAAAGAAACAAAAATATATTCAGGTAGGTAGAAGATTAGCATATTGCCTTTGGTAACATTTATTTGTGGTGTATTTTACACAATTTTTTTTTTTTTTTGATTTGCTGGCTATTGTAAAAAATGCCGGAGAAATTGTTTCTCTGAATGTGTTTTGAGTTTCTCAAACTTAAATTCTGTCAAACCTCCATTCTTGTCAGATTTATAAACTTATAATATATAGAAAGCCAGCCTCTTTCTTGTTGTCATTGATACATTTCTCCCTATAAAATCAATCTTTGATTCTAGCGTGTCAGTTCTTTTCGTGGATCGTTGTTAAGAAAAATAAAATGTAATGCGATTTAATTCCTTCGAAAAATACTACTTGTGTCACTGAACCATGTTCATTGAGCGAGATCAGAGATGCACCACTGTACAACTCATGTTCTCTACCGAGATTGACAATGTGATACATTTCTTGGAAATTAGAAACGTTTTACCTAAGTGGATTATTTGTACAAGACAATTATCTTTTGAATTTAGACATGGATTTTGTACGACAATTGCTTCTGCTGATTATTGATACATGTGATATTTAGGCACGACATTCGAACAAACTGGGAATCTTATGTCAAGGCAGCCGATTTTAATTTAGACGAACTAGTATGTATTTTTTCTTTCTTTTTAGCTGAAGATCTTTTGTAAAAAAAAAAAAAAAAACAGTTTTTGGGGGTTATAGTTAGCTAACGTACTTCCTAACTTCCGGTGCGTCTGCTGCCGGAAGCGGTGACAATGTAAATCAGTTCTTCGCTTTTATTGTTCTTCGGTATTTCTATTGCAACACGATTTATTGTAATAAAATATTAGGACATTATTGAAAAATATACAAAATTATAAAAAGATAAAAATAACACTATTAGTCTTTATTTGCACTTTTAATAAAAAGTTTTTATTTTCTTTGAAATTTTATAAGAAATATATTTATGAAAGTATAAAAGTAAAGTTAGTATAATCAGAAATCATCGCATTGTATTAAACGTGTTCGAAGTTTCCTATTCTACTTTCATTATTGTTTTTGATGATGCACAGTTCTGTGGCTGGCATTGCTTCATAAAGTACAAGATGGAACGATAAAAGTGTCGCCCTAAAGAAAGCAACATCACAGCTTTATTTTACAACTTTTATTGAAAAAATCAATTCAGGTAACTTGATTATGTAGTAAAGCTGACAGCTATTCAATTCAACCTCAATCACCGCCTCGATACAGGTCTAGAAATTGGAGCATGCCTTTTCCACTAGCGCCCGCAGGAGCTCGGCGAATACTTGGCAGATGGCGGTGATCAGTTTGTCTTTGGTGTTGTTGGTGATATTCTCGACGTATGACCAAAAAAAGTAGTCCCACGGGTTCAAGTCGAGAGAAGAGGAGGGACAGTGAGAATAGGTTACAAACTCGTAGCACTCTTTCTGAAGCCTCTTTTGACTTGCAGGCCGGCGCTGAGTTCTGTTGCCATATGTAGGGTCTGTTGGTGGCCACCTAATTGTACCAGGGAATCACCACACTCTTCTGCACATCCAGGTACACTTTGGTGTTTACTTTCAGGCCGACTTGTAAAATGTGAGATGGCATGGTGTAGCCCTCACTTGAAACCACACCAAAGACCATAACCATGGCCGGAAACTTTGTTTTCGTCACCCTGTGCATGTCTCTGTTATTCGTGGCAATCCAGCAATGCATTTTGAGGATGCTAGCAATGGTCCTGTTGTCATAACTTAATTCGGTAGAGAGCATGAGTTGTACAGTGGTGCATCTCTGATCTTGCTCAATGAACCTTGTGTCACTTTCAGAAATGATAGGTTCCTATAGCTCTTGGGATTTGTATACAGCTGGCCAACTAGTAGATGGTCTGCAAGAAAGAAAGAAAACCGGTTTTCATCAAATGGAAATGGGACGCCATCTTTTCTGGAGCGACAATTGTATCGTTCCACCTTTAGTTCATTACTTTAAAACATTTTTAAACGTGTTTTTAATAATTAAAAATAAAAGCGCAAAAAGTTTTTTCAATAATTAAAAAAAAACTAATTTCAATAATTTTTAATTAAAATAAGATTGAAAAAAAAACTTTTCAATGATTATTAAAAAAAAAAAAAAAAAACAAAGAAAACGATAAACGCAATAAAAAAAAAAGAGTACATACACGAGAGATATAAGCATGAGAAAAAAAATGAAACAAAGGAACTGATTTACCTTGTCACCGCTTCCGGTAGCAGACATACTGGAAGTTAGGAAATACGTTAGATGACTATTAGTTTTTTTTTTTTTTTTTTTTTTTTTCATAGAGTGATAGGTTGAGATTTGGGGAAATTAAATTGTTGATATATTTACTTTTCATTCTCATGTTTTTGTTTTGGAAGGAGGGGGACATTTAATTAAAAAGAAAAACACTATGAAAACATTTACGATAAAAAAAAAGTAAACATTTTTTTCCTTTAATTTAAGGAAACATTTTTCATATTTGATTCGTATATTTTAAAAAAATATTCTCAAGTCTGAAAAAAAAAATCTTGTACATCTTTTTACACAATTTTTTTTTTTGTGGAAAAAAAACAAAAAAAAAACGGGAGCAATTTGTTGTGCCTTAATATCACACGAATAGAGGATCAGCAGATGCAATTGTCGTAAATAATTAGTAAAACTGTTAAGATCAACGTAAAATGTGACTTAAGTGGATAACCTTGTTGTCACATGTAACATTTGTACGCATGTAATGATTGGCATTGGAAAATGTTTGGCGTCTTAGACGCATTCATGCTGCATACCAGCGTTTAATGTCGATTCGTGTCGGGGTATTTAATCTGCATTTCTTACAAGTTATTTCTGTTCTATGAGTTCTAGCAATATGCTTAAAAAGTGCACATTTCAACCTGGGATATCATGCCGAGAATTCATACCAGCATTTAACGAATATTGGTATGGAGATATTTGGAGACCTTACCTACTTATGAAGCGCTCCTATTTTATCAGGGTGTGTGGTATTAATGTAATGGATGTTGTCACATATTATGGAATTTGCTATCATCATCATGATCATCATCACACTTGGTTTGATATTTTTTATGTGCAAGCATGTATTGAATAGGCTTTCTCTGAATGAGGAAGTTTCATGGGAATATCAACTTCATAATCGGCCCCCAAGACAAGATGACGACGTTAGATTGTTGCAGTTCTTGCAGGCAGGTGTCATTTTTCTCTTACATAGAGCGTCTTGTATTCCCAAATAGTCACTCATGTGGTACTGATCAGGATCAACGTTGCTTAACTTCGATGATCTAATGAGAACCAGTGTGTCAGCATGCGATATATATTGAAGCTAACTTACCTGTCAAAGTTTTTATTTTATTAACCTTTTTCTGTTAAGTTTGTGATTATCAGTTCTTCCTATATTTTACTTGGTGTTTCCCTGCCAACTGATCCTGCCACCTCAACTGTTCTACATCTACTAACCAATCACTCTTGCCGATTCTTGGAATGTGATCAAAATTAAAAAGGTTTTGTTTTTTTATACATCTGATATTGTCCAGATTTGATCATCCTCTGAGGTTAACAGAACTATGCCTGAACTTGCATTACATATCCCTTCTCATATTTTCTTATCATGCAACGCATATCTGCAACCCTCATTGGCTAAGTTTTACTCTCACACTCCCACTACTGCATTGAATCTATGCACTATAACCTTGGAAAATGAATGGACCCACCAATTGCCTCTAGATATTGGTAAAATAACAACTTGTGTTACTTCTTCTTTCTCACAGAAGAGATGTAGCAAGTCTATCTTTGCTCTTTTGTTACTTTTATGGTAGGTGCTCGACTGAGTTCCAATCTATACTTCCCTGCATAAAACAAATACAAATACGATATATTGCATATACATTTAAAAAGACACCATACGTATATATATTCACCCCACTATGGTACATATGGTCCCCCACCTCCCCTGTAAAACGTTCGATACAAATACTCATCTACCTACAACTATCAACATTTTCTCTCACCCTCTATCTGTGCTTAAAACTAAACAAATATTCTTTGAGCAGAGTTTCTTTCCTAGAATTGTTTGTCTGTGGAACCCAATACGGTGTTGCTGCTTCCCGGCTTACTATAGCATAGTTATTTTAAAATCTAATGTAAATAAATTCCTCTTGAGTCATCCTCTTAAATAATGAAGTCCTGCCCAACTTCCACCATTACTGATCATGTTGTCTCATCATCTACCTAATAATTATTAATCCTTATTCTAGAGTGACTTCCGGGTTTTGATAAGCAGTGAGAGAAGCCTGTCTTTAAAACTCGCATTACACATTCATTCTCATCATTTTTTTCCATGCAATTCATATCCTCAACTTTTATTGGTCAAGTTTCACTTTCATAGAAAAAAAATAAATAAATAAATAAAATCAATGTTATCTAATCGATTATTTACGATTGGGATTGATTTTGTCTTTAATCATAAAAGCAGGTTACTTAAGCAGCGAAAAGATGCTGAAGCAAAGACTAATAAATTAAATAAAAACGCAGCATCTCCTGTTCCCCCATGTTAAGAATGGCTTTCTATTGAGAAAACCATTCTTAACATGTGGAAAGGAGGGGTATATTTAATTCTCTCTCACTGCAAGAGCAGGGTCAGAAAGTGGGATTGAGAAGTCAGCATGCCTGAGGAGGGGTACTCTGATCTGAAAAAAGTGCCCGGGTAGTGTCCATCGGCATTCCCCAGTAAGGCGCCTCAGGCGATCAGCAATAAACTAACCCTTTCTCAAAGAGAGAAGGTAAAGGCTGAGAGGGTTGGAACTCCTAGAACTGCACAAAACTAGCATTACACCACAATCAACAGGGACCACGTCATTACAAGAACGATTTAATTTGCGGTCCCCAGTCGCATGTATATCCACGTTAGGGGAGATGACGATGTAAGGTTTTTGCAACTTTGTGCAGGGAGGTGTCGACGTCCTCCTTACATACAACACCTGGACTTCCCAAACTGCAAAAAACGTTTTTGTTTTTTTTTTGTTGTATACTTAACACTAAAGAAATTGTGTCAGATTTTAACATAAAATAAATAAAAAAAAAATACAAAAAGTTTATTAGATGTTATTCATTTACAACATAACACTAAATCGCAGGTTATAAAGCATTGACTCCTGGAGTCTAGTTTACTTTTTATTGGCCAATTAGGGTAAACAAAGTAAATATTTTAGAGTTCTTGCCTATTTACTGAGTAAATATTTTCGCACCTACTTGGCAAACATCCCTATTCTGCCTTTCAGGAAGTTCACAGTTGATTATTAAAATTTTTTAAATGCTCTGGATAAGTGTTTTGACTTCACACAATTTAATGAATGTTCATAAAACGAATAGGTTGAAAATTATATTAAATTTATGTACGATTTCTTACTAAAAATTCTAAAATGTATATTTTTCTGCTGCGATTATTATTATTATTCACATTTTATATTATTTATATTAATATTCACGATTTTATACCGATAGACAGATCATAGCAAATGACCATAGGCTATCAGCGTCTTCTTGTCTCAATCTTCTAGCAAATTGCCTTAAGATTCTGGCGGTTCCCAATAAGTCGGTCTTTTTAAGTACTCCAACATTGGAATGGATGCCAAATTTCTCAATCCATTTGTCAAATCGTTTTGTGTTTTGTTGTTGTTATTATTTGTATCTTTTTTACAATAAAGCAAAATCATTGTACTAACTGACCAATTAAAATAACAATCGATTTGAAAACAGTAGTCTGAAGAATCCAGATATGTAAAATGGCATCATTGCATCCAAGACAATTTTTCTTTCTTCCTTTTTGCTCATGTCTTTCTTTCTTTCTTCCTTTTTGCTCATGTCTTTCTTTCTTTCTTCTTTTTGCTCATGTCTTTCTTTCTTTTTTGCTCATGTCTTTCTTTCTTTCTTCCTTTTTGCTCATGTCTTTCTTTCTTTCTTCCTTTTTGCTCATGTCTTTCTTTCTTTCTTCCTTTTTGCTCATGTCTTTCTTTCTTTCTTTCTTTTTGTTCATGTCTTTCTTTCTTTCTTTTTGCTCATGTCTTTCTTTCTTTCTTTTTGCTCATGTCTTTCTTTCTTTCTTTTTGCTCATGTCTTTCTTTCTTTCTTCCTTTTTGCTTATGTCTTTCTTTCTTTCTTCCTTTTTGCTCATGTCTTCTTTTTTCCCGGTGTTCGAGTGTTGGAAGTTCTATGTTTTTAATAACATAAGATTGAAGCAAATTTTTTATGACTGGATTCCCTTCCTAACACCAACCCCTCCAAAGGGACGGGTATTTTGTCGAGACACTGTCTCGTCATAGTTCTCCGCTAACTGGAGCAACGGTGCTTGTCCGTTGTCAAAAAGATAGTCATCCTAGAAATCACGGGTAGATATAACTCTGAGTTTAAAGAAAAAAGTTAAATCTTTAATGAAGTGAAAATTTTTTTTCTTTTTTTTTTTTGCCGTTGTAGCTGCTGTCTCCTCCTCCTCCTCCTCCTCCTCCTCCTCCTCTTCCTCCAGGTGTTTAATTAAGTCCCAGCCTCATCTCATCAATCGGATTCTGATTTCAGTCCACGTCCTTTCATAAAAGGACCATTTGACTTTTCTAAATCTTTTACATTTTTCTATGGAAGTCTCGTGTTGGCCTTCACACCTGGTTCTAGAAAGTGGAATAGAGGGAAAGAGTCCCAGCAATAGTTTCAAACCAATAATCAACCTGTCGAGAAAATGTATTAGCGGCGGGCGGCGAAAAGTGCGGGTCGGGTTTTTATTTAAAGGGAAACAATTGTTGCTCAAAACCAGGCCAAGAATACAAAGTACATTTTTGGGGTCGGCGTTGCTGTTATGTCCGTAATTTACCGGGCAACCATCACACGGCGGACTCGATTAGCTAAAATATGTGTCTATTACATCATAAACATGTCAGTTCTCAAATGCTATCTCAATTGCATTCTTGGTGAGAAGGAGATTCTTTTTCGTAAGAGCCTTTCCGTCTTCTTTTTTTATAGCTTCCTTCTTAGTCGCTTTGTATGCTCCAAAGGAACCACATGGCGATTTTATTAGCTGATTATTTTTATTTATTTTATTTTGATGTTGGCATGCCGTGAACCTTTCGGCTTTTATGCGAAAAGGAACCAGCATTTTAGGAGTGTTTTCAAAAGATTCCAGGTAACGGATATTAGCTTTCATTCTGAAAACTAGGAAAATAGATTCTCTTTTCTTAAGTGATGAGTGATGAGATGCTTGGGTTTGATGGGATAGGTCAGGATTAAGAAATATATTTATCTTGGGGATAGCAGTGATTGTAGGTATAATTTTGATACTTTACAAATATGTGGACGTTTAAACATAAATTATGACTTTGCATTGTTTTAGTTTTTCTCTTCATATGAAAGCGAAAACAGCCAATAAATCGGACCAATCATCTATGAGCAATGCCGGATAACTATGGTGGTCTATTATGTAAAGAGCGCGTGTTTGTATGTCTAGCAAAAAATTGAGAAATACACAACACACACTCACAAATTCGTATTATTTGGATTCTTCAGACGATTGTTTACATTTTGACTGTTATTTTCACAACGTTTCACTCGGTTTAACTTCCGACTTTCTTCAGGTGTATCTTGTCGAACTCTGGAATCTTTCTGCGAAACTCTTGAATCTGCACAAAATCTTTTACAGAACTCTTTATTTAATCCAACGTTGTAAAAATAACACTCAAGATGAGAACAGCAGTTCAAAGAATCCAAATAATCTGAAAAATCAATCTTCATCTCAAAAATTCAGATAGGAAACACCCACAAAGTTGGTATTTTTTAATCAGCATAATCATGGATATATAATATCTAATAATAATAAAAAAGAATTATTTCGGGGTCAAATGGCCACTGTATATAATTTAATGTTATCAAGACGTACACACATCATTTAATTTTATTACATGGATGGTTTTCCAGCCACTTCAAGGAAAGTCACTCTGATTTTTTTAAGTTATTTCCCTTATGTCTACTCAAGGTCTGTGTGTATGCCCAGAGAGAGGAATGGATTATGTGAAAATGAAAGAGGGTGAAGAAGAGGAGAAAAAACTGGGAAGGGGGAAAAGAGACAGTAGAAGTTATGTTACATCTTTGTCCCAGGTAATGCTGGGTAGCCCTGTTAGTATTATATAAATAATAAAATTGAATGAAATATAGAAAATCTGTACAAAGTAATATAAAGTACAGATTTTAGTAAGATTGTTGGTACAGCTTCACAGCGATGAAGACAGGGAGCTTCACTTTTCTAGAGAAATTTTTTTACTAGGAATTCAGTGGTCATCTTAATTTTGTATTAGAAGGTATTATTTATGTGGTCTGCGTTTATGCTGGACATTCATGACAAAGATAAAATTTTATAATATGTGGGTACATCCAAAACAATGGCTGAATCCTTAATAAAAAATGACCTCCAGTCTATAGTGGATGTATATGTATATACAAAGGTCGTTCCATAAGTAAAACATCTTATTTTTTTATTTATTTATTTTTTAATAAAAAAAATTGAAGAGCTACAAAGACGGGAGTGGTACCATTAAAACAAGTAACCATTTATGATTTAGAATTTATTTTGCTACATAGTCACCACCATTCTTTATGCAATTTTGCCAGGAATACAATGACACGTCTCTGCTTCTGCCACGCATCCATGATAGGGGATGCTTTCTTAGAGTCTCACATGTCAATATCTGCAAGAAAGATGAATCTTTCAGGTCCTGAATGTATAACAATACAATTTGAAATCGCTGCTGATCTATTCGAGCAAAATTAAAATAATAGAAGGCATTAATTTAGGACACACACACACACACACATATATATATATATACATACACAAACACACACACGATTTTATATTTTGATGTTCTCGTATTATTATATATATTCCATGCAAATTCCTGAGTTTAAGAGAAAGATTCTTGAGTATGACAAGATAAACCTGAAGAAGGTCGGAAATTAAATCTACCAAAACATTGTACAAATGACATTCAAGGTGAGAAAGGTAATACAAAGAATCAAACAATCAATCCTTATCTCAAAAATGCAGAACCATTACATGGTGTTTTAAGCTGCAAGCAGTGTTATAGCTGCCTATAAAACCATCATATATATATATATATATATATATATATATATATATATATATATAGTCATCGACATACAGTACTGTTTCGGTGTATCACAACTCATCAATGCTGCAAGACTAGCACCTCTCCCAAGCCAAGGATTGAACCTAGGACCATCGTGTTGACAGTCGGCAATTTTACCCTCTGACCCATGGGAGTGTTTCCTGCAAATAACCTGGACAAATGTCTATTTTAAACAAACATTCGTTCACCACTTTTATAGTGCTCAAGCCGCTTATTTACAAGCAGCGAGCATTTTTCAGCCAATTAAGTAGCAGGTGAGATTATTTACAACAGTGCTCCACTCAAAAAGGGGGGCTTAAAATATGTTTATATACGTATACGTGCATCTGTGGTCGTCTAGTGTTGTGATTGTATGCTAGTGTATATACATATGACTGTCTAGCAGCGTTGTTAAGTGTAAATTCAAAATGTAATTATCAAGGAGAAAACATATCTTTTATATAACTTTTAAGCGCGATAGCACGGATCTCCAAACCTGGACATTTGAAAATCTCTGATAACACCGCATGGGCCTTGTTTTTTTTTTTAATGACATCATGCCACGAGGAATAAATAAGATAGAAAAAAAAAAACAACAAAAACTGTGTCCATCCTGATGAAGACGAGATTATGTCAAAAAATACTTTGACTTATAAACAAATAAATGTTTGTTCTTTAAAAAAAAATCTAAATTGAATTGGCTTACTAAACTTACATTTTGAATTTGCATTTAACAACGCTATTATCATGGAGAAAACATATCCTTGTATATCTGCATGCTATAACGTTTTCATCTGAAATTCTGCACAATTATGCAGAATGTAGAAACTATGCATAAATTGAATTCAGCATAATAGTGACATGAAACCAATCATCTAATAAGAAACCACAAAAAATGAATAAGTAATTATTTAATGCTCGTTTTTCAAAAGGAATATGCAAATTAATTAACCTTCATGTAGTTGCTCGCATATCCATGATTGAGTATATTAAGGAATTTTAATAATTTTAAATAGAAAAAGTAGGCTTTAATATAACTGTAAGAGCGGGAAAAAACTCATCTTATATAAAACCAATAATGAGAAAGCTATGAAGATAAAATATGCAATATATCATGAAAAAACAATATTTTTATCGAATGTGCTGCCTAATTTTTAAATAATTATGCACATTCCCAAAACATTCATGTGCATCTTTTTCTGATGTTTTGCTGTCATTTAATAAATTCTAAATATTTTTTTGAAGACGTTCATTGATTTCAATGAAACCGGTAAATCGCTCGGTTTGATGATTTCTTCCTATGTTTAAATTGCTTTACCTTTTTGTCTTGTTTTTTTATACATGTATAGATATGCATATGCTCATACACAGATGTTAACTATCGCACGTACTCAGACGTTTTTTGTCTCACATACACAAAAGCATATATTTTCGATTTCACACACGCACGCAAATGCGCGCGCGCACACACACACACACACACACACACACACACACACACACACACACACACACACACACACAAACTGACACATACCCGCACACACGAATGCCTGTTTATATATAAGCAAATCCGCCCCAACTTTCAACGTCTTCTTTTTCTTTTGTTTATTACCATAAAGATATCTTGAGTGAAATGTTCTCTCTTTTCCTCTGGGCCATCATTTTCTAATCTCTTATCGCAAATGAGCCTGTGCCCCTGTTTCCACCCTCTGCTGTCATGTGTAACTTATTTTCTTTTACCTAGACTAAACAACCATCTAAGTATTTCCGTGTAATGTTTCCCCACTTCATTGTGTGCTTTCAACAATCAAGCTGAACCGGGTTCAAAAATCACGGATGATTTTCCGCAGTTAGTGGTTCGCCATTTGCAAAACTGCAACTTATTTATTCCAACTTTGCTAGAATCGAGAAATCTTACTCATAAGGCTGTTTTGTAAAAGAAGCCATGTTTCTTTTAAATGTATTTTAGCGTTTGTCTAACAAACATAATTTCATCTAACACGAAAGAAAACAACTTTTGCTACCAATGTTAGTTTGATAATAACATAAGTCCAGTCAAGGACACGCATCTATTTGTCCACACCGCCATCTTCGTTTTCCTAGCCAATAATTACAATAACACTAAGCAAGGGAGATCACTTTGATAGCTTATCACAAAGGAATGTGACTCTTATATGTTAGTACAAGGAAGATAATCTAGCAATCATATCCTAATCCTCTTCGAAAATACAGAACCCAGTAATGAAAAAAAGCAAAACTCTTTATTAAAAGTTAAACAAAACCAACTGATAAACGTTTTAAAAAAACCTCTAAAGACTGTATGGAATGAAAGTATGACACAGAAAAGCATTTCACAAAGGCGTTAATAGCTATGACAAAAATATTCAACATCAAATAGGTATAACAGATTCTTGTTTGATACTGAATGCAACAAAAATATGACAAATTCTAAGGATGATAAAATGCAGTGGCAAAAACATGCAATATATATATACACCCGGTGGAGAGATTAGTCACATACTATTTACAATACAATGAATATCCTAACTTGGTGACCATATGTTGGATTTAGGAAAACATAAAACACATTCATTTTGGTTTATGAAAATCAAACGTGAAGTAACTATTATAGATTAAACAGGAAATAACTTCTCATAGCTTAAAATAAATACGCTTACTTCCGGTTTAAAACGCAACGGTTGTCAGTTACTAATAATTGAAATTAAATATAAATTAAATCAATTTTAAATAATACTTCAAAATGGAACAATTAAAAAGATTCTGTTACTACAAACAATCAATAACATGAAGCTAATTATTAAACTAGGTTTTCTTTAATTTAATATGCAAATGCCGTTACTCAGTGAATTATATTTCTTTTGAATAGGTAGTATATATAGAAATGATGCTGGAATAAGTGTATATACGTCAATTTTCAGTATGAAAATTGGTTAAAAAAGTGTACCTTTTGTACATAGTAATTAAATTGTGAACAGACAGACAGAAATACGATTTTATTATAAGTTGTTATAAGCGACCTTGTTTATCTGTCTGAGGAACATCTCTACCAAACTACTTTATTAAACTTTGGTCTACAGACTTGAAACTCGATATATAGGGGATTTGGATATATGTAACAAATTTTTAACCAGTAAAAATAGCTGCTAAGAGGTCAAAATTGAGAAAAAAATTCGGACTTCACAAGCGTAAGTCGTCTAAACATGTTATTTCTACATATGCACAAATATACATTTATTTATTTATGGTTCTGGATATGACCTTAAACTATATCCAGTGGTGAGGCCCCAGCTTGCGGGCTTTGGGGAGTGTGGAGCCACCCTTTAATTGCCATTGCTCCAAAGTCCACTCTGACCCGGAATGGTAGTACCTGTTAGGGTCCCAACTATGAGTTGAATAGAAACCGTCTTGAAAACAACAAATATATTCTATTAAAAATATTTTCTTCAAAATCTTTGAATTCAGCATTAAATAACCTGAAAAGGGTTGATATGCCGTAAAACGAAAACAATCAACAATCAACGTCTATTTATTTAACGTTATTTTTTTTTATGTTTTCGTATCCTTATGGGTTTAGGTTAGACAGTAACAAAGCAGGCTGAAGAGCTATATTGTTTTTGGTTTCCATTCTATTCAATGGCACCTAAGTCATATTTTTTTACTTTTTAAAACACTATCATATATTGGGTACAATATAGTAATCAATTAAGTATTTGTTTTTTAATAAATACGAAATCTACATAAATTATCATATTTAAGCATATTTTATGACCGGGTAACGACGGACGCCTGCTAGTAGAATATAAGTAAACTGAGCAAAGGTTCGTAGGGTAATAAAAATGTTGAAAAAAAAAAAAAAAAGAAAATAAAAGGATGCTAACAAATATGTTAGCAACCTAAATTCTTTTTCTGAACCAAAAGCATGCTGGGAAATGATGAGGATTATTTCGGGTAAAGATCAAAAAACACCAATAAAACACCTTTCCAGAAATAATTGCACAATAACTGATAAAAAGTCTCTACCAGATTAGACAGCCGAAACATTTTCGCAGAAACTCATAAAGTCAACATGGCAAACAAGAATTTATAATCGTCAAACAAAACATAAAAAAAAATATAAATTAAACATTAAATAAAAAAAAGAAATCTTAGAAAATAAAACTATATACTTATACTATCAGGCTGCCAGGCGTTGCCCGGTGGTAAAATTCGCTTAAATATGATATTTTATTCATGCAGATTTTGTATTTAGTATTATAGAGTCAGTTCTCTATTTATTATATTGTACACAATATATAGTAGTGATTTCAAAGGTTAAAAAAAAATGACTTGGGTACCATCAACTTGAATTGAAACTAAAACATTTAGCCCTCTAGCGGTGTTCACTACCATCTGAGCAAAGGACTCATGCATATAGAAAATTGATAAATTAACACAGTTAAACATAAATGTATATTTGTGCATGTGTAGAGCATACACAGTATGTTGAACTATGTTTGCCAAGTTCCAATTTTTCAATTTTGACCTCTTAACGGCTATTTTTCTGACTAAAACCGAATCGATTTTGTTCCATATATCAAATTTCAAATCTGTAGACCAAAAATTGACAATTTGATAGAGATCGCTCCACAAACAGACAAGATCACTCCAGATCAATCAACTAGCTGGCCACCTGGCCTTGCTCAGTCATAAAATACACTATGATATTTAAATTCATGCAGATTTTTTTTATTTCTTATAGAGCCAATTCTCTAGTGATTATTATATTGTACCCAATAAATAGTAATGATTTCAAAAGTTTAAAATAAATATGACTTGAGTGCCATCAGCTAGATTCGAAACTAAAACATTTAGTGCTTCACCTTATTTCTTACCATCTGATCTGAGTTCATGCACATCTGAAAACTTTAAAAAATAACGTTGTTAAAGAATTTGCGGATGTGTAGAAATAACATGTTTAGTTCACTTATGCCTGCTAAGTTTCATTTTTTAATTTTTTTTATTTTATTTTTTTTAATTTTGACGGCCAGTATGCAAGTAACCTTGACCTTTTTCTCACAACTTACCCTGAACTATGTTCAGCTTCAGTTCTGTCTCCATTTGGATCTTCCAACTGCCCTGTTGTATCAGTTAAGATAAAAATGAAATGTAATAAGTCCTCAGATGTACTTCTCCATCGTACAGTATATCGATACTCTATGGCTCACTAGAATAGCTTCCATACATTTATATCAGATCTACCTCTGCGTTCCATGTTAAAAAAGGATGCGTCCTCTATAGTATCAGACCTGACTGAATGGTTAATTGTAGGTATAGACTGTTTCATACCCTCAAAAATGTTCCAGCAAAACCCTAACAGCCAACCGTGGTTCTCTCTAGAATGTACTGCTGCCATTGCGCACAGAAATCACTTTTTCTATTACTTCCAATGTAATAGGTGTACCGAGACTAAAGCCGCTTTCAAAACTGGTTGCAACCACTGTAAAAGAGTAATAAAGAATGCGAGAGAGTTGTATGCTCAGTCCATCAAGCCTAAAGTAGCTGAGCAGCGGCTTGGTTCCCACTAGTTTGGCAAATAGCAAACAGAATCTTGAACAGAAGCGCATGCTCTATCCCAACTATCATCAGTGTACCTGAGGTAATCTCGTCAGCATCAGACAAAGCCAAACTCTTTGCCAAGAACTTTGCAGCTAATTCTACCCTTTGCGATCAAGGCTTCCAACTCACAATATTTTCTCCTGTATCAGAAAACACGCTATGTGATATACAAATATCTGTATGTGATGTTGCCAAGCTAATCAAAAACCTTGATTCCAGTAAAGCAACCGGCCCTGACGGTATTCCAATTATAGTACTCAAAAAAACTTACACCAGAACAAGCTCCCATAATTACAAAACTGTTTAAATGTTGTCTTAAGGAGAATTGCTTCCCATCACCCCGGAAAATCTCATTAGTATGCCCTGTATTTAAGAATTCATGTAATCGGTCATCTCCCTCTCAGTACAGGCCAATAACTCTCCTGTGCGTCATGAGTAAGTTGCTGGAATCTGTGTTAAATAGAGAAGTAGTCAACCATCTCAGCAAAAATAACCTTCTTAGTGACATGCAATATGGTTTCCATTCTACTAGATCTACAGCAGATGTGCTTACAGTTATATCTCATAGGATTAGCGAATCTCTCGATGGAAGCTACCCTTCTAGGGCAATTGCTCTTGACATATAAAAGGCCTTTGATAGGGTATGGCATAAAGGTTTACTTCACAAGATCTCCAGCTATGGTATAGCTGGAAATATCTTCTCAATGATTAAATTGTTTCTCTCTGATAGGTTCATAAGAGTAATGGTTGATGGGCAGAAATCCGAAGCTCACAGTATTAATGCTGGAGTCCCTCAGGGGTCCATACTGGGCTCAACTCTTCCTGATCTACATTAATGATCTTTCAAATTACATCCTTACATCATTTATGCTGATGACACTACCATCTCTGGTAGCACATCTAAGACCGTAAATGATCAAGTTCTCTCCAATTCTCTCTCCTCTGGTCTTGAGAATGTGGTACAATGGGGAAAGAGGTGGCTAGTTATTTTTAATGCATCTAAAACCAAGCTTTTATCTTTACATCATCAATGCTCTGATCCTCATCTGGGCATCAGTTTAAATGAATGGCTCTCGTCTTGGGGATGCCTCATGTTTTGACAAGCTTCTGGGCTTGACCATTATTCCTGATCTGAAATGGAAGGCATACATCAAATCCGTTGCCAAGGCTGCTGCAAAAATGGTGGGAGCCTTCTATCGATCAAGTAAATATCTCACTGCTGATGCAATTCTCTATCTATATAAATGCCAGATACGTCCAAGCATGGAGTACTGTGGCCACATCTGGGCAGGATCTTCTAGATATGACTTATCCTGCCATGATAGAGTTCAAAATAGACTTCGTAGCCTAGTAGGGGATGTCCTTTTTTCTTCTCTGCAACCTCTTTCTCACAGAAGAGATGTTGCGAGTTTCTCTGCTTTATCGTTATTTTCATGGCAAGTGCTCCACTGAACTCCAATCTATAGCCCCCACCCTCACCAAGCTTTCACAAGACCCATTCGTCTAGCTGAAAACACTATCAATAATTCCCCTCACTCTTTATCTGTGCCTTAACCTAAACGTAGATTCCATGAACACAGCTTCTTTCTTAGAACTGCACGCCTGTGAAACTTTCGTTTTCCTGCTTTTCAGCTGATTATAATACGGTTGTCTTCAAGTCCAACATAAACAAGTTCTTGATGAGCTGCTCCACTTAAGTTAACAAATTTACCGAATTTCCATTACTTACGATTACTATATTGTCCAATTTTACTACTGTACATTCTTTAACCCTTATCCTTGAGTGGCCTTTAGGCCTTGATATGTGGTGCTGCCTATGTAAAATATATATATATATATATATATATAGAATTACAAGACTATAGAACGATTAGTAGGATTTAGTGACGTCATTTATGAATTTTTAAGATAACTACTGAAAGAAATCACTTAAAATGCTATTAAGCATAAGGCTAGAGGGAATGTTCCGGAACATGAAGAGCTAATCTATAATAATACCAATTGGGGAAACTAGAAACAGACAACTTTGATCAGGTGATCATATGTAAAACAACGAACATAAATTTCTTTCATATTTTTAGTTCTGTCAAAATACGAACTGATATATAAAAAAAAAAAATTTTAATTGAAAGTTTTTTTCGGTTTTTTGTGAGGTTGAGTCTACTATACTTCATACCGAAAGTTGGACAAGATTCAAGCATGGGAAAGTTTCAAATGTCGAAGTTGAACATTTGACTTCCGAGTCATTTTCCATTACGTTTTAAATCTCTAACTCTGTCAGTTTTCATGATAAATCAATTAATCTTGCATTTTTCCCCATGTTTTCAGGGTCAATCTTCCACATGAAATACTTGCCAGTGATGTTGAATGTCTCCTTACACCATATCACATAAGTTATAATATTTCTTCACACTTCTTCCTCCTCATCATTTATGACTGGAGCACTTTTCACATTTCACAGTTGCCATCTAGGCAATGTCCACAGTTCATGCTTTCTGCTAGTACACCTTATGATAATACATCCTTCCAAACAGTTGCAATGAATCATTTGAATCATCTGGAGGGGAAATTTTGGTGTGTCATCACTGAAACAAGTTTGTCCCCTTCTCTTTCCATTCCCATTCAAATGTTGCCATGTCATCACTACATCCCATCCACTTCATAACCTGGTAGTAAGTCCACAGAGAATGAAATCTACAGAGGCGGTTAGAGGGAGTCGTTCTGGCATGATGAGCATCTTTGCTCTGACACCAGTGAGTCCTTCTGATCTCCGTTGAACAGTGCACATCTTGCATTTGCTTTGGTTGAGAAAATGCTTTTGAACAGTCTTTCATTGTCTTTTCTCTTTTGATGATTCGTTATAACATCGACTTCTTTCCAATCCTGAACACTCGGGACACTGAATCACATCCTGTAAAGGCATGCAGAAACAATAGGTCTTTGAAAACTGCTTCACCAAGCACCTTTTTTTTTTTTTTTTTTACAGTGATCACCACTTATCAAGGCCCGGAAGCCACTCAGGGATAAGGGTTATTGCAAGTACATTACTTAGTGTGGAGATTTGATGGAGTGTTTACTTAAGGGGGCGGTTTATTAGGAATTTGTTAACATTAGACTTGAAGACATCCAAGTTGTAGTCCGGAGGGAAGCAGGCAGACGGAACAGAGTTCCACAGGCGTGCAGTTCTAAGAAAGAAGCTTTGTTCATGGAATCCGCGTTTTGATCTAGGCACGGATATAGAGTGGGGGAAATTTTTCACAGTGGATTCAGCTAGACGGGTGTTTTTCGTGAAAGATTGGCGAGGGGGGACCAGGGATTGGAGTTCAGACGAGCACCTGCCATGAAAATAACGATAAAACAAGGATAGGCTCGCAACGTCTCTTCTGTGAGAGAGGGGTTGCAGGGTAGAGAAAAGGGCATCCCCCACTAAGCCACGAAGTCTATTTTGTACTCTGTCAAGGCATGATAGGCTGTTTTTGGCAGCTCCTGCCCAGATATGGCAACAGTATTCCATCCTTGGACGTACTTGGCTTTTATATAGATAGAGAATTGCATCAGTAGTGAGATATCTTCTCGAGCGGTAGAAGGATCCCACCATCTTTCCAGCGACCTTGGCAACAGACTTGATGTACGTGTTCCATTTCAGATCAGGAGTAAAGGTCAAACCCAGAAGCTTGTCAAAACATGGGGCCTCACCCAGACGAGAGCCATCCATCACAACACACCTGTTTGGGAACCTTGATGCGAGGGAGTGGAATGTCAGAGCGGAAATAGTGCAGTACATTTGGAAATATATGTATGAAACAGCAAGAGGACAAGAAGATCTGTGTCTTCTCCAATAAAGCTTGTCAGTCTGAAAGCAGACATACTGATGGCTGCTTCTGCAATCTCAATGCCAGCATCTCCTTCTGCTTGAATAACATCACATCCTTTCTGCTTCATTTGTTCAATGATCAACTGGATAAGTGCCTGCTTGTTTGCCCCATTTGACAAGAAGTCGTTCATTATCCCAGAAAATATTGTCCTCTAGGTAATGTTCGCCTTCTTTACATTCAACTTCACCTCTGATGCACACAGTCCTTTATACTTGGTCCAACATCATAACCATCAAACACCACAGTAGCTCTTCTATAGTTTCAACAGTGAATGGATCATAATCGTTTGCAATAGAACTGTAGGTGCTCCCCTCCTTCCATTTCAAACGGTGAAGAAGAGATCCTCCATTTAGTATGTCGTGCTCTGTTATTGGAAGAGTTTGCTGCACACCACTGTCTGATTTTGTTTTGATATAGTTTCTGATTGCTTTACTAAGTTGTGATTTGTCTGCCTGACACAAGAGGCCTTTTCCCTCAAATAAAGACATTGGGATAGACACAGTTCATAGGATATGACATCATCTAGCCAAAGATTTCCTGTTTAAGAGATTACGAGAAACCTCTGGAACAGGTGTGTTGAGTCAGTACTATACTTTTATGTTCTTGCTGGATGCTAGTGTTTTTGCATTCAAACTCGATTTGTAAAAGTAGGAAAACACTGATTGTCCGTCCATTTTTGGAACAATGTCTCTTCCGATTTCAAAGAGGTCCTACACATTGATGTCTTCGTTGGCATTAATTTCTGTGATAATGTTGCGTAACGATTCATCAGCTGGAAACGGTGTAACACTTTAGTTTTCTACAACGTTTCTGAGATCTATCTTATCTCTTTTTAACCAACAACTTGTTTCTAAGATCTTGCATGGCAAGGTTGTAAAAAGATGACACAGTGGATGACATGACCCAAACTGTTCTCTGGTGCTCAGACATTTCACTCCCTCGCATCAACCCGCCTTGGCTTTTAAGTGAGCCCATTAATGTCTGCTTGATCACAAGATCGGAGCCAAGACCAGCGAGTATTGGCTGCTGCGTCAGATTACATAAAACCCAGAGTGGAACTTCTGATGTACTTCAGGATTGTCATCTTTCAAGGCATACAAACAAGCTGACCTTCACTCCTGATCTGAAATGGATCACGTACATCAAGTCTGTTGCCAAGGTCGTTGGAAAGATGGTGGGATCGTTCTACCACTCCAGAAGATATCTCACTACTGATGCAATTCTCTATCTATATAAAAGCCAAGTACGTCCAAGGATGCATTACTGCTGCCATATCTGGGCAGGAGCTGCTAAAAACAGCCTATCCTGCCTTGACAGAGTACAAAATAGACTTTGTGGCTTTTCTCTTCCCTGCAACCTCTCTCCCACAGAAGGAAAAAAAAGCAGAACATCTTCCTCTTATTTCCGATGGGACTAGGTTTAAATAGCAAAATCACATTATATAACCTGGGATCCATACTGAAATTATTGCACGTTTTTACCCACTCTGTAGAAGTGGCTGAGAGAAGAGGAAGGGATAACCATAGATATGGTATAAGGGGGGAGTCAACATCATTGGCAACCATTTCACGTGAAAGATTGACCCTGAAAACATAGATAAAAATGCAAGATTTATTGATTTATCATGAAAACTGACCATGTTAAAGATTTCAAACGTAATAAGTCAAAAATATTCAACTTCAAAATTTGAAACTTTCCCATGCTCGAATTTTATCCAACTTTTAGTATGATGTAAGTAGACCCAACCTAACATAAAACCACAAAAAAAAAAAAAAAAAAATCTTGCAATTTTTTTGTGGTTGTGTCTTTTGGCATTATATTGACTGAACTATTTTTGGATCTAAAGAACTTATTGCTAACGTAGATTCTATAAGAATAATAATAAAAAATCAATAGATATTGCAAACTGATTTACTTTTCAATATACCAAAAATATTTTTAAGTATACATATATAGGACTATAAGATATATAAAAAATATTCTTGGTATCGCAATTAATTCCTGACTTAATGGCCATTCAAAGTTAGTCAGACATTGCATTTTGTTTGATACTGAGCACAAAGCCAATGAAAGCAGTGGATAACTTCGAATTAGTAAAAATAAAATTATAAAAATAATCGCATACTTCATTAAATGGAAGACTGTATATATATGAAATTAATAATTCTTAGATATACCCAGTCTTGAATATTGGTGGAACTCACATTGTCACAAAAACTGTGCGGAAATAATACAGAAGAGCAACTTAAAATTTTATTTTAGCAGCTAACCTATTGAATCATATGATTAACAACACCTTACAAACTAAAAAACTTATAAACATGACTCGAAGTCCAATTTTACTGAGAAAAATCAAATATAAACCTTACCCAACGTTTTGTAAAGTTATCTATTAAAGATACAAGCCTAAAACTTTTATAATTGATTAATTCTAAGATAGGGAATTATATATATATATATATATATATATATATATTGGAAAATTTTGCATAGTGATCTAACGTTTGGCATAAAAAATAAAAAGGGCCTACAAAGATGTACACAATTAATTTAACAGACCCGAATAGCTGCTACCTATCCAATAAAGACCATAAAAAAAATGAAACCAATTTAATAAAATCCCCACCAAAAATGCAACCTTAAGTATTATATTAATGTAACCGGTCATAAAAATACTATAATCGAAAAGACAGGAACTGTTTTTACTTGTTAAAACAAAAACCGTTCTCCAAACACAGCAAAATAGTAGTCATCGTTTTTTTTTGTTTTTAATTTTATTTTTTTATTGTTTGGTTTCCACATCTGTAAGTGGTGTGAATTGGATTGGCCTGGACAATGATTTCTAACAACTAAAAAAACAGTCGAGTTGAATGCGTTTTAATCTTATTGGGACTTTTTTTTTTTATTTTGACTAACTTTGTTCAGGTTGAGTCATGTGCAAATGATTAGAGGTAGGGAGACGGGGGCGAATGCGAGTCTGATTCCAGTAACCCAATTCGTTTTTAGTGGCCAAGAATATCAAAGCTAAATCAAGACGAAATCTTAAGTTTCATCTTTGAATCTGTGTCTCCTCAGTATTTGTGAGTTTGCAGAGATATTTACTAAAACATATCTTTGCTTTATGCTTTCTTATTTTTAAATGTAAGCAGATGTTTCTTGGCTTTGTGTTTTTCATATATATATATATATATATATATATATATATATATATATATATATATATATATATATATATAATTTGTCTTTACATAAGCAGTAGTTTGTTGCTACACAGTCATGAGCATGTTTCGGTCTACTAGTATTTACTAACTAGAGACCTCATCAGGAAACAACCCTTATTTTCGAAAATGGAATTCTAAATTCGAGAATAAGGGTTGTTGCTTGATGAGGTCTCTAGTTAGTAAATACTAGTAGACCGAAACATGCTCATGGCTGTGTAGCAACAAACTACTGCTTACGTAAAGACAAATGTAACCTGCTCTACTTCTGTATTGAACACTCTTGTATGAACCTCGTTATATTTCACTGGTTACCCTACCTTTGGAAAATAGCAACCTCAAATATATATATATATATATATATATATATATATATATATATATATATATATATATATATATGCGTGTACACACACCAGGTTAAAGGTATTCAGGGGATAAAACCCATGAATTAAAACGAGGTTATTTAGAGTGCTTAATAAAAAAAAGAGCCAAATATATTTTTATTTATATAGGCAAATAATTCATACTCGCTACACTGAACATGCTAATGTTTCAGAGCAATTAGTTTATTAAAAAAAACAACCGTTCCTCAACAGGCGAGAGAAATAAAGGTCTTAAGGGCCAGATACTTTGAATAGCAGATAAAAACTTTATTTCTCTCGCCTGATGAGGAATGGTTGTTTTTTTTAATAAACCAATTGATCCAAAACATTAGCATGTTCAGTGTAGCGAGTATGTAATATTTGCCTATATAAATAAAAAATCTCATTTTATTTTAATTTTTTGTTTTTCATGGGGATGAGGCATCCCATGGGATGCCAGTCACTCCAACCGAAATATCTTTTTAAAGATTTTAACTGTTATCCTGAATGCAGTTATTTGTATTTCTCTTGCACTTGGCTCATCGGATATATTTGATGGATAGTTTTTTTGAAATTCTTTTCCATGAGTCCGGTTGCTTCTATAATTACTGGAATGATGGAGATCATAAGATTCTAGTTTCTTTTCATCTTGTACATTCGTGTTATATATATATATATATATATATATATGACACTAATTTTCGACACCCATAACAAAAAATACAAATAATAACTAGTAAAATGAAATTAATTCACGGTAATTTTCACCCTCTATTAAAAAAAAGAAGGATCAGGGTTTAAAAAAATTATTTATTTTACAATCCATAAAACCGACGAAATTTGATTTTAAGGTTGCAAAAAAAAAAAAAATGAAAACGTTTAAAGAAAAATAAAAATATGACGGAAACGAATTTCGATATATATGGAAAAACATGCCATATTAACAATTAAAAATATAGGGAAAAAATTAGTACAAATATACATTATATCTTGTTAAAGTTTCTGTTCAATTATTAGTCAAATGAAAAATATAACAGTAATGTTTTGCCTTTAGCTTGAAATATTATGAAAAAAAAGCAAATGTGTAAGTCTAGAAAAATGATCACGCTTGCACAGACAACAACTAAAACAATTAGTTTCTTGTTCATATGGAGGCCACTAACTGATAAAATTTCCTATATTATTAATTTTCAATATCGTAATTTGTATCCTTAAAAAGTAATATTTAAATTATTTTTTTTATTAAATTACTCTTTATTTTAGGAAATATCAATTTTTATTCCTAAAACTGAGCATTTTAAAATTTTAACTAAATCCTTAAATTAACTTTCGGAAACTTATTTTCAATTCCAAATTTTTCTATGGACTTGTAAACTAAAAGTAACATTTTTATTTAATATTAACAGATTGTAAAGCATGCCGCGCACAAAGAAATTTAATTAAATCTTAAATCATAATTGTTTCAATTACTTGATTTAGAAATTATAGTTTGTTCTGACAAAAGAAACGAGTAACGCTACGATTTTTATCAGCAACGTTGAGTCATTGTCTTCCATAGAAAAAATTATTCATGTTCGATTTCTAAATATATTTTTTAATTATTCACTATTCAAAAATGATAGCGATTAAATTTTTATTATTATTATGAACAGTAAGATTGTTTGTTTATTCATAATAAGTTTTAAGGCCGAATTTTCAATTTTTTTTTTTTTTTTACAAACTTTGAAAAATTCAATCATTAAAAGAAAGAAAAATAAATTTCAGAAATCGTTTGAGGATTGATTATATAACGTTAAATTGAATTAAAAAAAATTCTTAGTGTTGTAATATTTTAAGTCATAAATTTAATATATTTTTACTAGAATATCTTTTCCATGTTTAAATTTAACCATATTACTTTTCATGCTCACATTTTTCTATTGTAATTCATGATTTTTCCAGGCTTCCAATAAATTCACTTGTTCTTTATTTAATTTCAGTCTTATTCTTTTGCCCCATAAATATAACACACACATATGTAAAACAATGTATGAAACTCGTTTGCTTTCATTCTCTCTGTTTCACTTGGTACTTCTCTTTTCGCGAGAGCAGTGAATTAGTAGCAACACTAGTTGCTGAAATGATGTGATTGCTATGAAAACTAATCATAAAAAATGTTGCTCGCCTTCTTACGAATTTTTATGATTTTGGACATTGGTAAATTCATCATAACTTTTGTTTTACTGAACGAAAATTGAAAATCTTTGTCCACAATATAGCGGAGGGGGTGATCTGTAAAATTGTTTTAAATTTGGTCAAAAAATGAGTGAGTGGTGAAGCTTTAAAGCAGTTTAAAATGAGTAAAACTGCCACTTAACCATATATTCACAGGCTACTGTGTTTGAATATATATATTATTAGTTTTATTTATTAAATATTTGAATATTTTATTCAAATATTTATTTTGGAAACCTTCATTCAGTTTCGAAAGACAATGGATACCCCCCCTTCTGTAAGAGTAGCTGTGCATGAATTTGTGAGGCAAGTGTTGTGCAATTTCCAACCACATCTCTTCTGAATTGGCACTGCTTGAGTCCAGTGTCGAGGAGAAGTCCAGGATGACTGGAAACAATGTCGAGATAAGCGGAGAGCACATACAGCACATGCAATTCCCAAATAGTCACCCATTTTAGTACTAACCAGGCTCCTGACAGGAACCGGTATTTCAACATGATCATGCCATCACTTTTTTGTTTTAATTTTCTTATCACTTTGTTTTTGCTGAGGATGGAGCATTCTACCGGATGCCAAACATTCTCCTGTTAATTTAGTTACTCCAACCAAGAGATCTTTTTAAGATTCTAACCGTCTCTTTAAGTGCTATTCTTTGTATTTCTTTTGCACTTGGTTCACCTGGTATATTCACCAGATAGTTTTTGAAATTCTTTTTCATTAGCCTGGTTGCTCCTATAATGACTGGTTCGATGGATATCTGAAGATTCCAGTTTCTTTTCATGTACATAAGTCTTTGGCATTTTGTTATTTTCTCCCTCTCTGCTCTGTCAAGTCCAGCATCATTAGGGACGCTTACTTCAACTAGGGTTGCCACTTTCTCCCTCTTATCCAATATCACTGTCAGGCTTAATAGCTCCATTTTCTAGGTATGTAGCTGTAGGAATTTCGTAGTCATAGTGCACGGTGTATGACTGTTGTTTCTGGTAAACATGTTCCCAAGACTTGCTACTACATTGGATATTCAAGTTTTTTAAGATTTTCCAGTGGAGATATTTACACACTCCATTGTGTCACATTGTATAATGGTCGTCCCCCAACAGGGCTTTACAACTGGATGTCAGGTGTCTCACACTCTCTACTTCTGTGTGGCAGAACCTGCACTTGTGGTTATTGCTGAGACCACTCATCTTTTTAAAAGCATTGGTCATCAAGCCTTGATCTTGAGTGGCCATGTGTGTGTGTGTGTGTGTGTGTGTGTGTGTGTGTGTGTGTGTGTGTGTGTGTGTGTGTGTGTGTGTTAAAGTAGGGAGATAGAGCTCGTAATCAGCGATATTTTTTTTCTTGAAATTGGCTCTTGAGTGGTGTTTGTTTTTATCAACTTCTCAGTTCCAACACACTCAAAGTTGGCAGTTAGCAAGTTTCATGTGAACCGGGAGTTTGATATTTTTCAATCGACTTATCACCTCTACAAAGTTATGGAATTAATTAAAACTTTAAAAAGATGAGTTTTAGATTGAGTTAACAACAAACTTGTCAACTTAAGAAATCAATTCCATTTCCATGTATTTTGGGAGTTTTTTTTTTTTTTATTATCCATCTAAAAGCGAAACCTGTTTTTTTTTTTCTTAACTACATGTGCAGACAGCACTCCGAAAGAGCAACAGAAACCTGCCGAGAAACATCTGTGTTTTAAGCGTGGGCGGAATGTTTTTATTAAATGCCTCAAAATTATCAAATTTCTAATCTACTTAAATGTCTTCTTCTTCACTTCATTGCTTCAGTGGCCTTTAAATGGAGTAAAATAAATAAAATCCTAAACTTCCGTACTATTTTCCTTAATTAGTTTTTTGAATGAAAAACAATTTTTTTTTACAAAAATATATGCTTAATTATCACGAAATAAGCTAGGTCCAATTTGTTTGTACATTAACTTTTCATGATAATTTTAATTAGATATAAATGTCTTTTGATATCACAGCAAAGTGGTTGTTGATGTAATCCATGGAAATAGGAAACCGAGTTTAAATCAAGTTGCAACTATTACATATCGAGAGGTGGGTTTAAACCTCGGTAAAAGAGTAAACTGTAATCTTACAACGTAGTTAACAATCGAAAAATACAATAAACAAGTAAAGCATGCATGGTTCCTATGAGTGCACAGTGAACGAGGCATAAAAAAATGACTAAGTTCAGCATTCTCCAACCACCATTTAGCCCCAAAATCCCCTGGGGGCGTCAAATCCTGGTGAAAATAAACAAACGGTGCTGTTTTAGGCCTTAGCGTATGTAAATTTGAGTTCTGCACCATGTAAAACAATTAATGACTAAGTCCATCATTTCCCCCACCCCCATTTAGGCCCAACAGTCCCCAAGGCCTTAACACATTTAAATTTGAGTTCAGCACCATGTAAAACTAATGAATAGACATACACTGAAAATTTTGGAGAAATATGATAAAATAGTCCCAAAAATGGAGTGTTTTTATTAGCCCCTGGGGCACAACTAAGAGTTATTGCAAAGTATAGACAAACAAAATTATATAGAAACCAGTTACAACTTTTCAGAAAGTTTTATAAAAATCCAAGGCATAAATTTTTTTGAATAAGCACAAAAGTGTCAATTTTAGCAATTTTAACCTGAAAGGCACCCCTAGGGGAGGCAACCGGAGTTTTCTTGGAAAATCAGTTCTGTTACTTTGTTACACATATCATGTTTAATGTTTGTGCAAAATTTCCAAAACATTCCAAGGCGTAGTTACTGACATAAGTGCAGATGAACATACAGACGAACGGACAAGGGTGTATATACAGGTCCAACCTCCTTTTGTCGGGGACCAAAAACCTAATAACTGATACAAATTTAATTATCTATCGACCTGTATGCTTATACAATGCTGAACCATTTGTAAGTTTTTTTTGTTCTTGACGTTTGTGTGGCTTATTGTCACATTAAAGCATGAAATTGCTGGCCACATAAGATCAAAAACTGCAAGCTACTGCAACATATTTTAAAAAATATAAAATAAACAGTTTCAGAACGTGAAAGGTAGGTTTTCAAATTCTCGGCGGTTAAGAATGAGATCTCAAAGTTGAATAAAAAATGTTTTGTATTTACTCAAAAAAAAAAAAAAAAAAAATTGCCAGCATAAATTCAGTCAGATACGTTTTTCCAAGTAAAGAATTAATCCAGTCATGATCAGGAGAAATATAGTGGTCTTCTCATGTCAAGACAAAAAGCTATCACTGAAAAATTCAAAGAGATTCAATATATTTCATAAAGCGATTCTGACATGTGATTGATTCATTCTTATCACCCACGGTTATAAATAGAATCACCCAAATCTTTATCATACTTTTGTTATATGCGAAAACAGATATTTAAATGTAAGCATTAAAACAGTTTCAGAATAGTAAAAGTATGCAGGTCAGTAGACAATTGCATTTATAAGCAGATGCTTCTCTGACTGATATGCAGATAGGTATCTCACGTACACATATTTTTCCTGCACTCACTCGTGACTGCATGTCTAATCTCAACAATGTGCTTTCCACAGAACGGATTTATTTTTCCCACACTCCCTTGCGACTGTGTGTGCCTAATCTCAACAACGCATTTCCTCGGAACTGAATTATTTCCCGCAGACCCATTTGCGACTGTACGACTTGACGAACTTGCACATGCTTACTAGACTCAGCAACACAATGCACTCTACAACCACAAATCACTCACACTTAAAATTCACAACAGTTGTCCTGTGACATTTCCAGACAGTTACACAGGCTTCAAACTCTCTTTGTTTGATATCCTTTCCTGTCACAAACTCTTTTCTACTTATTCTCTGGTTATCTGGCGGAGAGTATTATAGGCAGACACTTCTCAGACTGATATGCAGATAGGTATCTTGTGCGCGCGCACACACACACACACACACAAACGTTACACAGTATGCATGGGTTATTGCTTTGTTGTGGTTTCCGATTTATCTGATGCGTGATGTCTCTACTTCCTGTTGCGTATTCTCTCTATCTGCTTCCTTTCTCTGCCTGTCTCTGCCTCTTCTTCATCTGAATTGTCCATAAAGACAGATGCACTTTTCTGTACGCCTCGACAGGTGCACTTTCATTTTAAGGTAAGATGACACAATGTATACACTAACAAACTCCTGTGATACACAATGAACATACCACAAGCATTACAAGTAAAAAGGTATGCTTACACATGTTTACAAAACACTCCGTTATTGTTCTTACATATTTTAAGTTAAATAAAACATCTTACTTGTATATATTGTAGCTCACCTTTAACGTTCTCTTTTTTGATGTCTCTCCTTTAAATGTACCTCGGTATTTTGGTTGCATTGTTGGCATTGGTTTCCCTGATATTTATCTAGTCAAAATTCTTTCTAAAAAGACATCTGGTACCTATGATAGGGACCACTTGAAGGTTGCCAACATCTGAAGTGAAAGTGATTTTTGTGGAATCAGCTGGATATGAACTTGGAACACTCAGTTCATCAGTCTGTGTTCTTCACCACGGTCATCTCCTAATTTTTAATATTGGGATAAATTATTCATATTATTTGGATTCTTTGAACTACTGTTCTCATGTTGAGTTATATTCAGATTCATTCATATGATATGAATCAGATGATTCTATTGTTGGCATTGGTTTCTCCAATATTTTTTTTGTCAGAATTCTTTCTAGAAAGACATTTGGTACTTATGGGAGGGACGACTAGAAGGTTGCTGACATCTGCAGTGAAAGCAATTTTTGTGGAACAAGCTGGATTTGAACTTGGAACATCTAGGTTTCCAATCCATATTGTTAATGACTAGATTACTGTCACCTGTCTCGAGAAAAAAAATAATGTACAAAGAAGCAATGGAAATGCGTAATACTTGACTAGCAGGTGTGCATGATTCAAAGGGTCGGTCGTGGAACGAAATGAAAGAGAAAGAAAAGAAAAACTAACATGACGAGACAGTTTGTTTTATGGTGAATAATCACCTGATTGTGAATGTTTATGCAAATGAGACTGGTCTATAAAAGCAGACGTGAAGTTAGCATGAGGCGAGTTGAGAGAAGATGTGTTACTTATGCAGATGTGTGGAAGTCAGCTGGAAAGATCATTGTGTTTGGAAGTCGGAAGTTTTGACAACAGTGTCGAATTTAACTGAGAAATTGGTGATTTGAAGTGCAGAATAAATAACACTCGAATTATTTAACTATAAGCACAATAAATAAATGATTCTTCATTTTCGTGATAGGGAGTCATATTTTTAATTGCAAAATAGCCACTGGACTCTCAAAGAATCAATTTATTGAGGCAAAAGACTACATTTAACAGTGTAAACTTGTGAAGAATATAGAGCCGAATCCAGGAGGTTAAGAAAAATGAGAGAGGAAGTGTGAAAGCCATTTTATCAGGAAACACATTTCAGTTCTTGGACAAGGAATGGTTTTTGCTGAAGGCTATAAGTCATTAAATTGGGCTTTCATCCGAAGTGAGGGAGGGAAAATTTATTGACCACAACAGTTATTGAATTTTCTTCCTTTGCCAAAATTATTTGGCTTTTCTTGATTGGGAGGAGATAAGGGTAAGATCAATTTTGAATGTCTCGAGGCTTAACAATTAAAGCCAAAGTGACTGTATTGATTAATACCGAGTAAAGAATGATATTTGTTTTGAACTGACCAACTCGCTAAATGGTTTTTGTATCCTACTAAATTATTATCAAAAGTTCTTCATCAGGGTATTTGTCATCATCATTATCGGGTTAACGTTTTGTTTTACATACTGACAGGTGTTGGATAACTTTTTAGAAAAGGTGGCTTCAATATACTTTTGTATGTGATCACAGGATGAATTGTTGATTTCAACATATTTGTAACAATAAATCTTTTGGTGTTCTTGTTTTGTAACAATGGGGGTTGTCTGACGGGGGTGTACATCTTCTTGTGGTATCATCAATTTTCATTTCTTCATCATGCTTGATGTGCTTTTCTCAGGGGTTGTTCGTGTAGGAACCCAGGATTTGTGGATGGATTTGAAGTTCTTTGTTTGGCATAATAAGGGCCATTCACAACTGGGTATATTTTATGGAGAACCCGATGGTTGCACATTGTTACCCAATTGCTCCCATCTACTCACACTTGATACTCTCAGTTCTCATGTCTCTACAATCCTCTCCATATTCGTCCGTTAACATGGGTAGTTACCATCTTGGTTCTGTATCTGGAGTGGACAACAATGCTGGTTGTAGAACATAGGACAGAAAGATGGTCTGTAATTGACTCAACCATATAGAATTATGACTGGGGACATTTCAATGTCTTGGACGGAGATATTGCGATGTAATAGTAATACCTGTGCAACCGATCATGGCGCAGGTGTATGTAGCTGTCCATGTTGTCAACTAGTATACATTTTGCAGTCTTAAAGTTTAACTCTATATGACCGTTGCTTTGAGAGTAATAGGTTGATGAGATACGTTTCCATATGCCCCAGTTCCTCAAAAAGAAGTTGTACTCCTGGGACTCAAATGGTGATCCTCCACCTGAAGAGATTTCTCCAAGCGCAAGTTCTCAAGGTGTCACATACAGTTTTAGCCCTCTCCTACATTATTAGGGCCACTGTCACCCATCTAGAATATCAATCAGCATATGCCATAAAGTTCCTACTCTGTCTGTCAGCAAAGTTGACCACCACTTGTTGGTGTGGAAACTCTGTGTCTGCTGGGGATATTGGACTGGGATCTGGTTTGCCTGATGTCTTGCTTTCACCAGCATACCATTTATGCCTTGATGTGTGGAGTGAAGAGATTCCAATACCTCTGTGTAACTGAGGGAAGCCATTTTAAATTAGATCCCTCAAGGTTCTGCATTCTTCATCTACAGTTGTTATGGCCATGATCTGTTTCCATGTCATAGCCTTCAATTTAGGATCGCTTTCAAGGCCGTTGTGACTTGATTTACTCAAGGATTTTTGATGGGGTATTTTCTGAGTATCAAGGGCTAAATTAAATATTTTGGTTCAATGTTTTATCTGGAATGTGTATATTAATATCCTTTCTTTAGCAGGCGGGAGCTTTTAATATTTTTCAGAGCTTGGTTTGAAAATATTTTTATTAGTAGCAGGTGATCCACTGTTACCAACAAATTTGGACATTAAAGTATAGACATCCAGCAAGATTCCAGTCCATTGACCATGGCTAAAGTTTCACCTTCCACGAATGCACATTGCGATTCTGCATCATTTGTAAAACAGGATCCAGTCCGAATGAGTTTCCAGTGACCACCCCCACAACTCCTGTTCAATTTACTCGCACATCCGCTGTTTTTGAAATAAGGAGTACAATATTCCTGTTTTGCTGTAATCATTTTGTTCATTTCCAACGTTTGGAAACCTTTCTCAATCCTCTTCACTATTACTCTCTTTGATTCTTTGAATATGTGTTCAAGTGTTTCATCACAATAGAACTTTTTGTTCTTTGTACTCAAGAGTTCTTAGAAGAGATGAAAAGTTATGAAAAGGCACCTGATTCATGAGTTCAAATGAGGACCTAACCCCAGTGATATTTGTGGTGGTAGAGAAGTGAAGGATGATTTCTGTCATTGTTTTTATGAGTGTAACAAGTATTTGCAGTAAGCATAAATCTTGCAAACTCCACCTTCATTTCAGCAAAGTTAATCTTAAATACAATCCCTTTGTTTGTGCAGTTTAGTCAATTGTGTGCAAGAATGAAAGTCATCCCGTAAGAGGCTGTCCTCTATATATTGGGTTTATAAGCAAGTTATCCAGTGATGTCATCAAACTGACAAGTGTATCCATCCCTTGATCCATGAAATCTTTTAGGGGCCCGAGAGTACCTATATCAGCCAAACTCGGTACTGAATATAGTAGTATCCCGTGCGTTTGAGGATAGCGGTAAACTGTGGTATCCACTCGATGCATCAAATACCGTTTTTCTAGTGTGTGCTATTATCATCGAAACCTGATTGAATGAGGATGAGGTATGTTCTTTCACATCTGTTGCAATGTTTGTATCATGGGATCGAAAGGGCTTTGGTCTCCTGTTTGTGCTGTTTTTGGTTCAACCTTTGTATACCGGATTGTGTAAGAGGGTGTGTTGCATTGTTAAAGTGGGGAGTTGGCTTGTCTGTTGCTTCCAGACAGACCAATTGTGAAAACTTTTGCTCTAATGTAGCAAGTGAAGCCACTTCTGCCAGTATCTCACTTTGTTGTTCTGTATTTCGAAGTCCTGCTATCATTTGCCTGGAAACCATGTTGTCTGATTGGTCCATTTGTAGCCAGCAAGTTTGTTCTTTTAAACATTGAATTCTAAACTCACAAAATTTGGCCACATAGTCTCAATAAGAAATGTTATTGATTCTCCCTCATTCTGCCTCATGGAGTGGGAGTTCTGTTGGGAGGACTTCTTTGTTTAATCATTTTACACAAATTGTATCTGACATCTTACTTCTCTGTGGCAGAGTTGAGTCTTGCTGGCTCCACCACTTCGAGTAAACTATTTGTTTTTTGTTTTTTTTTGTTTTTGTTTTTTTTTATTACATTTTCACCCCAAACAAGGCACATTGCCACTTTGGTGTAGGGGGCTACTATCAGGGGAAACATCTACTGGGGTACTATGTAGGGATTAGGGCAGCGAGATGTTGGTTCACGTTGCACTTGAACTTATGCATGTCAGTACAGTTGGGGAAGCAGTGACCTGGAATGGAATTCCAAAGTCTAGCAGTTCTGGGGAAGAAACTACTGGAGTAGAAAGATCTTTTACATCTAGGGATCTCTACAGTGTGGGGGTGGGATTTTGCAGCATGTCGGGTCTGTCGAGGGTGTTCACGTCGTGGGGGCACTAGTGCTTGCAGTTCTTCAGAGCATTCACCATTATAATACTTGTAGAACAGGCAGCGGGATGCAACGTTTCGACGATGGGACAGAGGCTGAAGTTTAGATGCCAGTTTAGGGCCTATCAGATTTGCGACTCTTTTGAACCCTGTCAAGGAGAGAGAGACTAGTAGCCGATGCACCGGCCCAAATATGACAGCAATACTCCATACATGGGCGAATAGTGGCCTTATAGAGGTACAGGATACTTTCGGGTGTTAGAAGTTTTCTAGCACGGTAGAGAGAGCCCACCTTCCTTGCAGCGGCCCTGGCAATGCCCTCGATGTAATTGTTCCAACTCATGTTTCCTGTGAACGTTAGGCCAAGGAGCTTGAGAGACGTACTCTCAGATAAAGAGTCGTTGGCCATTGCTATAGGTGGTAGAGAAGGTTTCTTGTAATTATTGAATGAAACCAGTTTTGTCTTGGTGGCATTGAACGTTACCATCCATTTTTGTCCCCATTCCACTACTGATTGGATGTCATCCTCTAGTGTTTCTGCCATTACTTTAGATATATGTTCATTTGTTTTCCTGTCGTGCCTGCTATAAAGTGTGGTGTCATCAGCATATATACCCATCTCAGAGGCAATTTTGTCGGGGAGGTCATTTATGAATATCAGGAACAGCAGAGGTCCAAGGATAGATCCCTGGGGCACTCCCGCATTTATATCATATTGTTTAGATGTACGACCGTCCAGGACAACCTGGATTTTTCTCTTATCTAAGAAGGATTTAATTATGTTAAGTATTCTACCAGTGATACCGTAAGATCTAATCTTCCTAAGGAGACCCTCATGCCATACCCTGTCAAAAGCCTTATATATATCTAAAGCTACCGCTCTGCCCTCTCCCGCTTTGTCCAGTGAATGGTATATGCGTTCAGAGATTACAGTGAGGATGTCTGCCGTGGAACGGGCTTGTCTAAATCCATATTGATGGTCGGTCAGAAGTTTAGCATCTGTAAGGTGCTGGACTAGAGCATGGTTAATTAAGATCTCAAATATTTTGGCAAAAAGTGGGAGGAGGCTAATAGGGCGATAATTTAATGGGTCAGTTCTTTCGCCAGAATTCTTGAATACTGGTACCACAGAAGCAGTTTTCCAACAGCTCGGAAAGCAAGATTCATTAAGGCATTTGTTGTAGAGTTTGGAGAGAACTGGAGCTACTTCGGCTGAGCACTTTTTTAATAGCACAGCTGGGATGAGGTCGGGTCTACATGCTTTGGAAGTGTCAAGGTTTTTTATGATAGCATGCACCTGAGCAGGGGTGATTTTCAGATCGTCTAGCGTGGCGTCTGTCCGCATAGGAAATTGAGGTAGGGGGTGGCTTAGAGGGTCCAGTGTGGAGTTTGAGGAAAACCGACTGGCAAGCATGTTAGCCTTCTCGGTTGCTGAGCAAAGAACCTCGTGATTGTTGGTTAGTGGGGGAATTATTGATTGCCCATTATTTACTACACTGTTGTAGATTTTCCAGAAGTCACGAGTTCCTAGTTTTTGTGCTTCGATGCATTTTTTAGTGGTTTCCATAAATTCCCTCTTAGCTGTCGCTATTTCTTTCTTAACGTTACTTCTAGCTTCTATGTACTTCTGTCTGTTTGAACTGGACTTATGTCGGTTAAACCTGCGGAATGCATGCTGCCTTTGAGCAATGGCAGTTGCGCAAGTCGAAGTAAACCATTGGGGAGAGTGGGGCTTGCTATAGAATTTCCGCATGGGAACATGCGCTTCGATTGCAGTTTTGAACCATTCAGTGGTCTCGGTTGCACACTGTTCAGCAGGAAGAGAAAAAATATTTTCCCATGGGGCGTCTCTGATAAGATCTCTGATAGCTTCCCAGTCAGCCTTTTTATAATATCTCGTTGTTTTGAGCACTGGCTCTTCAGTTTTGGGTCTAGAGTTTAGGGCGATTTCAACCATTATCACCGCATGATCAGCGTTCCCAAGTGGGCTGTTGGCTTTCGTTACACAATCATCAGGAACTGTGGTCAAAAACAGATCTAATAGTGATGCGTGTTGTTCTTCCTGATCAGGGAAGCGGGTTGGAAAAGTAACAATTTGCGATAGGGAGTGAGATACAGAGAAGCTATGAGTTGCGCTGCCTGCTGCATCTGTGTAAGTAGAGAATCCAAGCCAGTTTTTGTGATGGACATTAAAGTCGCCAAATTCATGTACTTGGGCGCTAGTGTCGAAGGAGAGTGCTGTGTCTATGCTGTCAGATACTTTGTTTATTATGGTGCAGTCTTGGGTCGAGGGAGAGCGGTAGAGAAAGTAAAAGTAGCTGATGTTGTGTTGCATGATTAGTCTGAAGCACATAAAGGCTTGATCATCCGTTTCTAGGTTTGTTTCTCTAGTCAAGGGAAGGGTATTACGAATGTAAACTCCAAGTCCGTGCATATGTCTGTCAGAGTCCTTATGGCAGAGTGGGAGATATCCAGGCATGTTAAAGTAGTTAGAGGGGATGGAGGAGTGTAGGTTAGTCTCACTTAGTGCTAAGATATCCGGGGTATTTGTTAGGAGAAATGCTTCAACATCAGCTAAGTTAGTTCTAAGCCCACGGATATTTATGAATGCAAGCCTCAAGGGAGGAGGCAAGTTGGATTTGTTTGACCCTAAGCCTGGTTTAAGCTTATTTTTAGATTGTACTGTCATCATGTTTTTTAACGAGTTTCAGTTGGGTTAGGGGAAGCTGAACAGGAGGTTATGCAGAATATCACACATGCATCACAAGTAGACCATCAGCTGATCCTCCATCAACTAGGACTGTGGCCTCAGGAAAGCCCACCGGGGATGAGTGCAGGGTCCCTTTCCATGCGCGCCATGGCACTGCAAACATCCCGATATTATTCAACTGTTGATGGAGCAGCCGCTCTAAGCGCTACCAAAGAGTTAGGGCTCCTGTACTACCAGTCGGAAACAGAAGCCAGTAACTGTCAATCCGGTACCCTCAACCCATCAGAGGAAGGTCAACCCAATCTAATTGCTCAGGCATATGTGGTACTCAAGCATTCTCAAGAGCCCAGCTTTAGGGGTGGGGTGTGTCGGGAGTGGGGAAACGGCGTTCATTGCCCTAGACAAGAAACAAGATCTACCACTGGGTGTTTCTGTCGAATCACTGTGATAGTATCTCTGCGCCTTACTAATAGGCAAAGAAGGAGTAGTGAAGCCGGGCGATAGGCAGGACCTATCTACTCCTTAAGCATTTTAGGTTTGCAAACCAGTAATTTGATTGAGTCACCAGCTCTAGGAAGGTTGTCATCCACGACTGAAGAGGCCTCCCTCCTCTTTGGTTTAGTTTCAGAGTTTTCCTTCTCCTAGATGGATGATCTGGAAAGATCTACTGGGTCCGTTACCACTGAGAGGGTTTGCTCCGCGCCTGGGTTCTAATCCAGGTATTTCTGCGACCCCGCGTGGTTAGTTAATGTTATTGGGTTAGTTTGTAGAGGTTATATCTGCTAAATAGTTACACTCCTCAAAGTGGATTAGGGACATTGTTATTTCATTGTTACTGGATAAAGGGGTTGAGTAGAGCTCATGCAGTGTAAGCAACTATGATTGTAAGGAGGCTTGTTAGGAGGAGATAATGTGGTTTGAGGCTTTCTCTTTTGTATATATATATATTTTTTTTTTCCTTTTATTTTTTTATTTTTTATTTTTTTTTATTCATGTGAGCTTGGGTCTAGTATAATATTAGAGTGTGAGTAGGTGTTAAGAATTGAACTACGAGTTGTGCCCAAACTATATTTTAGATGATAGCAGGGCATGACATGCAAGTGCAATATAGTACGGGTAAAACAGTAAGTTTTGAGTCATGTGTAATTTGGTAAATAGATATATGGGCTGGTTTTAGTAGGTAACCTGGTTAAAAAAGGGCATTACTATGCTTCCATTTCCATTGTTACTGGGAGAGGGTATGCATGTCTCCCATAATTCATTCCAAACTACATACATCTTTGTATTGGGCCTATGTGTCCAAAAACAATGTCCGTCTACTCCAATCGAGGGCCATTTTTTTTTTTTTCATTCATGGCATGTCGGGACAACTGCAAAGCATCTTTTTTCTTAGCTTGATGTTTTCTTTCTGAAGCTAAATAAGTTGCTTCAATAGATACATGCTTTCTTACTCCATGCTGTTTGGTGGTCAGTGCATTCAATGTCTATTGTCGTTTTACACATTTTTACACTTTATAATGTACATCCTGTTCATAGGGCTATATCTATAGTGGGAAATCACGTCTTCCAGCTTGTGCTGGCCACCCCCATCTGCCCTCCATATATAGCTATCAGGGGAGATCACTTTATTGTAATACCTGTTATTAGAAGCAAATGAAATGAAGAAGGTCGCAGTTTTATCTTGGCAATTGCTCTTATTGGTAAATAGTGGAAAAAATGTTTTTGTTTTTTTTTCCAACAAACCGTAGTCGTTAGAATTCAAAATGTATGATGCGTTTATGAAATAGAAAGTGCAGTCGTTTTTATTTCCATATTAATTTGGGTCCATATTGATTTGATATGTTTTTCAAAACATCACATATTTTGAACGACTCATCAAGAAAAACAAACAAACCCTTTTTTTCACCATTCACTACTAAGAAAGTTGAAGGTTACATCAGCTGAAATGTTATGAGAATACCACTCAAGATGTAAACAGTAGTCCAATGCACTCACAACCAAACACCATCGAGTAATATGTATTATCATTCTCATCTATAAAAATTCAGAAAAATTAAATTGTAGCAAAGTATATTATTATATTGCCACTAACAAGATATCACAACAACAAATAAAAATTGTTTAGTCAAATAGTGTGATTTGTTAGCTTAAATGCTATTTGGGTCTGAATTTGAAAATCCAACAAGATAATTTTATATGTTAGAAAATACTTGACATTTCTTTATAAAACATGGTTTTAAGCCTTAAGTATTTTACATTCTGATAGGATTCTCTTCCCCATGAGGAGTTCAAAATATTACAATGCCTTCAATCTTTTGATAAATGGCGGCTTTTATTTTGCTTGAAGATTTTACTGCCATGTTGACATGTTGATAGCATCTTTATTCAAACTACAAATATGTCATCATATTGTCAATAACATGGTACAACAAGAACAAATGTAAATTGGTTAGTCAGATGCAAAGTTTTATTTGTCAGCTTAAATGCTATTTGGGTCTGAATTTGAAAATCCGACAAGATAAATTTATGTTATATACACTTTTGTTGATAAGTAAGCGATACTATTTAAATAAATGCTAACATATTTTAGGCATCAAAGGTTGCTGAAATTTTATATTTATTATTCAAGAAGCACATAAAGAAATATGGCTTCATACATTTTGATTACCTAACGAAAATATTTTTTTTCATAAGATGCAAAACTAATTTCTCGCTTTCTGATTTTTTTTCTGATCTGCTCATACTCACCACATACACGTTCGTTGGATGACATTTTCTTTATGCCATCAAAAGTTATGCAACCCAAAACTTCCACACCTACAATAAGTTTGGTTTTAGTGTGATTGAACTGAAGTACCTGGAAATATTAGACACAAGTACATGGGATGGTTACTCTTTTTCTCATCTAAAAATATTTTGATAGTTTTGTGGTTGAATGGATGAATGTGTGTGTGTGTGTGTGTGTATATATATATATATATATATATATATATATGTGTATATATATATATATATATATATATACATGCACACATTCTTCAACCTAAAAATATCAGACGAAGGGGCCGTCATCACTAAATTCTACCGAAAACCAGCCAACCGAAGTATATTTATACACTACAAGTCTGCCCTCCCTACTAAGGCCATCATCGGATACGCCAGGAACGAGATAACCCGCATCCAAAGCAAATGTAGCAAGCCCATGCTATTATAAAAAACCTAGACACCTCTAAAGCATGTGGACCAGATCTCATCCCGGCTGTGCTATTAAAAAAATGCTCTGCCGAGGTTGCTCCAGTTCTGTCCAAACTTTACAATAAATGCCTTAACGAATCTTGTTTTCCCGACTGCTGGAAAACCGCCTCTGTGGTACCAGTCTTCAAGAATTCTGGTGAAAGAACTGACCCACTAAATTATCGCCCCATTAGCCTCCTCCCGCTTTTCGCCAAAATATTTGAGTCCTTAGTTAATAAAGCCCTAGTCCAGCACCTAACAGCTGCTAAACTCTTGACTGACAAACAATATGGATTCAGGCAAGCCCGTTCAACAGCAGATATCTTAACTGTAGTTTCTGAACGTATATACCGTTCATTGGATAAAACAGGGGAGGGTAGAGCGGTGGCCCTTGATATATCTAAGGCTTTTGACAGGGTATGGCACGATGGTCTTCTAAGGAAAATTAGATCATATGGAATCACTGGAAGAATTCATAACGTAATTAAATCCTTCTTAAGTAATAGAAAAATCAAAGTTGTCCTCGACGGACGTACATCCAAACAATATGACATAAATGCGGGAGTGCCTCAGGGGTCTATCCTTGGACCTCTATTGTTCCTGATATTCATAAACGACCTCCCTGATAATATTGTTTCGGAGATGGGTATATTTGCCGATGACACCACTCTCTATAACAGATATGAGGGGAAAACAAATGAACACATATCCAAGAAAATGGCAGAAACACTAGAGGATGACCTCCAATCCGTAGTGGAATGGGGACAAAAATGGTTGGTCTCATTCAATGCTGCTAAGACTAAGCTTGTTTCCTTCAATAACTACAAGAAACCTTCTCTACCACCAATAGCAATGGCCAAGAACACATTGCCTGAAAGTACTTCTTTTAAACTCCTCGGCCTAACGTTTACAGGGAATATGAACTGGAATAGATACATTGAGAGCATTGCCAAGGCTGCTGCAAGGAAGGTTGGCTCCCTCTACCGTGCTAGAAAACTACTTACGCCTGCCAGTATCCTATACCTCTATAAGGCAACCATTCGCCCATGTATGGAGTACTGTTGTCACATCTGGGCTGGTGCATCTGCTGCTTGTCTCTCGCTCCTGGACAGGGTTCAAAAAAGAGTCGCAAACCTGATAGGTCCTGAACTGTCATCTGGGCTTCAACCTCTGTCCCATCGACGAGATGTTGCATCCCTCTGCCTGTTCTACAAATACTTTAATGGTGAATGCTCTGACGAACTGCAAACACTTGTACCTCCCCGACGTAACTACCCCCGACAAACCCGACAAGCTACTAAGTCTCATCCCTTTACAGTGGAGATCCCTAGGTGCAAGAAAGCCTTTTACTCCAATAGTTTCTTCCCCAGAACTGCGGGTCTTTGGAACTCCCTTCCGGGATTCTGCTTTCCCAACTGCAATGATATGCAGAAGTTCAAGTGTAATGTTAACAAACATCTTTCTACTCTTCTCCCTTCATAATGACCCCGCTAATTCCCTAATAGTAGCCCCCTGCTTCAAAGTGGCACTGTGCCTTGTTTGGGGTGAAAATTGAATAAAAAAAAAAAAAAAAAAAAAAAAAAGCCAAAAGACAAGACAGAATGCACTAAACGGCTCCACCAGGTCCTAGAGACCAACGGATACCCCCAGCACTGTCATTAAACACCTTTGGAACACAGGAAAACGTGTAAGAATCTTCCCCACCAAATACTTGCTTCCTTAAAATGCCCCACCTCAGCAATAAGATCACAACGGCTATCTGCAGGGCTATCAGAAGAGAGGGTCCCAATATGCAACTAGCCCACTCTGGGCCATCCCTTAGACAGAAACTCTCTAAACACAGGCAAAGCGAGGACCCACAACCATGCACATTAGCAAATTGCCCCGTATACCCCGCAACAATCTGCCACCGCACACACGTAGTATACAGACTAGAGTGCTCTGCCTGTGGAAAATTCTACGTGGGCAGCACCACGAGACCTCTACACATAAGAATCAAAGAACACATACAAACACAAGCATCATCATTCCGAAAACACCTCAACACCTGCAGAAACACTAGCAAATCTATTAAAGTCGATATTTTAACCACAGAACGCAATATTGGGAACCTTCGCATAAAAGAATCGCTACTAATATCCAAATTACGACCAGAACTCAATGACAGACTGGAGCTCGGATCTTCATTCATTATATAACTCTTCACACGGCTGCCACCCAACGGTTACCATTACAACCATAACCCATTAGAACAGATACACCACTGCACACAGCTCACAGCCCGCCTCACATTCCAAACAAGACATTACCACAGCCTCCTCCCATATAAATAATATAAAAAAAAGAAAAAATAATAAATAAATAAATAAAATAACAATAACATACTAAAAGAAACTTAATAAATAAAACAGCAGTATATATTTAAAAAAAATAAAAAATAAAAAAATAAATAATAGTAATAATTAATTAATATTAAAAGTTACTGAAATAATACAAACCAACTAAAATCAAGAGTTAATACAAACCAACTAAAATTAAAAGTTAGCTGAAGTAATACAAACCAATTATAAAAAAAAAAAAAATAAATATAAAAATCTACTACCACTCATATATATATATATATATAACTCTACACACGGCTCCCACCTAACACTTACCATTACAACCATAACCCATTAGAACAGATACACCACTGCACAAAGCTCACAGCCCGCCTCACATTCCAAACAGGACATTACCACAACCTCCTCCCATATAAATAATACAAAAAAAATAAATAAATAAAATAACAATAATATACTAAAAGAAACCTAATAAATAAAACAGCAGTATATTTAATAAAAAAATTAATCAAAATTAAAAGTTACTGAAGTAATACAAACCAACTAAAATCAAAGTTAATACAAGCCAACTAAAATTAAAAGTTAGCAGAAGTAATACAAACCAATTAGAATAATAAAAAAAATAAATATAAAAATCTACTACCACTCATGAAAATAAATTAACAACTCCCAAAGAATGTCACACCTATTCCCCTTCCCTTCCCCTCACCTATCTTCCTACCCCCAGCAACACTAACCTAAACACCCAGCTGCCGACCCCGACCTCTCCCCCGCTTTCACATCCGGGGGGGGGGCCTACAGTAGCCGACCGGACGCAGCCCAGCAGCAACTTAAGTGACCCAGAAAAGCAGAGGCACCCACACATCAGCAGAAAAAAAAACAAATAAAAAAAAAAAATAAATAATAATAATGATAATAATGATAAAGACAACATAACAGAGAACAATAAAAAAAAAACTCAGGCTAAAACAAGTTATAAACCAAAAAAAAAAAATAAATAAATAAATAAATAAAATAAAAATAAAGACAAATAAAAATAGCAAATTTATAAACATGTTAATTACCTAATCATACCATACATAAATCCCCTACTCACATTTGTCCCCAAGGCCTCACATAGCTACACAACTTCCGGCCCTTCATCCAGCATGCTTTGAACCGACCTGTTACGCATACCATTTGAAAAGGGAAAATTTTTCCCAAATTAATAATGGAATACATCGCATGGAATTACAAGTAAGACATTTTACCATACAACTGAATAAATATATATATAAAAAAAAATAATAAAATATGTATGTACTTATTGATTTGTAAATCGCCACTTGTTCTCGTCTCCTCTTACCAACAGCGACTATAATTCATTCTTCGCATTATGACAGCCTTCTAAATCTCTTTTACATACCTATCCCACACAATGCTTCAAGCAAACTACATATCAGACCATATATATATATATATATATATATATATATATATATATATATATATATATATATATATATGTATATATATATATATATTTGTTCCATGAGTCCAAATCCTTTATATACCAAGTTTCAAGTCTGTAGACAAAAAATTGGCTGGAATTTGTTAGACTATTCTGCATAGAGGCTGACACAGACTTGATCATTTTTATATATGTATATATAGATGATATTCGAAAAAGAGGGGGATCACTCTCATATTCTTATTCAGAGTTGCAATATTGGCCTTTATAAAACCAAATTTCGCCAATTTGCTTCTTTTTTTTTGCTTTCCAAAGTTGTATTTGGCCATTTTCAAAGCTTCACATACTGACTAAGGAAGAAACCAGACAGATATTATATAGATGGTTAATCACAACAACTAAAACAAGTTTTTCTTCAAGATTACTCAATCCCAGAACTAAAGTATATTTTAACGTGCATCGTGTATCATTAAAATATTTGGAAAACACAACTGAATCGCATTTAATAAAAGTCAGATATCAAAAAACGTTCTCAATTGCTTTTTAAAAATTCTCTTTTGTCCAGAATTTTGTTCATTTATTTTTATTACCTGAAGATGATTTGACAAAGAATCGAAAGTGCTTGTGATACATATGGAACTTTCATTAATTATCTTTTTTATTTTGACAAAATTATTAGAAAAAAATTTATAAATAAAAAAAGGTATAATCAAGCATGAACAATTTTACATAAATGAAAGAATACTGTATAAAATACACATCCAACGAGTGTGTATTCCAACTGGCATTAACCATCACTTCCTACACTGATTATTGCATTAGCATGAAACGCTAGTGTCTGTAAGTCAAAATCATTAATATTCATTTATAAAGCTACTAGCATTTCAGCCTGGTGTTACCCGGGTGTTTGGAGGTGTATGTTGAGCAAAAAAAAAAAAAAAAAAAAATGCGGTCAATTTTTTTAACTTTGACCCCTATTATGACCTCTTAACATGCATATTGTTTGGGGCTCAAATCAAGTTAGATCCATGTCCAAGGAACCTATATCTAAAATTTCAAGTGTTTAGACCCAAAATTGTCTACTTTATTTAATATGGATTCTAGCAACTTACTCATGACACACAGGAGACTTATTAGTCTGTACTGAGAAGGAGATGACTTATCACCTGAATTCTTAAATACAGGGCATACTGATGAGGTTTTCCAGGGTGTTGGAAAGCACTTCTCCTTAAGGCAGCGCTTAAGCAGTTTTGTAAGTATCGGGGCAAGTTCTAGTTGAAGCTTTTTCAGCACTATAATTGGAATGCTGTCAGGGCCAGTTGCTTTACTGGAATCAAGTTTCTTGATTAGCTTGGCAACCTCACGCATAGATATTTGCATGTTACATAGTGTGTTGTCTTTTATAGGAGAGATTTTCTAAAAGTGTTTAAGGTATCATTAGAACCTTACATATCCTGTATGTGTGTATATATATATATATAATTACACACTCTGTATAATGTTCCAGCGTCTGCTGTTGGAAATTATTTGTATTTGTCTGTTTGCCTCGACAGAACTTAATTCTATTTTCTTTCACATAATAATTCCTGGTGGGAATTGAATACAGGACTGCAGAGGTGACTTTGTTACTAAGGATTCGAATCCTTCAACTGGCGATGATTATCACTTCCTATGCAGATGATTGTGTGAGCATGAAGCCCTAGTGTCTATAGGTAAAAAATAATTAATATTTATTCACACACACACACACACATATTTCCACAAAACCTCTGCCGATGATGGAGGGGAGACTAAAACTTGCTGCTATGGTTTCAAATGATCTGAAATAACAGCCTGGGGAGACTTGACCTCAAATATTTATCATATGTTATATCTCCCCTCTTTTGGAAATAGGGTACAATTATGAATATCGACATTATCAAATAATCCGTATACACTGTGAAATTTACTTTATGTATAAAAACCAAAGAGGGGCGATATAACATATGAGAAATATGTGGAATCAACTCTTATCAGGCTGTTATTTCAGATCATTTGAAACCACAGCAGCAAGTTTTAGTCTCCCCTCCATTAAGGCCAGAGATTTGGGGGAAATATCAGATGTTTTGTAATTTGTTACAATATTTTTGCACTATAATGGGGTATGATCCTGCACAGTCAGGAGACTCTATTTATAAACAATGCTGCTAGGAACTGACGAATCGAATTAATTCACGTTCTGCTACCAACCCATCAGAAACCAGAATTGCTCCATAAATATTAAACCTTTCTGTAGCAATTTCACATATGTTTTCTTCGTGTCAACGCGGGAAGAATCTTTTGCTCTGTGGATTCCAACTTGATAACTGTCTACTGCGGACCAGTCACCTCCAGGACTTGTGTAGAACAATGAACCATGGGAAACTGTTTTGAAACTAAACATGACTTACACTTCATGCAAAACTAGAAAACAAATGACTATGATTGAAACACTTTATGGCTGTAAAAAAGTGCCAAAAATAGGCTCTGGATGATGAAGGATCCTCTTAATGTGTTACCTTAAGGGCAAATGTCACATAGCCCAATACACAATTCAGGTCATTAGCTTTCTAACGAGCCTTCAATTTTTACATTCTGATCAATAGTCACTGAGATTTGGAACTTCAAAAATTTCAAAAAGCTAGTATATATATATATATATATATATATATATATATATATATATATATATATGAAAATTTTTTGGCGGGGTACAGAATTTAATAATGGCTAAATACAGACCAATCAACATAATGCTTTAAAAAATAAAAAATGAAAATAAAGGTTAGCAAACCAGGTTTCGTTCCTCACTCAACAGAGCTAAATCCAGGAAAATACAATTTAAAAAAAAAGAAGTCATGAATATGGCAGGGGGAGGGAAAAAAAAACGAAAAATAAACGGGGGAAAAAATTACATAGACTAAATTAAGTCCTAAAAGATTTTCTTTAAGTCTTTGAGAAGGTCTCAAAGACTTAATAAAAATAGTCTCTAGAATTTTTAAATGAAAGGGCGAGTGCGACTGTCAGCACTGAAATTCGTAATACACACATGGTTATTTATAAGGTGGTCGCAAATCGCAGAACCATACTCATTCAGAACGTCCGAGGGTGAAAAATTTGCATAACCAATCTTTGACGGTACATGTTGTTCCAAACAGAAATCTAATCTTTCTGATGTTCGCCCAACATAGTATGCACTGAAACTACATTTAAATAGATAAATAATAGAATTATTATGGTGGGGAGGAAGAACATCTTTGCAAATGGACGACTACATAGGTCTGGTTGAATAAACAACATGTGGATTCGATGCAAAATAACACCGTTGCACAGACAAAGAAATTTGCTTAGCAAATTGGTCGCTGATGTTACCTAGCCAAGGTAGACGTAGGTAAACAGGACAGCTATTAACTATAAGTTCTTTAGGCTTATAAAAATTGGAAACTTTCTTATTAATAGTAGTTCCAACAATATCTAAGGGGTAACCATTGTTACAAAGGGTCTTAGTAATAAATTTTAGCTCGTCATCCAAAGTAACTTCAGAACAAATCATCAAGGCCCTATGTGCTAATGTCTTAATTAAATTGTATTTTTGGTTAGTAGGACAAAAAGAGTCCCAACGTGTATAGAGACCAGTAAAGGTTGGTTTACAATAAACAGAAGTAAGAAAACCTGAAGATGTCTTGGACGCAAGAACATCCAAAAACGGAAGAGTAGAATTCGTTTCCTTGTCTACCGCAACCTTAAGGGCTGGATGAACGTTATTGAGGGACACAAAAAAGCATCCGCATTTGTCTCGTTGTCAAATAAGCAAAAAGTGTCATCAACGTAACGAAAATAAATGTCTGGTTTATGCAAACCCACAAAATATTAGCCAACGCTGGTCCCAATGGGGAGCTCCTGGCCACACTATCTGTCTGTCTGTACATGATATCGTTAAAACTGAATTCTATCGACACAGTGGCGAATTTCATCATTCTACAAAAATATTTTCTGGAATTGGGAGTTGGAAGTTTACTCTGATATACGGCATCAGCACAAATATTAATAGTCTCTAACGTTCTAGAGACGATTTTTATTAAGTCTTTGAGATCTTCTCTTTGCAAGCAAAAAGAAAATATTTTAGGACTTAATTTAGTCTCTATGTAATTTTTCCCTCATTTATTTTTTGTCCCCCCCCCCCCGCCATATTCATGACTTTTTTTTTTTAGTCGTATTTTCCTTGATTTAGCTCTGTTAAGCTAGAAACCTGGTTAGCTAATCTTTATTTTCACTTTTATTTTTAAATCATATATATATATATATACTAGTAGCCAAATTGAATATTGAAATGCTCATATCTTTGGTTCTATGGAACAAAAATACACAAAAACTTGCAGGCTTTTTGAAGACTATAATGCTATTCTATGGTGAAAATTTTATGACAATAAGTAAAAATGAACCTAAATTTTCAAACCAATGTAAGATGCCCAGATTTACCTACATTTGTACATGTGTGTGTGTGTATGTAATATATATATATATATATATATATATATATATAGTGTCCTGGCAGACCAGCTTCGCTTTGGTTATCTCCCCTGTGGCTTTGCCAGGCCACTATATATATATATACATAAAGAAGAGGGCCGACCATTTCCCTAGATAAGTTCATAATTAACGGATACTCTAATTTAACAGCTAAATCTAACACCCAAGATCGCCATGGGCATGGAATATGTGCCTACATTAAAGATGGCTTCCCGTGTGGCAGGGATATCTCTAGAGAAGATCCTAATTTACCCTATATGTGCTTCAGGGTTGCACTTGCTAACACCACTGCATTTATATTTGCCCTCTATAGGCCCCACAACAGCGGAGTTACTATCTTTAAGAGCATATCTGAGAAAATAGACCTAAACTGTCTTCACATCCTTCACATCCACATCTGTGGTGACTTCAACGTCCATAACATGGAATGGCTGACCCATTCAAATAAGACAGATGATGAGGGGAGGTTTTGTCATGATTTTGTCATTGCTTATGACCTCACTTAGATTATTTGTGAACCCACCCGTGTGCCCGATACACCCAGTCAATATGCAAGCCTCCTAGACCTTTTTCTCTCAACTTCCCCTGAGCTATGTTCATGTTCCGTTCATTCTCCTCTAGGATCCTCCGACCACTCCGTCGTATCAAGATAAAAACGAAATGTAAGAAGCCCCCAGATGTACCCCTCCACCGTACTGTATACCAATACTCTATGGCGGACTGGGATAGCTTCCGTGCATTCATATCTGATTTACCTCTGCACTCCATGTTTAAAAAGGAAGTGTCCTCTATAGTATCATATCTGACCGAATGGTTAATTGTAGGCATAGACCGATTCATACCATCTAAAAAATTCCAACAAAAACCTAACAGCCAGCCATGGTTCTCCCCAGAATGTGCTGCTGCAATCGCGCACAGAAATCACTTTTTCCATAGCTACCAACGTAATAGATGCACTGAGACTAAAGCTGCTTTCAGGACTGCCAGCAACTTCTGTAAAAGAGTAATAAAAAATGCAAGAGAGCTATATGCCCAGTCTGTTAAATCCAAGGTAGCTGATCAGCGGCTTGGTTCCCACCAGTTTTGGCAAATAACAAATAGGATCCTGAACAGAAGTGTGCGTTCTATCCCAACCATTATCAATGGACCAGAGGTCATCTCGTCAGCGTCAGACAAGGCCAAACTATTTGCAAAGAACTTTGCAGCTAATTCTACCCTATGCGACGAAGGCCATCAACTCCCCATGTTTCCTCCTATAACACAGAACAAGCTAGGTAACATACAAATATCCGTGCATGAGGTCGCCTGGAAGACCTCATCAGTTTGCCCTGTATTTAAGAATTCAGGTGATAAGTCATCTCCCTCTCAGTACAGACCAATAAGTCTCCTGTGTGCTATGAGTAAGTTGCTGGAATCCATATTAAATAGAGAAATAGTCAACCACCTCAGCAGGAATAACCTTCTTAGTGACACACAATATGGTTTCCGCTCTGCAAGATCTACCGCAGATGTGCTGACGGTTATATCCCACAGGATTACTGAATCTCTTGACAAAGGCTTCCTTTCTAGGGCAATTGCTTTTGACATATCAAAGGCCTTCGACAAGGTATGGCATAAGGGTCTACTTCACAAGATTTCCAGCTACGGTATAACTGGAAATGTTTTCTCAATCATTAAATCATTTCTTTCTGATAGGCTCATAAGAGTAGTGGTAGATGGACAAAAATCTGAGGCCTGCAATATTGATGCTGGAGTCCCTCAGGGGTCAATCTTAGGCCCAACTCTCTTCCTGATCTACATCAATGACCTCCCTAAACACATACTTAAATCATTCGTTGACATCTATGCTGATGACACGACCATCTACGGCAACACATCAAAGGTTGTAAATGACAAAGTTCTCTCTGATTCTCTCTCCTCTGATCTCGAACGCGTGGTTCAGTAGGGGAAGACGTGGCTGGTTACCGTTAATGCATGCAAAACCAAACTCCTATCCTTACATCATCAACGCTCTGATCCCCATCTGGCATCAATTGTGATGGATGGCTCTCGTCTGGGTGAGGCCCCATGTTTTGACAAGCTTCTGGGTTTGACCTTTACTCCTGATCTGAAATGGAACACGTACATCAAGTCTGTTGCCAAGGTCGCAGGAAAGATGGTGGGATCCTTCTACCGCTCCAGAAGATATCTCACTACTGATGCAATTCTCTATCTATATAAAAGCCAAGTACGTCCAAGGATGGAATACTGTTGCCATATCTGGGCAGGAGCTGCAAAAAACAGCCTATCCTGCCTTGACAGAGTACAAAATAGACTTCGTGGCTTAGTGGGGGATGCCCTTTTCTCTACCCTGCAACCTCTCTCCCACAGAAGAGACGTTGCGAGCCTATCCTTGTTTTATCGTTATTTCCATCCAGGTGCTCGTCTGAACTCCAATCTCTGGTCCCCCCTCGCCAATCTTTCACGAAAAACACCCGTCTAGCTGAATCCACTGTGAAAAATTTCCCCTACTCTTTATCTGTGCCTAACTCAAAACGTGGATTCCATGAACAAAGCTTCTTTCTTAGAACTGCACGCCCGTGGAACTCTGTTCCGTCTGCCTGCTTCCCACCGGACTACAACTTGGATGTGTTTAAGTCCAATGTTAACAAATTCCTAATGAACCGCCCCCTTAAGTAAACACTTCATCAAATATCCACACTAACATAATGTACTTGCAATAACCCTTATCCCTGAGTGACTTCCGGGCCTTGATAAGTGGTGATCACTGTGTAAAAAAAAAAAAAAAAAAAAAAGGTACATTAAGTGTTTAGGTGAATGACACTAGGATTGTCAGACAGGATAGAATCTGAGTTCAAAAGTAACAGAACGGATTTTCTGGAAAAACTCCGATTTTCCCCCAGGGGTGTCTTTCAGGTTAAAATGGCTAAAATTGACACTTTTGTGCTTATTCAAAAAATTGATGACTTGGATTTTTATAAAACTTTCTGAAAAATTGTAACTTTCTGATTTCTATATAATTTTGTTTGTCTGTACTTCACGATAACTCTTGGGTATGCCCCAGGGGCTCTTTTAGGGCTAATAAAAACACTCCATTTTTGGGACTATTTTACCATATTTGTCCAAAACTTTTGGTATAGATCTATTTAGCAGTTTTGCATGATGCCGAACTCAAATTTAAATATGTTAAGGCCTTGGGAGTATTTTAAAAGATTTTCGGGTTTTCATAATACAAACATAATTTTCAATTTAAAAACGAAAATATATCAGATTTGCTTGAACTTTGACATATTGTATATATGCTAATTTAGTAAGATTCCCTGAACTGCAATTTCTTTTTACAACTACTTAAGTATGAAATTTTAGACAAAATTAGAATTAGAATTCGATTATGGATTGGGGTAAGAAATGACTTGTTTCATTTAATCCTGTTAAGACTCCACTCCTGTCTTTCAATCGTAGCTGTGTTCTTTTTCTTTCTTAGATTCTTATGGATCGTTCTGCTCTTGATGAGAAACTAAAACTTTTTGGTCATTATTTCTCATCAAATCTTTCTTGGAGATTATTTATTAGGTCCATTGCTCTTCCTGCTTTTTGTAAAATCAGTTCTCTTCATCGTTCTAAACATTTTCTTATTCTCTATCATTAAAAATCTACTATCAAACCATTATCGTCATCATATTTGGCATGGTGAATTTCTCTCGCATTTGAGGGTTCTTGATAAAGTGCAGAATTTGATCTGTGAATCTGTAATTTGATTGCCCCCCCTTTCTCTGTCACAAGTGTGATGATAGTCTCAGTCTTTTTATAAATATTATGGCATGTATTTTTCACAATTGTCTAATCTATTTCCTGCTTCCTTTGTTCCAGCTTGTTTGCCTAGTGGTCTCCATCGATTCGCTGTTTTGATACTTGATACTAATACAGTTTAGTATTCTAGTAGCTTCCTTCCGAGAACTCTCTTCCTTCTCACTGTTTTCTTCCTGTCTTCAACTTTTTTTTAAGACTAAAGTCAATAGATATCTGTCTTTGCAATAATAATCCTTTATTCTTGTTAGCTCTTTACATTAAGCGGCTTCTGGAGCGATTTCCAATAAAAAACAAAAGTTTAATTCTAAACATAAGGTTTAATATCATAATACATTGATTTTCATCTTTGTAATGGAATATAAACTGCTTTGTTCATTGAATTAATTTTATATGTATGTAAAAAAAAAAAAAAAAAACTTTTTTTTAAAACTTAAATATATATTTACCACGTCATTTAATAAGGTTGGAATCTGATTCCACTAACGGATTGGATGAGGCCAAATATTCTGTGGATTTAGTATTTTTCAAAAGTTCTTGCAAAATGTCTGCCACTTGACCTGAATTATTGTCACTTTACACTTGGGTGAATCCAATACTCGTGAAACATTTCACATGGTTTCCTCATCTTTCATTGCCGAACCATTAATTTTTCCCCTTTTCTCTTCCACTTTAAGAAACTTTCCATCTGAATTCTTCACTCTCGACTCTGACGATTTATCGCTGCAAAAATGTTACGCTTAATTTTAATGCCGTTTCTGTGCATGTTTCCGGGCTTTTCCTGCGTTTCAGCCTGGCCATTATTATTGAATCACATCAAAATTTTTCTTTCTCTTCCCGTGTACTTCATTTTTCTCTCAACTTGTTTTATCTGGTTAATGGCATATCAACATTTCTGGAGTCATTTGATGCTGAAGCAAGATATCTTTACAACATCGTATATCTTTTACATACGTTTCTTCATCTTTATTATTTTCATGATTTCACTGTCTCACCCATCATATTGGCCAAGTTTCATAAATGAGAGCTGCAGTTTTCAAAAGACTAGAAGCGTTTGACCAATACTGCCTCGGCTGAATTCTGCAAGTCTGCTGAAGCCATTTTGTCTCCTATATCATCTCCCTTAACCAATCTCTTTTAAATAGGAGACTTTGCAAGTTCGACTCTGCTGCGTTGCACAACCCTGGAAATTGCAATTGCTCCAGAACCATTCCAAGGTTGGTGAAGACAGAAGGGAAGTCAGCTGAAGATATGGTTAAACCATCTAAGCTGACGGCGTACCTAACTTCGGTTCACAGATCTATGGTATTTGCCACTGGTCCTGGGACTGGCGGCCAATCACTATCTTGGCCGCTATGGACCATAGTGCATGTTCTGCATTCATCTGAGATACTGTATGTTCTACGGGAGCAGCTAGCTCATCTTGGGTGAATGTTGCCTCAAGTGCAAGTAAGTACCTATCACATCAGATTTAATTAGGATTTTTTTGTCACCAAATTCCATTTAAATACATAAAAATATTTCAAATTTCTCCCCAAAATCTTCTAAGTTTTTCAATGTGCCTTTTCATTTCTACAAAGATTGGACGATTTGTCATGCTTAAGTTTGAAACAGCATTTCTATTTAAAAAAAATACCTCGCGAGCTGATGAGAAGTTTCATAAAAATAGATGGTCTTTATATCGGATACATAAAGGAAATGTAGTTGGATTACTCGAACTTAGACCTAAATAGCATTGCATCTGACAAAGCGAAATTTAATTTTGCCCGACCTTTTTGTTGAACGTTAGTGTATGTTCGGAACAATAAAATTTAATTTAATTTCTTTACCAATATAATTTCTCCTTCCCTTCACAAGGAAGTCATCTCTTGCTTCAGGAAAATAAAATGTAAATTACAGCTATCTTTATCAGCAGCAAGTTTTGCTAAAACTAGTAAATAGTAATATTAAGAGAAAAAAGTTAGACGCGATCGTTATTTACTGTGGAGGAAATCCAGCACTTCAAAAAGGAGTACTCTGGATTGGAATAGAAATGAAAATTGCCTCAGTTTGGAAGGATTTCCCTTTGATTGCCCACGGTCAGAAAAAATGAAATGTATCAGAACAGATACAATATTTTGCTCCAAGCCAAAAGGCCAAGCAGTGAAATGGAGGCCTGTGTTTCTACTCCACCCCCTCTTCGTCCTATTTCATTTTGTATAGATATGTCACGTCACAACAATTGTTGCTTTGTCTTGTTTTTTTTTTTTTATGTAATTTACAAAATCATTTCCATTTACTCCTAATAAGTACTTTGGTCTACAAAGACAATATGCCAACTTCTCACCCACTCCAACATCTTTTCCCCAACTTTCGACTGTCGAGTTGATCTGTTCTTATCTCTCATTTCTGAAGTTTCAGTACAACCAACAGGATAGGTTGACGTTTCTTTCTTGTATAGCATAAGAAGAAAAACAGTTCCCTCCTCAGGGTTCATGGTGTTCCTCACCGCCATGGACCTACATCTTCACCACCACCCCAACGCCGGAACATGCCCCCCCCACCTGCATCTGCACATCCATCCTGCCTCCATAGAGAATTAAACCGTGATACGTAAACGACACATTTCATGTCGCTAATTACCGTATTATTAGGTGCTTTGCTTGTGTAAAGGAACGATGACAACGACACTATGTGCGGAATTCCATAAGTGCAAGCAAACCAAGGAGAGCCGAGGGAGGAAGGGAGGTTGTGACGAGGCTTGATGGAGAGACAAAGAGGAGAGACATGAGCTCTGGCCAGACAAAGATGACAAAGAATTTGCAAACATACATGGATCGTTCATGTATTCACACAAAGAAGAAACGAATAAGAATATCTTTGTGCAATTTTCGTACCTTCTCTTGCTGCTCTCATTTTGCAGCAATTCACAGGATCTCACGTGATCTAGCCTGCTGCCCTTATCCTGGGAATCATCAGTTTCACAACATTTCAGCTGTTGTACTCTGCGGCCTTCTTCAGATGTTTTTTTTTCTTTTAATTGATAAAATTCTGTAAACATTAGCAAGCTGAACTCTTTATTTTATATTATTTTCTTTATTCAAACTACTGTTCTCATCTTCAGTGTTATTTTCACAACATTTTAATCAAATGTAATCTTAGACATTGTGTACCCGTGGCGTAATGGATAAAGTACTTGATAAAATTCACTTGTAAATTACTATCCTGGAGGTTGAAGGCTCAATCCTCAGTGCGGGGGGCACACAAAATACAATTGCAAATTCAGATTTTTACCTAGTCATGACTGATAGAATGAGAGCATGCTATCATAGATTAAATAAAGAGTTCCGTTCAGAATTCTGGGTAGATTCAGGAGTTTGACAGATTCCATTGTTTGAAAAGATACACTTGAAGGTTTGGCGTTGTGAAAATAACACTTTAGACATGTTGTCCAAATAATACAAATTATCAATCCGCATCCAAAAAATTCCGAAATATGAATTACATTATTTCATGTTAGATGTTGGACATCACTTGGGCGCTGCTTCTTTGCTGACTACAATATAGTCTTCTTCAAGTATGTTCCATATATCATATTTTTTATTCCACACGAATGGACCAGAGGGGATTGCAAAGTGCATTGCTATGATGACTGGACTTATGCATTAATGACCTGGAAGTTTCATTTCTCTGTTGCAGATAATGACGATGTGAGACTCAAGGCAACCTCTGCCATGGACGTATGTCAGAAGTAGAAATGCCTCATTGAATTCCTGGAAAAAGTGCTCTGAGAATGGTGATTCTTCTGCACGTTTACGTTTTTTTTTTAATTGATTTTTCTTTTTTTTTAATTTTCAGTTTTATTTTGGGGCAACATTTGTCAACATTTAATGCGGATGATCTGATTAGAACTGATAAATTTGTTTTGCTTTTCTTATGGAGAAAGATTATCAGACATCACGATGACTTATCTCTGTGTTCACATGCATAAGTGCTCCTGTGTGTGTCTATATATGTATAGAGGCTCTCTCTCTCCTATATATATATATATAGAGAGAGAGAGAGAGAGAAAAATTTTACATGTGTTGGAGTATTTTTTGCCTGTGTATAATTGTGTTTCTCAGATAAAAATAATTTTCTTCACATCGTACAAAAAATGAAGAATTGTTTAACAGAAAACATAAAACCGTAAAATTATACTTGTTATGATCAAAATTTTAATATTTTAGCTAAAAAGTATCATTTGTATTATTTGTTATCATCTTGAATGTTATTTTCACGTTTCAGTAGATGTAACCTCCAACCTTCTTCAGGTGTATTTAATCAAATTCAGGGAATCTTTCTGTTGAATTCAGGAAATCTACACAAACTTTTGAATGGAACCCTTTATTTGACATGCTCTTTTCCATCAGCCATGTCTTGGTAAAGGTCTTAAATAAGGATCCGTGGCTTAGTGGATAAGGTGCTTTGTAAAATTCAGTTGAAAGTTGCATTTTCTAGAGGATGAGGTTCAATTCTCAGTGCAGATGACATTCAAAAATCAAATACAAATTACTTAGGACTTCTACTCAATCATGGCTGACAGAACAAGTGCATGATATCATCATGGATTAAAAAAGGGTTCCATTCGAAACTACATGCAGATTTCTGAATTCAGCAGAAAAATTCCAGAGTTTAACCAGAGGCACCTGAAAAAGATTGGAGGTTAAATTGACAAAAACATCGTGCAAATATCTCTCAAGTTGGGAATAGTTGTCCGAAATAATGCAAATACCCCAAATTATGAAACTGCTGTTAAGAAATTGTATATTTTCAGTTTCACTCGGTGTTTCAATGTGTAAGTCAGTTCACATGAATATTCTCTACCGAATATAAAAGAAAACTATTGTCTTTTGGAAATGAATGTTTTAAAGCTTATCCTTAAGTGACCTTTTGGGCTTTGATAATAAAAAACAAAAAAACTTGCACTTTCACTTCGCCATGAATTACAATTACTGACAAATGATAACTTTATTCACCAAAGTTTCATACCAAACTTTATTCACCAAAGTTTCATACCAAAACAATTATCTTAGTATGTAAAATAATTATATATATTAAAATCTCACACATTATAGTTTAGACATATTTTGTGTGTGTTTAGTTTAAAAATCTATTTTCTTTCATTTTTTTTGCATGCATATGTGGATGAAAATTGGTGTCTATTAAAATACATTTGATGTAATTATTTGGGTCGTAAAGTCTCAAATCTAGGCCCCAACTATCGTCCAAAAACCGCTCGTCCTATCATCACAATATTGAATCCGTGTGCCTGTTTTACAATTGCTGCAATGGAATGTGCTCTGATGAATTCATAGCACTTATGTTCCTTCGACATACATACTCTTGACTCGTCCAACAAGAAGCAAAATCCCACCTCTTCACTTTGTGAAGGTCACTAGATGCCAGAAAGCCTTTTACTCTAATAGTTTCTTCCCTCGAACTACTAGACTTCAGAATTCTTTTCGTTTCATGATTTGCTTACTGTACTGACCTGCAGAAGTTTACTGAAATGTACTGTGAATAAACATTTCACTGCTCAACTCCCCACAATCCATTGGTAGACATGATCTTAAATAGTAGTGCTTTATATTCCAATGGCAGTATGCCTATTTGTGGTTTAAAACAGTAAATAATTAAAAAAATAAAGTAAAAATAGGGAGTGTGCTATGTTTTATTGAATAGTTAGTTTGCACAGGATTCATTCCTAAACTAATTAATCGATGATAATGAATTTTTGAAACACAAATGCTAAGCCACTGAATTCTTAGCAAAAGTTCATTGAGAATGGTGGTGATGAATTCTAGAGCACAAAAAGTCGCTCGTTTTAAAGGCGCCATCCCCGCTTTCATAACTCTTTAACTTTTTGCGTTAAAAAAATAGGAGGCTTTACTTCTGGAACGACCCTCGTTTAATAATATATGAGAGAGAGAGAGAGAGAGAGAGAGGAGGGGTTGTTTTAAAAACAATGGAATTGAAAATCAGTGCTTTTCTAATCTTTATCGTTTTTTCACAGTGAAAAAATACTGTGAAATCGTGTTACAATATATATTGAGCCCAACTCCCCATCCAGGTTGCCCTCTTCCCACAGTTAAGGGTAAATAAAGTAAATAAGAGCTATTATCTCGTGTGAATGTGAACACTATAACTAGTGTGAATAGCTTTTAAAATGTGGATCCATTTTGGAACTGTGATATTAAGCAAGGATTCCGAACCGGGGTCCACAGAAGCTTTCTGTAGATTCTATTTTCTTTAGAGATGTATGTGTGTTATGTTTCTGAATTTTTTTGAGATGAGGATTGATAAATGATATTATTTGGATTATTCGGATTATTTGGATTATTTGATAAATGATATTATTTGGATTATTCGGATTATTTGATAAATGATATTATTTGGATTATTCAGACCACTGTTTTCATCTTGAGTGATAGTGGCAAAACACTTTGGATGATGTAACCTTTGAGCTTTTCAGGTATATTTTGACGAATTTGGAAATCTTTCTATCGAACTCGGGAATCTGCACAGAATTTTGAATGGAATCCCTGCTTTAATCCATGATAGCATGGTGAAGGACCCATGATATAGTGGATAAAGTTATTGGTAAAATTCAGTTGTAAGTTACGTCTGGAGGTTGAAGGTTCAATCTTCAGTGCTGGTGTCACTCAAAATACAATCGCAAATTACTTAGAACGTTTATTCAGTTATGCTTGTCAAAACGAGAGCACGCTACCCTCATGGATTAAATAAGTGGTTCCATTCTAAATTCTGTACAGATTTTCTAATTCGACAGAAAAATTTCCTGATTTCAACAAGAAACACTTGAAGAAGATTGAAAGTTATATTGATTGAAATGTTGTGAAAATAACATTCAAGATAAGAACAGTAATCCAAAAAATACAAATAATACAAACTATTTATTTGTAATTAATTCATCAAGTTACTCATCACTTGGTAAGATTCTGCCAATCACTCTCACTCAGTGTTATGTGAATAATACTAAAGGTGAGAACAGTAATATGGTGTATCTGTACTTATTAACATTTTTAAGATTTGTATTTTAGATGAATGTAAACACGCCTATAACAAAATTGATTCATTGTTAGATTTTATAAGTTCAACAGTATTTGATTAAAAAACTGTGTATGGTTTTATGGGGTCCACATATCATAAAATAGACCACGGGCAGTCTGTAAGCAAAATAATGTTGGGAATCTTCTGGTAGAAGGAATGGATTATATGGACAGCATTGGGAGCTTTCAGATGAGATAAAAAAAAAAGAAATTAAAGACTTTAAGAAAACATAGAAAAAAGAAACGTAAAAGTAATTTTTTTAAAGACTTTAAAGTTTTTAATATTTTTTTTAAACTGAAATTTTTTAAGTTTTAAAAAACTTCTAAAAACTTTAAAACTTGAGGCTTAAAAATTTATTTAGCATTTTAATATTTTTTCAAGTTTTTAATTTTTAAACTTTATTTAAATTTTGTAAAGTTTTATTAAAAGTGTTTTAACATTTTTTAAAGTCTTTTATATTTTTTAAAGCATTTTATTTTTTAAAGCTTTTGAAAATTTCTTTAATGCTTTTAAATTTTTTTTAATTTTTAAAATGTTTGTGCATTTTAAATTAGTTTTTAAGCTTAAAATTTTTTTTTTTCAGAAATTTTTTAATATTTTATAAATTAAAATGGGATTATTAATTTATTTTGTACTGAGGGCATAAATAAATCTTTACTCTGATAAAAATGCCATTTTCGACCGTTTCTCTCAGATATGTTCAGTATTGCTTGAGTGTTTCCCAGCACTCCAAGATTATTTTTGCACACGATTCTTTGGAACATTAATTGTATTCGATCTGATATTGATGTTTCCAGCTTGCAAATAGGAGATTGTGTAAGGTGGGCTTCCAAATGGGGGAAGGAGCTTTGTAAAAAAAAAAAAAAAAAAAAAAAATGAAAATAAATCTAAAATAATAAAAATAAGAAAGTAAATTAGAATGAGGACTCCATATTGGTTTTCAATATGCAACATTATTAAAATAACACAAGGCAACGGCATTAAAACTTCCATCTTTCTACCTCTCTGTTCATCTCTTTTTTTCCCCGTTTACCCAGCCCATGTTTCTCTAGCTTGATATACGCACATAACCAACTCTTCTTTATATCATAGACCAGCAGGGAGACACAACATTGTCCGGAATTGAATGAAGATCAATGAATGTTTCATTCTCCCATATTTTATTGTCGTCGAAATCAGTGAAATCGCCAATTTTTCAATCAAATCAAATTCTTGCTCTTGTTGGGGACTCACCTCAGTGCACTGGGACAAAGCTTTGTATGCCTCCCTGCAGTGATTTAGTTCATGATATATTGTAGTTTACATTGCACTGGCTATATAAGGTGTTAACTTTAGTCAAAATCTTCTGTTCCTTCTTTAATTTGATTATTTTGATTATCAATACTTGTCAAAGACATTCAGATACAAAACCTATCTTAGAAACCTGCCAGCTACATAAAGTACATTAGAAACATGACATTTTTTCCAAATTAGTACATAACACAAGAAAACCAACCCCTTCCTCTGACGAAACCTGGCCCAGTTGACCTCCATATTTTTTCTAAATTTTTGATATTATTAAGCCGGGGCAATGCTGGTCAAGAATATACCCACTTTGTGGGGCTTTTTGTAGTTTTTTACTTTTAGCTGGACATACAAACATACAGACTAGGGCCTCAAACAAGAACTAGAAGAAATGAAGTCGCATTTGAACACACCTGCTATACTTGAGATATTGAGCACTTTTTGATTACTATATGCTACTTCCATTCAGGGTAACGCAGATAAAATTTTCTTATATAACAAAACATATTGATGTTGATTTTCCCAGGCAATGCGGCCTTTAGAAATATCTGCTCTATCTAGGATATTAAGGACTTTGGACTATGGTTTCCGTGGAAGAAAATTTTAAAGGAAGAAAGACAGAATACTGCATTTAAATGCATCTGCTCTGTCTAGAATATTGAGCATCTTTAAAATTAAAAACGTTTCCAGAGTATTGCAAAAGGTAAGCTCCCCTTCCCCATCCAAGATATTGATGGCTTTCGATTATGGCTCCCGTCAATAATTGCTTATTAAACTAAACAGCTAAAACCACTTTTTAGTGACCATCGGCTCTATACAGAATATTTAACAGTATGCAGCAAAAAAGGGGTCAGAAGTTATTTATCTTGGGTGACACTGTGTTTAAACATGCCTGCTCTATCTAGGATACAGAGCACTACTAAAACCAAGTTAACTCACGTTTGGGTAACTACCTGCTCTATCCAGGATATTGAGTACTTATAACATTAAGAAAACCTCCCAAACACCACTAAAATCAAGTTAAATCTTAGATATTACTAGCAGGCCGATTATTATTTTGAACCTAGTATATACTAGTGAGATCAAAACGAAATATATATGATTTGAGTGCCATCGGTTAGAATCGAAACCAAAACGCACAACTCTCCATCCTTATTCCTTGGCCTCTGATATACACAAATTTATTTATCTCCCCTCCCTCTCTCTCTCTCTCTCTCTCTATATATATATATATATATATATATATATAGTAATTTATAAAATATATATGGCGACTAAGCTACACTGAACATTCGGCGCTTCATCCACTATAGGATTCGTCAGGTTTATGCGCATAAGCCTGACGAATCCTATAGTGGATGAAGCGCCGAATGTTCAGTGTAGCTTAGTCGCCATAGTAATTTTATAAATTACTAACTAGCTCTACCTACGTATTGAGCACTTTTGAAGTAAATACTTAAAGTTTACACATAAATCTATACTTTCGTATATTAATTTTATGTGAGTAAATGAAGTAGTTATATATATATATATAAATTCATCTGCCATTCCGTTTTTAAAAGATGAATCACCTGATGGTCCACAGGTTTTATAATTATATAGATTTTTTTGAGAGAAATGCAATCAAAGAAATACAAACTTTATTGGTCTTTGGTTAGTATTTTTTACTTTTAGCAAGACCTGCAAATACATATGGACAACTATCCTTTATGTAAGAGATTAAACTAAGCATAATAGAATCGTCTGTGTTATGCATGGCAACTTCAAAAGTCACAATATGTGTGAGAAGTAATTATACGAAGACTTTTAACATGGAAGAATACTTCATTCATATTTTATATCTTTTCATTGTTTGGTCCAATATTTTTTTAAATTCCATTTTCACCCCAAACAAGGCACAATGCCACTTTCATGTCAAGGGCCACTATCGGGGACATAAGTACAGGGATACTATGTAGGGAGTTGAGCAGCAAGGTATCTGTTCACATTATACTTGAACTTCTGCATGTCAGTATAGTTGGGTAGGCAGGAACAAAAAGAGAATTCCAAAGCCTAACAGTTCTGGGGAAAACCCTATTAGAGTAGAAGGCTTTCTTACATCTAGGGATCTCTACTGTGTAGGGGTGGAATTTTGCTGCTTGTCAGGTTTATCAATATTAATTATCCTTTAATTTTTTTTTCATTCTAAACTCTTAGCTATATGGACCGAAAGCATATGTAGTGCTTACGTAAGCCAACTTTGTGATCCACCAGGAGTAAGGCTTTTAAGTTTGTTGAAAGATGAAATTAGAAACATTTGCAATCAATGATAGAAAATTTTTTTCAGAAACGTTTGAAAATATTTTCATGGCATTTTTTTTATGCTTATTTTCTTCTTTAAAATTATTTAGTCTTTTATTTATTTCATTTCTTGACTTCTGTACGCAACCACAGTCCTCTATTGTCAAGTAGAAAATAAAATTTCAGTATTGATGGAATCAGCATTGGAACATTTTATTTTTATTTCAATCTTCAAGTTATTTTAGTGATTTTTCCTCTTGTAAATGAAATTTTTATTTCGGTAGTTTTTTTTCACGCAATGCCTTGTTTCATATTTATGTGAGAGACTTTGTAGGTTGGTCTGTCATGTTTTAGTTTGAAATAACATTTTCATATACATTGGTGCGTCTCAATATGATGCTCTCTCTATCTACTCATCTGTCACATTTAGGTATGAAATCCTATGTTCGTTACTAAATTGGCAGATTTAATGGATATATTGATTTCGATTGGAGCCTTTATTTAATCTTCAAGTGTAGTATGTTCTCGTTCAATCAGCCATAACTGGGTAAAAGTCCTAAGTAATTTGCAATTGTATTTTGATTGTTGCCCACACTGAGGATTGAACCTTTAACCTTCAGAAGAGTGTAATTTACAACTAGATTTAAACAAGTACCTTATCTACTAGGTTATGGGTTCTTGCAGACAGAATAAGAGTATGCTACCTCCATGGATTAAATGAAGGCTTCCATTTGAAATTCTATGTAAAGCCTAAGTTCAACAAGATAAACCTGCACAAGGTTGGATGTTACATCGATCGAAATGTTGTGCAAATAATATTCAAGATGAGAACAGTAGTTTGAATATTCCAAATAATACAAAGGCATAATTTTGAACTTCCATGTATGCCACAAGGTTAAAACCTAACATAACTCTGCAAGTTGAATGAACTCATTTTTGTTTGGATCCATTCGAATATTTCAAAAAAAGGCTATGAATGTCCATTTATCTTTTTTTTTTTTTTTTTTTTTTTTTTTTTTTTACTTCATTTTGAAATACGATTTTTATTGATGAACTCTCACATTAAATTTACAGCAGTAGCAGAGGGCATTCACCTTAGACTGTTTGAATTGACTTGCTCTGAGGAAGGAGTTTCTAGGGAATATTAAATTCACAACCGGTCCCCAGATTCATTTATATTCTTGTCAGAGAATGACAATGTTAGGTTCTTGCAGCTCTTACAAAAGAGGTGTTGATGTCCTCCTACATAGAGCACCTACTATTCTCAAATGGTCACCCATCTGGTACTGGTCAAATGCACTGTTGCTTAACATCGGATCTTACAAGAACTAGTGCGCCAACATTATTATATAATAAACTACATATTGAATGGACACATCCGAAGAATTGATCCATTCTTGTTTTCTATGAATGCAATCTTCAAATAATTCCAATGATTTCAACTTCTGGCAATGAATGTCTTTTTTTCTATTTTCGTGTTTTGTGATTTTTATTTCATTTGTAGTTGCAATCACTTAGCGATTGTTTTGCCGCGCGGAGATTTCACTCGTTCGAACTTTAATTTCCATTTCAGCTTAGTGGCTTGTGAGCTTCTTCAATATTGAAACATTTCAATCAATAGAAAAAAAGGCCACTATGTCGGAGAGGTCACCTTGTACTGAAATTCTCTTCAGTTGCGAACAGAAGAGTTTTAGTTCCACAGTTCTTTTAAGAAATTCCCTCCTCCAAAGATCTAACAACCAACATTCATGAAATTCTCTCTCTCATATATATATATATATATATATATATATACACACATACATACATAAGTGACCTTGTCCGTACGCAGAACGGACTCTATCAAACTACTCTAACAATTTTTGGTTAACAGACTTGAAACTTGATGTATAGGAGATTTGGATTTGTGGAACAAATTTGATTTGGGTTTTAGCCGGTAAAAATAGTTTCTAAGGAGTCAAAAATGAAAACAATTGGCACTTGCAGCCAATAGTCGGCTAAATATGTTACTTGTATGCATGCACAAATATACATTTATAGTTTTAACAGCCATATTTTTAAGTATTTATATGCATATGAACTTAGCTCAGATGTAAAGGAATAATACTGGAGAACACTGTTTTGGTTTTGATTCTAGTTGATGGCACTCAAGTCATATTATTTGAAATCACTACTATATATTGGGTACATAATAATCAATAGAGTATTTTTTTTATTTATTTTTTAAATTACTAGTATGTTGCCTGGTGTTATTATAATAATAAATATCAAATCTGCAAAAATTAAAATATCATATTAAAGCATTTTATGACCGGGCAACACCAGGCAACATACTAGTAATTTAAAAAATAAATAAAAAAATATTCACTGTTAGTAAAGCATCTTTTTTTACCTGACATTCATCACAGGATTATGGTTAGAATTTTGTTTTTTTTACCTAACAGCAGCAGCAGCATTCAACATCGTTGGATTGAACCTGTTTCCTCCCAAGGGAAAAGAAGTTTCTAGGGAATATGATGTATAGCTGCATGTATATCCTGTTAAGTGTGATGACTGTTAGATTTCTGCTGTTCTTGCAAGATCTCAACGTCTGTCTACATACAACACCTGATATTCCCAAATAGTTGCCCATCTGATACTCGCGTTGCTCAACTTTGCTTAACTTTAGTGATCTAACAAGAACCGGTGTGTAAAGGTAATTATGCTGTATGCTTTCTTTACCATTACAGTGAAATTATATTAAAGAATTTTCGAGATGAGGATTGATAAATTATGTTTGCAATATTTGGATTGTCATAATCTTGGATGTTATTTCTACAAAGGATTTTAGTGCAACAGATAAAGAGCTAAATAAAAAATCAGTTCTAAATGACTGTCTTTGCAACCTTCAAATTAGAGTGATTTTACAACTGAAATTCTCTGTGTGAGTGACACTCAAAATACAGTTGCGAATTACTTCGGATTTCTATCCAGTCATGGCTGACAGAATGAGACTATGCTAACCGCATGGATTAAATAAAGGTCTACATTCCAAATTCCATGCAGCTTTCCAAGTTTGACTAGATACACTTGAAGGTCGGACAGGGTTACATCGACTGAAACCTTGTGAAAGTAACACTCAATATGAGAACAGTAATAAGAAGTATCCAAATATTAATAGCAACCTTCTGTCTAATGAGACTATCACATTCTGCATCTAGTCTGATGCACTGAAGCATCTGCTGTAGCTATAAAGTTGGAGCTAGAGTTGCGTCTCCAGATGCAGGCCTGGGCAGGTGAAAAGGAGACTTAGGTTTGCCCAGTTACCAAGGTCCCCTTCTTGACATTGCAGACGAAGTCCAACAGAAAGGTAAGCCAGTACAGCTGAAGCCAGCAAAGCTGAAAGAGTTGCCAGAAAGGTGTTACAGTGCTTCACCATCTGCCTATTGGATTTTTGTTAGGGTTTACTCCTTTAGCCTTTCCCTTTCCCAAGGTATCCACAGGACAGTGGAGCTATTTGCCCATAGCTGGTGAAAATTTGAAAATATTTCCAATTTTGACCAAAATAACGGAGATTCTCATTGTAGTTATGGTTGAATTAAAATAAAAGCAGAATCCTTAAGTGATCTTTCACAGAAAAAGTCAGGCGAAATAATATGAATAATAAATCCTCATCTCAAAAATTAAGAAACGTAAAGAACAGTTTATTAGTGAAAACGCTACACATAAAGATATGACATTTCCTATATCCTGAATTCTCTTGTGAATGCCAACAACCTGAAGATAGAATCATTTGACACCGCCTCTTCCCCATGCTTCTGAAATTTCTCACCCTTCGCTTAAGCAAACATCAACAAACTCTTCCTACATACCCGTAATTTTTTAAAGCATTTTATTTCTTAGTTACATGAAATGCAAGTGTAGAGCTTGTTTATTTAAGAAAACTGTTTTGTACGTTTTCAGGAGTTAGGCATCTTGTGTTGTATTTGCTAACTGATCTTCATAGAGGGAATAGGAGGACATGCAGTGGAGTTGGTCACCGCACATGATCAAGTAAAACAGGGATCCCACTGACCTTTTCCCTCATTTACGCTCCTCCTGTAGCGAATTTTCTCTTGCAATCTCTAAAGTAGACTGAGTTATCTGCTCTTGAATCTTTTTATTTATTTTTTTTTTTAAAGTCAGCGTCTTTTGCTCCAAATATTGTTTGACATTTTGTTCTTGTGTTTGTTTATAGTGGAGTTGTGAAAATGTCAAGACGTGTACCCAGGTAGAGGGAGAGGAAGAACGGTTGGGGTGCAGGCAAACATTATTGTTGCTGTCTCATAATAACTGACAGGTGGGTGAGCCAATGGAGAACGGTACACTCACATGATGTAAGAAAATAGGGATAAACCTTCTCTGGTTTATGTATTTACTTTTCTCTGATCTTTAACTACTGAGGGTAGAGTGGGGTGATGGCTTTTGCAAGAAATTACTACCCTTTACTGATGAGATATTTAAATATTTAAAAAGATGCTAGAAAAAAAAATGAAGTTGAGTTAGACTGTTTGACTAAAAAAAAGAAGTCAGTTTGCAAAGCAAGTTCAATTTTTAAAAAATACAAAAAGTAAAATACGAAATTAATGTTTTGTTTCCGATATCTTCCTTTCTATTTGTCTCTTTCTTTTTCTGATTTTCTTTTCTCTTCCTTTCTCTTTTTCTCTCCATCTCTCACATTTTCTTTTTCTCTCTTTCTCTCTTCCCCACTTTCTTTTTCTCCCCTTCTCTCTCTCTCTCTCTCTTTCTCCCCTTCTCTCTCTCTCTCTTTCTCCCCTTCTCTCTCTCTCTCTTTCTCCCCTTCTCTCTCTCTCTCTCTCTCTTTCTCCCCTTCTCTCTCTCTCTCTCTCTCTCTCTTTCTCCCCTTCTCTCTCTCTCTCTCTCTCTCTCTTTCTCCCCTTCTCTCTCTCTCTCTCTCTTGTTCTCCCCTTCTCTCTCTCTCTCTTGTTCTCCCCTTCTCTCTCTCTCTCTTGTTCTCCCCTTCTCTCTCTCTCTCTTGTTCTCCCCTTCTCTCTCTCTCTCTTTCTCCCCTTCTCTCTCTCTCTCTTTCTCCCCTTCTCTCTCTCTCTCTTTCTCCCCTTCTCTCTCTCTCTTTCTCCCCTTCTCTCTCTCTCTCTCTCTCTCTCTCTCTCTCTCTCTCTTTCTCCCCTTCTCTCTCTCTTGTTCTCCCCTTCTCTCTCTCTTGTTCTCCCCTTCTCTCTCTCTTGTTCTCCCCTTCTCTCTCTCTCGTTCTCCCCTTCTCTCTCTCTCGTTCTCCCCTTCTCTCTCTCTCGTTCTCCCCTTCTCTCTCTCTCTCGTTCTCCCCTTCTCTCTCTCTCTCGTTCTCCCCTTCTCTCTCTCTCTCGTTCTCCCCTTCTCTCTCTCTCTCGTTCTCCCCTTCTCTCTCTCTCTCGTTCTCCCCTTCTCTCTCTCTCTCGTTCTCCCCTTCTCTCTCTCTCGTTCTCCCCTTCTCTTTCTCTCTCGTTCTCCCCTTCTCTCTCTCTCTCTCGTTCTCCCCTTCTCTCGTTCTCCCCTTCTCTCGTTCTCCCCTTCTCTCGTTCTCCCCTTCTCTTGTTCTCCCCTTCTCTCCCCCTTCTCTCTCCCCCTTCTCCCCCCCCCTCCCCCTTCTCTCTCTCCCCCTTCTCTCTCCCCTCCCGTCTCTCTCCCCCTTCTCCCCTCCCTTCTCTCTCCCCCATTATCCCCCCCCTTCTCCCCCCCTTCTCTCTCCCCCTTCTCTCTCTCCTCCTTCTCTCTCCCCCTTCTCTCTCTCCCCCCTTCTCTTTCTCTCCCTTCTCTCTCTCCCCCTTCTCTCTCTTCCCCCATCTCTTTTTCTTACCCCCCTCTCTCTCTTTCCCCCCCTCTCGCTTTCTTGCTCTTTCCCCTCTTTCTTCCTCTTCCTCTTTCCCCTCTTTCTTCCTCTTTCCCCTTTCTCTTTCTTCCTCTTTCCCCTTTCTCTTTCTTCCTCTTTCCCCTTTCTCTTTCTTCCTCTTTCCCCTTTCTCTTTCTTCCTCTTTCCCCTTTCTCTTTCTTCCCCTTTCCCCTTTCTCTTTCTTCCTCTTTCCCCTCTTTCAAAATATTAAAAACATTCTTTATGGTTGATGGGCATTACTAACTAGGGCCACGAAAAAGGACAAAAAAGACAAACCTGCTATACTTAGGATATAGAGCACTATCTGATTTACTACATGCCACTTCCATCCCAGGCGACGCCGAATAAATTTTCTTGTATAAAACATTGATGTTGATTTTCTTGAGCAACGTGGCCTTTAAATATATCTGCTCTATCCAGGATTTGAAGCATTTTATGGTTTCTGTGTGTTTTAAAGAAAGACAAACACTATTTAAATGCATTTGCTCTGTCTAGGATATTGAGCATCTTAAAAATTAAAAAGGCTTCCAGAGCATTACAAAGAGTGGGCCCTCCTCCCTATTCAAGATATTGAGCACTTTGGGTTATGGCTCCAGTCAAGTGTTTATTAAATTAATATTGTGCTAAAACAAATATTGTTCTATGTAGGCTATTTAACACTATGGATTTTCTTGATTGAAATATGTTTATACATAGAAATAATTTTAAAAATAGGCAGAACTGAATGAAAATCACCCCCTCTTTATACATATACAATCAATAATGATCCACTGAAAAGATTTCAAAAAAACGAAAGCCATTTTTAACATGGAGAGGTTGGGATTTATTCCAAAAGTCATTATTGGGGGGGATTTTCGTTCATGTCCGCCAAAAAAATATTTTATAAATATAAAATAAATAGACATCATTTCGTATTATTTGAATTCTTAGAATTACTGTTCTCATCTTTAGTGTCATTTTCACAATTTCACATTCTTCAGATGTATCTTGTTGAACTCGTGAATTTGGATGGAATTTCAAATAGAATCCTTTATTCACTTCATGGGGGTAGCATGTTCTCGTTCGTCAGTCATGACTGGATAGAGGTCTTAAGTAATTTGCACTTGCATTTTTCAGAGGTATGGTCATTAGAGTACTGGGAAAAATCGATTGCAAAAGTGATATTCTCCTTAACCGTAAGTTTAAAAGTTCAATTCTCAGTGTGGCCGTCCAAATTCCCAAGTTTGACAGAAACATTCTCAAGTTCAACAAGATACACCTGAAGAAGGCCAGAAGTTACATTGACTTAAACGTTTTGAAAAATGACACTCAAGATGAGAACAGTCATCCGATGAATCCAAATATGAATAATTCACTGGTCAACAACAAGGACGAAGTTGACGTGTTGAATTTAAAAATCACATTGGTTTTGCCCAATCAGGTCAAGTTTTTGAGTTATGGCCACATCGTTTTTTATGGTTTTGTTTACATATACACATGTGTAGAGCATTTTAAAAGTTGGTGGAGGTAAAATACTATGTTGAATAATTGTTTTGATTGGAAATAATTATTTAATGACAAGTAGTCAGGTCCAATAATTATGTCGAAAAGGGATCAGTTTGAAGTCATAAAATCTCAGAATCTTCCAAAAATTGGTGCTCAGCATACATGAAGAAGGGCTGACTTGTGTGCCAGGAATTGACGCCTCGCAAAGAAAGGAATGCCATCAACGACCTTCTAGTGGACAGACAAAATACTCTTTCCACCACTGCACATCAAACTCATCTTAATCAAGCAGTTAATCAAGGCTCTGAACAAGGATGGTGATTGCTTCACTTACTTGTGCCAGGCTTTTCCAGGATTGACCATGAAGTTGAAAGCTGATATCTTTGACTGTTATCAGATCTGGCAACTCATCAGAGATTCAGAGTTTGAAATCTCAGCGAAGTAGAACTGGAAATGTGTAAAGCATTTGTTCTGGTAGTGAAGAACATTCTTGGCAACAATAAGGCCAGAAACCTGGGCTGCAACATGAGCGTCAAGATGTACTTCCTATTTTCACATATGGACTGTTTTCCTGAGAACCTTTGTTCAATGAGTGCCAAACAGGGAAAGAGATTCCATCAAGATCTAAAAGAGATGGAGATCAGGTATTGGGGTCGCTGAAATGCAATCATGATAGCTGATTACTGTTAGAATCTGAAGAGAGGTCTCTCTGCTGCTAAGCATTCCAGGAGTTCAAAGAAATGGAAATTCCGATCCTGAAATTTGAACAATGGTGAAACGGCATGCAATTTACATGTACTTACTTTTATCAATGTCCACCGTTCAGTTTACCTGATAAGAACATTGATTACCTTAATCCATATATGCGGTTTGCAAAATATATTTTTTTTTTTCTCTTAAAAACATATTTAGGATGATGTCTTGACAAAAATCAACTGATAATGCCACAAACATGTAATCGATTTTGTCACAAGATCTGATCTTTTTTCTTCAAATCAACTTGGCACCTGAATGTGACCTGATGGAAAGAAATGGATGCCATTTCCTGATTCAGCAAAAATACCCTAAATCAGTTGTAGAAATCTGGGCAACATTAAAAAAACAAAACAAAAAAACAATATTCGTCTCCCAGTGTCAATTCTTATCTCAAAAATCCAGAAACATGTCTTGATTTGTTGTTTTATTATTAGATGTACCATTGATAATTCTGAAATATAAATAATATTTCTGCTATAGTAAAGATAACACATGTCCTCAATTACCTTATGCACTCTGTAGTTTAGCTTGATGAGATTTGAAATTGCATCACGTTTGCAAGCGTATATATGTTACAAATGTGTCAGTCTGGGTATATATATTTTTTTTTCCGAGTTCTAAGTTTGAAAGGCCGTTTAAAAAAAATGGCAAGTGTTTTTTTATTTATTTTTATTTTTTAGCTGAGTAATTACAGGTGTGTTATCTTTGCCAATGTGGCTTCTTCGTTTTCTTTTACTCATGTTTTGTGCTCCGTAGTAAAAACATGTGTGGCCCTTGTTTAAGATTATTTTAATGAAAATAGCTGCTCCACCCGACCCAATCAATCAACCCAATATTTTTTTTTATTATTTATTTTAAAATGTTTTATTTCTGGAAATTTCCCAAGACAAGGTGTGAAGCCACTTGATGTAAGGAGCTAAGAAAATAGGAAGGTCAAAAACTAGTCAACAATAAATGTTAAATGGATATATTTTGAACTAGGAAACAGCAAATCCCCCCTCCTTTGCCAGAAACATTGAAATGTGAGGACTAAAATACAAAATAAGAGAAGCAAGAGTTACAAGGTTACTGAAAATATGTGTGACCCGTGTTTAGAACTATTTTAACGAAAATGGCTGCTTCACCTGACTTGACCAATCAACTTAATATTTTTTCATTTATTTTATTCAAGATTTTTTTGTTTCATGAAAATTGCTCTAGACAAGGCATGAAGCCATTTGATGTAAGGAACTAAAAAATATACCATGTTAATGTGAAAAACTATCTAACAATAAGTGTTATATGAATAGATTCTGACCGAGGAAACAGTTTTTTGTGCATCCATACATACTATAATGAGCTTTATATATTGCATAATCTCGTTGGCACATTGGTTCTAATTAGATCATCAAATTATCCATCATTAGGCCTGGTCAGTACTAAAATTGGTGACCATTTGGGAATACCAGGTGCTGTATGTACTCTTCGCTTATTTCACCATTGTTTCTAGTCGTACTAGATTTTTCCTTGCTACTGGACTCGAGCAATACCAATTTAGGAGAGGAGTGGTTAAGGATTGTGCAACCCTTGCTTCAAAATTCAGTTGTAATGTGCCTGTTACACTCAAACTGTGTTAGTTACAGTTCAAACCTCTCTTGGACACCCACGCTGTCTGGTGAAAAAGAATAAACAAAAAATAAATAAATCCGATTCGGCTTTTCTTTCTTTTTTAACACAAATCGTTTATTATCGTTTTTCTTTCTCTCCATCTTGACACCAGTTTAAAGAGTCTCTAGCTGCCACTGCGGGGCCACATGTCCATCTCCCTGGCCTGCGTTTTTCTTTCTGCTCCACTACACGTCAGCCATAGACAGCCATTTCTCATCTTCGACTTTGCATGTCCATCTTTTTCAACAGCACCTTTTCTTCTCTGACCACTTATTCTTTTTTCTTTTTCTTGTTGCACCAACTTTCACACATTTCCTAATTTGCATATGTGCTTTATTTCGCCTATTGCTGCTAATCTCCCTGTAAGCCAGCTATCTTACAGCTCCTACTGATATTTTCCCACGCGTTCATACACACTCTGTTACAAGTGCGTGTCATCCACCATCCACCTAAGATGATTAGACTGTCCTCATCGTTATGATGGACAAATAGCCACAAGAAGCTCTGTCCATTGGTCAGATAGGCAGCCTCATCATTAAATGCAGAGCTTTAATGGAGGCATCTTTTTTCTTTTAATCCTGTTTACCCCAAACAAAATATAGTGCCACTCCGATGTAAGAGGCTACTATTTGGGATCATGTTTACAAAGGGCTATTTAAAGAGAGGAGCAAGATGTCGGTTTATACATTTTCTTTTATCCTAAGAGTGGAAGATTAGTGGTGAATGCACAAGTTCAGATGTGGTAACAATATTCTATGCATGAACGAATGGTGACTTTGCAGAGATAGAGAATTCTCTTAGGTGTTAGTAACTTCCTAGTACAGTAGAGGAAGCCCACCTTCTTTGCAGTAGCCTTTGCAATGTCCTCAATGTATTTGTTCCAGTTCATGTTGCCTGTGAATATTAAGCCTATAAGTTCAAAGGAAGAGCTCTCAGGTAAGGTGTTATTTGTCATGGCAATTAGTGGTTCAAATTTTCTGTAGTTGTCAAAGGAAAGAAGCTCAGTCATTAGATGTTAACATTCATTATTCCACAGATCGTTTTTTTAAGGTTTCTGCCATTGCCTTAGATATGCGTGCATCCATTTTTCCCTCATGTCTATTATAGATCGCTGTATCATCAGCAAATATGCCCATCTCTGACACAATTTTTTGGAGGGGAGTTGTTCTGATATATTCAAACATCTTTCTAAAATACTCCATTTGTTTGTTGTTTTGTCCTGGTTCAGAAAAGATACATATGTAAATTCTTTGGAGTATCATTAAAAAAAAAAAAAAAGCTAAAATCTTGCACTATCGTGATTTTCTGAAATCTTAACATTAATTTAACTTTTTAAATAGATTGCTGAATCTGCAGACTTGGTGCCACACGTTGATTAAGATTTGGTGGTTTTGTTGTATTTTTACCTTAGCTGAAGATAGAAATCAGTAGAAATGCTCTTAAAATCAACTTGTATATTAGAAATTGTTTTGAATTCCTGACGGTGTAATTCAGTATTCAGTTAGGGTGAACTGTATTAATGTGTATTTTAGACACGTTTCTATGAGATTACGTGCAAGAACTGAAGCTATCTTTCTCTTTCTAAGATGTGAAACAATCACTCCTTGACAAGTTATTATCCTCTCCATCAAAAGATGAGTTAGATACTAAGATAGAATACTGCTGCCACATCTTATGAGATGTCTCTTACAGCGATATCTAGTTTTAACATAAATGGATGCATCTTAGTTCTGATGCATTCAAACATCTTTCTAAAAAACTCTGTTGGTCAGTTGGTCGGTCACATTTCAGATAAGATACGTAATGTGTAAGCAGACTTAGTGTCACACATTCAATAGATTTGGTGGATTTGTTCCATTTTGAAAGATATATCAATAAATATCATCTTAGAATCAATGTGCATATTAGGAATTTGGATTATTTGGATTCTCTGGATTACTGTTCTTATCTTGTGTTATTTTCACAACATTTTGGTCGATGTAACCTACGATCTTCTTCAGGTTTATCCTGTCAAATGTGGAAATCTTTCTGTCAAACTCGAAAATTAGCATGTAATTTCAAATGAAACTCCTTATTTAATCCACAGGGGTTGCATACTCTCGTTCTGTCAGTCATGACAGGAGTCCTAAGTAATTCATAATTTTATTTTTAGTATCACCTGTAGCGAGGACTGAATCATGTTTTGATGCAGTTTGCAATCTGCTCGAAGATAGTCTCTTCTATTCTATACAGCCCCTTTACCAGGAAAAGATATTTCTAGTCTTTCTGTCCTGAAGGAAGGCATTGTAAATATGTACTCTATCATTATTCCCATGATAGGTGCTCGACTGAGCTGCAATCTTTGGTGTCTTTTAGTAAGACATTCAAAACAAGAATAGGTCTAATTATCATCTTTGTATCTTAGATGAAACGGAATTTCCAGTAGAAGTTTCTTTCCAAGAATTTCACACTTGTGTAACACATTACCACAGAACTGCTTCTTTAGAGACTACAAGGTTATCTCCAGATTTAATGCATCAAATGCTAGTCATAAAGTATTTTGTTCATTTCCATTCATTATTTTCAATCCTCTCATAATATTCTTCATCATTCAAACCTAGGAAGGTATGTGTGGAATGTTCTACTTGGTATATCATGTATGAAGCGCATACAGATGATGCTGTGAAGTTTTGACTTGGTGGATATTGGCAGCATAAAAGCTGATTTACTAAGTCAAGTGCGGACTGGTGATCTTGGCTGGTGATGCACTATGTTAATCATGAAAAAGAGTTGGGCAAGGAAGGACATCTTCCATAAAATTCTGCTTCAAATAAACCTTCAAGCATACATTCATGCTTGTAGGTAGCCGGTGTGAATGATGTCCCTCAACCTGCAGAAAAAAAAAGCTGAAAAAGATTCAATGGAAAATCCATCTGCCTTATCCTTGAATATCTTTTAATCTTGATAAGTGGGGACACATTAGTAAATGAAGAAAAGTGAGTGCTTCTTCATTATTATATCGAAAATTGAAATATTACATTTGATTAAAAACCAATGGTATCTATGTGTCATGTCGAAATTAGTGGCATATCGCAAAATTATGAACAATGATAAAGTAGAAAATTTATTATAGATGAAAATAATTTCTGGAGTAAATATCACATTAAATTTAAATAAACAGCATGAAGTCAGGGGAAGTAACTACGATCTGTCTTGTAAAAATTTAATGAATCATGAAATAAAAGTGCATGTTTTATGTAATAATGCTGTAAATTTTAAGTAATTGCGACATAGCAGTTATCTATTTAAGATAACTGCTTTTAGTTGAAAATTAGCATAAAAAGTAAGTAAATGCCATTGATTTTTTAATGTAAATGAATTTTTTCAACTTTCGATTTTTGCTCTAATAATGAAAAAGCACCAAAAAGTGTTTTCATCGTTAAAGGCAAATGGATACATCTTAAAAATATCTGTTCTTGTCCTTGCTTAATTTTGGTTTCTTTAGGAAGATGTGGAACAAAAAACAATGCAATCAATTCACATTGTTTTATTTCTCCTCATTTGAATTACCAAAAACAAAAAAAACGAAAAAAATCCCCAATCTTAATCTTGTTAAATGCCTTTACGCATCTGTGTTTGATAGAATTGCAGTTTTATTATCTCTAACGATTAGTCAATTATAACTGGTGTGCTGCAATGCAATCTTTAGACATATGATTATATCCTTTAAATATACACATGCCTACGTAGAGAGAACTTGAGTGCATATGTGGAGAGAACTTGGGTACCTAAATGAAGAGAACTTTGGTGCCTACGTGGAGAGAACTTGGGTGCCTACAACAAGCAGCAAAATTCCACCCATTCACTGTAGAGATATTTAAATACTGGAAATACAGCTTCTCTAAAAGTGTTTCTTCAACTTAGATTTTGGAATCCCCTCCCAATCTCCTGCTTCCCTGACTGTATTGACATGCAGAAGTTTAAGTGTAATGTGAAGATATCTCGCTGCTCAACTCCCTACATAGTGTCATTGTAGATATTGTTTCAAATAGTTGCCTCTTATATGCAAGTTTCACTGTGCCTAGTTTAGACTGAATAAAAGTTAAATAAAAATGGGTATCTTTGAAGAAGGAATTTGATTCCCCTACCCCATCCCAAAAATCTTCTTTTCAATAATTTTTATATTTCTAACTTGCTAATGCATCTACTGGAACGACATATCTCGCTAAATTATTATAATTTGTATATGTATTGTTTGCATTAACAAGCTCAAAAAATTCTTTATACATACCTTAATCCTTTATCATATTGTCTGATGTCGCCGTTTTGTTTTCATTATCGCAGTTTCATCTAGTGGTTGCTGTACAAATAAAACTTCTTTTCATACATGAAATTCAAAAGAAAACGTTCGCTGAAAGGTTTTATTTTGGAGAAAGACATTTTTTTTTTTTTTAGCTAATTATTTAATTCTTTAGTTAATTGAAATGAGTGACATGTAGAAAGAGACATTGAGGTAACATTTCACACATAGCTTTTATCAAAGTTTTCTACATCATTGGCAAACCAATAAACTTCCATGGAGAGATTAATTCGAAAACATTTTTTCTAATCTTTTGAAATGAGGCTCCATAATTTGTGATTCATTCTTTTTGCAGACTGTTATCTTCATCTTCATTGTTGTTGTTTCACCACATAGTTGTAAAAAACATGACGTCATCATTTCATTCTGTTTTGTCTACGTCTTTTAGCTTTAAACTTATCAACATGTCAACCGTTCTGGATTCAACTTTGGGAATGATTCTGTTCGTTTTGCAGATTTGGGTTATTATCATGCACTCATTGTGACCCTTGTCAAAATCCATATTAGTTAACTTAATCGCTATTGACAGGAAGAGGGTTCCTAATATGTAACAGATGTAAACTTTTTTTTTTTTTTCAGAGTTCAAATTTACCGTTAGGAGGAAATATAGATGCACTGTGTACTTGATTTCTCTCGGCTGATATTTTTGTGAACACAACCAACCCTGACTGACCCCTTTTTGACCTTTCTTTAAATTTCCATTAACAGCAATTTTACCCGGATCGTACAAGGGCCCAACAATATTTTTTTAGTATAAGACTTTCCGAGTACCATACAGTGGCAAAATTCCTTCAATAGAATAGCATAAACATAAAAACAATACCTATAATAAAAATGGAAGAAAATGGATTAGGTAAGGAAAAATATTTAATTTTCATCATGTTTTACAAAACACTTGCAACATTATTTTTCGGACATTGTTGAAAAACTGTTAATAGTCTGTAACATCACCTTTCTTCTCATTAACTTTTATCAATCTCTCCTCATAATGATCAAATATATGCATAATAGCATCTCTACGTGTTTCTATTAGTTGGTTTTTGGCATCTAGTATTTGTTCCCATAGTTGAGTCTCTTTCGTTATTTCAGGTCAATCATAGACAAGTTGCGCAAGCATTTCCCAAACATTTTCCATTAAATTTAGATCTGCACTTTTTGCAGGCCTTTCCAAAAAAGTCATATTCACTTTAGCCATCCATTCTATCATGAATTTTGACACATGGATGCTGCAATTGTCTTGCTGTAGAACGAAATCATTCCCCATCACTCTTCGTATCGTTGGTAGAGCTTTCTCATCCAGCAGCTGTTTGTAGCTTTCGCTGTTCTGTCGTCCTTTCAACTACTCCAACCGTATATTTTCATTAGCAAAGATCATACCCCAAACCATAACTCTTCCTTCCATCTATCGTTTGTTCAGTACAACAGGCTCGCCCCTTCTAAACCAAGTACACCATCCATCGGGCCATCAAACTTGAAATGTTTCTCATCAGTAAATATAACCTTCTTAAAGTCAACATGCTTTGTTAACCACCTTTTAGCACTCTCCAGTCTTGTGTTTCTTTGTTGTGTAATGTTTACATCCAGTTCACATTTCTCCTTCACTTTTCTTGCTGTAATTTTTTCTCCAGAAGTCAAAAGCCATGTTACAGTCCTCTTCATTTTCCTTTCAGTCCTTTTGCCAATTGATCTTTTCCATCCTCTCTTCTTTTTCTGCTCGAAGTTTTTCTTCAGCATATATTCGATCGTTGATTTTGACAGCTTCAAATCCATGGCGATCCTTCTGATGCTGAGGCTATCTTCCCATTTCTTCCGTGCCAAACAAATGACTTCTTTTGAATGCATTTTACCTCATTAAACTTAATTGTTTTGCCAGTAGAATGGAATAGATAATTGATTCTAATGATGACAGCTAAGTGTACAAGCAGAAAATTTGCATACAACAACATATACATGAACATAGCTCTTAATAAAATAGGATTTTTTGTAATGTCCGAAAAATAGTATTGTGTCAGTTTTTGCAAAAATCACAAAAAAAAAAAAAAATTATCAAAGCTAAACTAAAAAAATGATTACACTAGTAGTGGATTTTCACTCCTTAACTACGTACTTACAATCGCAAAAGTTTTTGGCTCTAGAAACCACCTTGAAGTACTTTTTTCAAAGTGTCCGAAAAATATTGTCGGGCCCCTATAGTCAAAAGAACTTTTTTTTCCAAGCGGACTTAATTTTCATAACATGTGTGTAAAATAAGTCGCCTTTCTCCCGATAAATTCTTCCAATTGTATACTAGTGTCTTTAATCCCTATTAATTCTTTGTAGGACCCCAGCACATACTGTGATCGGTATTCTTTCAATTCTTATATAAAGTTGCTTACAGACAAACAAACAAACTCCAGATATATATATATATATCAGAAGCTGCTGACATTGTTGTTGTCCTCCCATGTATAACACTTGGTATTTCCAAATAGTCACCCATCTGGTACTGACCAAGATACATGTTGCTTAACTTTTGTAATCTAACAAGAACCGGTGTGTCAACATCATTATCATCCATCTATCCCATCTTATCCATAGCCTTGAGCCCAGTGGGGAGGGGGTATAGGCCATCCACAACTTTGTAGATGCTTTTGTAGAGAGTTCTTTTTTTTTTTTTTTCGGACTGAGAATGCTAGCCCCATGACCAACCAGAAGGTTCATACAGCGCCTGGTATTCCCAAATGGTCACCCATCTGGTACTGACCAGGCTCAATGTTGCTTAACTTCAGTGATCTGGTGGGAGCCGGTGTGTCAACATGATTGTGCCATACTTCAACATCATTATGCCATATATATAATCTATATGGAGACGACCGATTCTATGTTCTATTATTCTTGGCATTTTAGTCTTGTAGCAGATCTTCTTGCCATCTAAATAACTGAGTGACTTGTGTGTTTTTACGTTTGTTTACTTTTCTTATTGGATTCTAATGACTAAACGTTGATAAAACTTTCTTCCAGTAAAAAATGACTAAGCGTTTATTAATTTCAATATAATATCTAGCATAACCCCGGGAATTTTTTAAACTTTTACTTTTTTGTTACTATGCAGATTTTTATTCTTTTCTTTTTTTTTACGAAAATATTCTTTTAAAAATATTATTTTGAAAGTTGATTTAATTATTCCACTATCATTTGGTCATTTAATTAATCATTGAACTCAATTGTCAGGAAAAATATAACTAATTTTTTGGTAGTTTTTTTTTTAATCTGTAGTTATATTATTCAATGAAAATAGTTTCTATAACTTTCAATAAATTTATTAGTTTAAACTTTAGAGATGTTATTACTTTCCCATATATATTTAACATAAAGTGATCGTCCACTACCTAACCAGTTAACGATTTTAAGAATAGTCCTTAAAAAAAGTGATATTTGATTCGGAAGTTGGTGATCATTTTATGTTAAGTTCATATGTCCTAACTAGAAACTAAATACTAAATCTGGGAAGCAAATGACGATTTAGATGACAATATTAGTCTTCAGACTAACATAAATAGTAAAAAAACGTTTTCTGCTTAAATTCTCCTTTCGGCTCTTCTGATTTATGTAATTCTACTTTAAGTTTAAAACTCTACATAAAAAAAAACTAGTCTTTACTTTGAAACGATTCTTTAAATTACTTCTGTTATCGATTAATATATATTTACAACTGAGCTAATACCAATTGAAGAATACTTGTCATCCTATATTATTTAACTGGAATTCATTATTGAGATGAATATTGTTTTAATTTATTGCAGACTATTATCCTCATCTTTCTTAGATGTTGTTTCACGGCATTTCGGCCAACTATTCCTCTGGCCTTTGTTGGGTGGTAACCGCGATGGGATAGGAACGTGGTGAAACGACAACAATTATGGAAGGCAGTAATTGCTGAGAATGCAGTTGGGAGATTCTATCCTGTCGCAGTTACCACCTGATGAAGGCCAGAGGAATAGTTGGCTGAAACGTCGTGAAACAATAACTTGCCGTGTCTGACATTATCCGGGAATTTGTAAATTGCTTTGTTTTGCTTCATTCTTATTATATACGTGCAGTTTTTTTGTTTTTTTTTACCAAAATATTTTTCTTTTAAAAATATGATTTTGAAAGTTAAACTTAATTATTACAACATCATGTGGTCATTTATTTATTAATTGAACTCCATTGTTAAAGGACTAATTATAGTCTAAGTAATGTTTTAATCTGTATTTATAAAATTATTGGTGGTAAATAGTTTCGCAAACTTTTAATAAATTTTCTAAGAATTTTAAAGTAAAAGATAACTTTCTATTTAACAGTTTCGGTGGTTCCAAATTACTTTCAAATTTTGAAGGAAATAAAATCTTTTTCTTACTATCAAAAGATTAAAATGGCTGACTTGTTTATGAATAAGATGAAATGCGTTCCGGCAGGTTTTAATTCCATAATTATATTTTTATTAGATTATTAAAACGTTATTTTTAGTAAAAAAAAAAAAAAAATCATCTAAAAAATATTGACAAATAAAATTTGCTATTTTTTATCAAAATTATTTTTGCTGAAAATATATTGAAAGCCCGTTATTTTTCAACATCTGTCTCTTAGCTGTTGACTTGGTTTAAAGTCAAGTGGCGATTGAGTTACCTTTCCTTGCCGATATGGACGGGAAGCTGGGAGTAATGACCATCTTATGGGCCAGCTGAAGTATGGATTACAGATGATCTTAAAACCTGATGTAACCTCTTATGGGAAAAGTATGTTTCTCACATTAAAACCCCCTCCTCGTAGAACAGGCAACACTTAAGTGTGTCTATATATATATATATATATATATATATATATATATATATATATATATCTTGGAGAAAGAGAGACACTGAGACTATGATTAAAATAAATAAAGTAAGGCACTTTGTTTTTATGGTTGGTTTTTATTCCCAACCAATTCAAAAACCTCAAGACATCTGTAAGGGTTCACTGTTGTTTCAGGTGTTAAGAGGGATATCTTCATTATTGCTTGAATCCCAAAAAACTCGATTTCTCTTTTCCTCTTTCTAAAGCAAACTTTTTTCTTCAGAACACTTTTATATATATTTGCTCCAAAATAAATATCTTTTCGTTTTGGATATGATTTTCTCTAAGTGAATATTTTTGCATACAGATTTTTTTTCGTTATTTGTACGTTTTTTATTATTTAATTTCTTTTTTTTTTTAATTTAATTCTACGCTCTTTGTTCCTGATATCGATTTCCACAAAAAATAATTTTATATCTATTTTCATTTTCTCATATTCTGCTTATTTCTCATGTATTTTAATTAGAATATAATTGATTATAATATTACTAAACTAAGTTGATCGTTTTTTTTTTGTGCTATTGAAAAACAAACACCAAATAAATCTTTTTGCATAATTTATTCTCATAAATCAAAGCTCTGTATTATTTGTTTATTTTAAGTAAAACCTGACCAGTAAGGGTTGATGGAGAGAAGTGATATGACAATTTTGTAATACGAATCTTAAATACAGATCAGATGAACTTAATGGAAAATTACAAAACAGGAGATGGTATGAACATATTGAAAGAATAGATGTTAAGATTCAGTTTCCAATCAAAAGCCAAGGAAAACATAGGAAGTTATAAAAATGAACTTGGGGAATACAGAAGTGGCCAAAGATAGATAAGTTTGGAAGTCAATTTCCAAAAGCTGTCCAACACATGCTAGTATGTAAAACAAACATCAAACTGAGTATGATGATGATTTCTGCAGATTCCAATTTCTCCATTGTTTGTCTAGTCATTTGGATTTGTTGCTTCATTTTAGTGAGGAATCTTAAACGAATTCCATTTCAAGCTGATTCATTTAAGTTTCGCTTGCAGAACACTTTATCTTTCATTTTCATGGTGCCATTTTGTTATTGGGTTGAACAGTTGTGGTAGCAGGCTCAGTTCACAAGGTCAGAACAAGGAAAACATGGAATGAAGTTAAAAAAAAAAAAAATGGAGTTGAGAGAAAGAGGGATGGTGGCCAGAGATCGTCAAGTTTTTAAGTTAGTTTCTAAAAGATGTTTAACAACGAAAGAAGATATTAAACCAAATATGATTGCGATCATGATGCTGAAGCAAAAGAAAAGTAAATAGGATCAACAATGTTTGGCAAGAAGATCGTGCAAATCAGTGATTAAGACGGCAGAACAATATATCAAAACAAAAGGACGAAAAGGAATAGAAAAAGTCATTTGTGAAGATAACATGATCAAATATGCAATGCGATTGATGAAATTAAGATAAAAATCCACTGTATTTTTCTTTATTTCAGAACATTTGAAATACCTCAAAGATTACTTTGTGTGGGAGGGGGGCGGCTTTTATTAATTTATTTATTTTTATTTTTTATTTTAATGTAGTTGAAGTTCTCAGAAATCAAGGGACCCCCTTCTTAAAACTAACGTTTGGTCTCCACATAAGATACATAGATATTCAATTGTTCCATTACATTTCTATTTCACCTTTCAAATGTTGAGTTAATAAAGGAGTAAGGTACATGACTTCTCTCCAATTGATCATTTAACCATGTTATAATATATCTTTCATGTGGTTTTAGAAGGACAAAGAAAACGTGGCAGGAAGAGATAAGGACGTGAGAAAAAGAAGGATAAATAAAGACGTGGCCAGAGATAAGCAAGTTTGGCAGTGAATTTCTAAAAGCGGTTCAACACAGGCCAACATGTAAAATAGATGTTAAATCTAATTACGATGATGATGATAACGATGTTCATTTAATGATCATTCTTCCCTTGTCCAAGACTTTATAGCTATATTTATGTGTCATTTTATCTGAATGTTTCGGATGAAGATTATTTGTATTTACACACGGGACCCAACATGTTGTATGCAGTCTGTCGCAAAGGAGACCAAGGCAAACAATAACTCAAACTTGCTTTTTTGTGTTGTAACGACGACATTTCTTTCATCTCCTCACACGTCTTATTACGGCTGTGACGTCTCTCACGTGATCGTCTTCTCAAACGTGCTCTCTCTCCTTTTTATAATCTTTCTTTTTCCTTACTGTAACATCATTTTACACACGGCTCTAAATTTGCGCATCTGCTCTCTGTTACACTATTGTTCTCCTCTTGATATTTTCATTACGTTTTGGTTGATGCAACCTCCAACCTTCTTCAGGTGTATCTTGTCAAACTCTAGAATCTGCACAGAGTTTCGAATGGAACTCTTTATTTAATTTACAATTTACAACTGAATTTACTTTATCTACTACACAAGGATCCATGGCACAGTAGATAAAATGTTTGGTAAAATTCACTTGTAAGTTTCATTCTTCTGGAGGTTGAGGTTTCAATGTTCAGTGCGTGTAACACTGAAAATATAATTGTGGATTGCTTAGAAAACATACTACCCTTGTGAATTAAATAAAGGTTTCCATTTGAAATTCCATGCAGATTCCCCAAATTCGACAGAAAGATTCCAGAGTTCAACAAGATACACCTGAAGAAGGTCAGAGGTTACATCGTCCGAAACGTTGTGAAAATAACACTAAGATGAGAACAGTAGTCCGATGAATTCAAGTAATACAGATTTATTTGAATTGAAGCTTTTAATGACAAAAAAATCAAATGAAATACTCGTGTCTTAAACATGGAATTGTGCTGTTAAAAGAATGTGATGTGTATGATGGTGAAACCTGGTTTAGTATAAAACATAATTCAAATTCGTTATTCAATGTGAAAACAAGTTTGGCAGATGTGCAATGAGTAAAAATACAAAAAAAAGAAAACAACTAATGATGAAACTATTTCAAGCCAAGTATTTAAAGGAAAGCAGATAGCCCGTTCACCCCCCTCCTTTTTTTATCTTAAAAAAGGTTATTCACTATCTTTCTTTCCCTTCTTTTTTCTATACCGATTGATACGTTTTTTTTTTTCTTATTTCTTTTCATCAGTTAAACATGGCTAGATTATTTCTTAAATGAAATAAAATTAAAAAATGGCCTTGAGAGACAATGGATATCCTCTGTAAGGGTAGCTGCATGTGTAATTGTGCAACAAGAGTTTCACAATCTCTAACCGCACCTCTCCTAAATCAACACTGCCTAATTCCAATGGCAAGTAAAAGGCCCGGACGACTGGAAACAATGCCAAGATAAACAGAGAGCACACACAACACTTGTTAATCCCAAATGGTCACCCATTTTAGTACTGATCAGGCTGAACATTGCTTAACTTTGGTGATCTAATGGGAATTGGTGTGTGAATGTGATTATGTTGTATACCAACAGTATTTAATTTAAAATCCGTTTTACATGCTGACATATATTGGACTGCTTTAATAAATTGACTTCCAAACTAATCTATCTCTAACCAGGACTTTATCGATTATTCTTTTTAATCCATCTATATCATCTACCCCCTACTAATTATCACAACTGTCCTACATTTACTAACCCAAGAACTCTCATCTGTTCTTTCAATATGGCAATACCATCAACGTCTCCTGTTCTGAACACATCTCCTTGTACTGTCCACATTTAATCTCCCTTTCACTATACTGTCACCAAAACTAAGCTCTTCTTTAACACTTGCATTACACATCCATCGCATCATTCTCATATCAATTCTCTCCATGCAACACACGTCCTCAACCCTCACTTATACATTTTTGAAGAAAAATCCGGCAGATTTGCAATAGTGAGCACATACTTTGATATTCCAATTAGTGAAGATTAGCAACACGTGAGTAGATAGTTTAAATAAATTCTGTCTTCTCGTTAAGAATGACCATGTGTAAAGCGTTCGGTTTCTTATTCTTCATGAAAGTCTATTACTCTTCAACTGGTTAGGTGTGACGTTATTTCTTATGAGTATGTGTTATGAATCAACATTTTGGTTTAGGATACTACATTACATGAGACTAAAAAGAAATATCGTTGAGGAATCCTAGCATTTTTGAAACATCTCTATCATAGATTAGTTTTCCAAATGAAGACTCGAAAAACACAAAAGGAATTTTCGTTGCTTACTTTATTTGATGATACCACGTTGACATCATCCTTTTCTCTCATTCTTCTATTTTATGCCCCACCCCCTCAGTGAAAGCAAGTACTGAAGACATCTTTATTACTCAATGGCAAAATCTGCTGTGATGTTTTGTAGATTCCCCAGCAAACAATTTTTTTGTTTTTCATGCAAATAACTTTAGTTTACTTTCCAAATGAGATGGCACTTTATAAAAAACATTTCAACTTCACTCGTTTAGCACACTTTTTAGAACCATAACCCTCACTTACCTCATCGACTAACTTTTTTGGTCCACCGATTTGAGCCTTAGAATTCAACCTCGTCTATTCGTCCGTTCATTTAAAAAATTGTCAATAACTACTGATTACATTTTTCTGAAAATTTGCACAAAGTAACAACTACCCAAGGAAATGTTGTAACACTCTAATTTTTGATAAAAATTCTGGTTGCATCAAGGGAGTTAAAATGGGTCAAAATAACCAAAAATAACATTTTTTGCCACATAGAATCTTTTCCAACCATTAGATTTTGCTGAAAATTACCCAAAAGCAAAATCACATGGACAAGCATCTAGAAACGTAATATTTGACCCTGGAAAAATTCTGGTTGCGTCCCCAGGGGGTCAAAATAGCCCAAAATAGCACTTTTCGGGACATAGAATCTTTTCCGAACATTAGATTTTATTGAAAATCACATGGATGGACATCTTACATGGATATACATATATACAGGGTGACCCCACCAAAAAAACAAAAGCTAAATGGAACATATGCTGTAGAACGGAGAAAAAAAAAGCCAAAGACCCTAGTGTTTTGATGTGATGTTTTGAATATAATAAACTAGTTATGACCATTTCATTCAGACAAAACACTAAGAAACGGGGACTAATTAGAGATGGGGTCCGTTTATTTTGAGTCACCCTGTACATGTACATTTTGCTGAAAATTAACCAAAAGCAAGACCACATGGATATACATCTGGAAATGTAACATTTGATCTTAGGAAAATTCTGTTTTGTGGCTAATTTTTATTTTTATCCTACTTCAGTCGGGGGACCATATAGTTTTTGGCTTGTTTTTTTATGAGTTGACCTTATATATATATATATATATATAATGAAAATGTATAAAAAAGAATCTGAAAAGTATAAAAGCTTATGACTTTTCTTTATTCGTTTTCTATTGGTGACGTGCCGGAATACAAAATAATATTATGAAAAAAAATTTAAAAACTTTTTTTTTTACAAGTATATGATTTTCGACTGATCCTTTAGTCTTCATCGGTGTAGTGAAAGTGATGAGCATGGAGAGAGGGAGGGGTAGGAGGAGGTATAGCCAATGAGAAGATGTCACGTCAGTCTTTAATACATATGCATATAAGTACGTGCATGCACACGATACATATAAAAAAGAAAAATTAAACAGTAAATAAACATGTAGAAACACGCCTTTAATTGTCCGATATTTTGAATTCCAACGATAGTATTTATTCCAAGAGAGAACACGAATTCAAAGGATATAAGAAGTTATGAGGGTAGACACTGTTAATTGATTTGTAAATCACCGGCTATTCTTTCGTTTGAAAAAAGAACAAAAGCGTGGTTTCCAAATTCAACTGTTTTAAGACAGAAACGAAGCGCTTCTTTTTATTTGTTTTATGATTGCAACGTCTTGTCAGACGAGTGCCACTCTCTCTGAAAGTCCATGAGCCCGAAGATGACCTTTTTTAGTCCTGCCAGCAAATTCACAAGCTCAAGCAGGCATGATATTAAAGACCTCATTGGCACACAAACACACACATATATATATATATATATATATATATATATATATATATATATATATATACACACACATACAATATATAATACACATACATACACACATACATATACGTACACATATATGCACATATACCTACGTACACATACATATATGCATTTATACACATACACATATATATGCATATATACATATACACACACACACACATATATATACAAACACACAAACATATATACACAAAAAAATAAAATATATACACACACTTATATACATACATACACAAGTACATATATAAAGATACATACACATATACATAGATACATATAATGATGGCAGATTAATTATTGCATGCTTCCAGCATTTCAGGCCTACACGCATGACAATTTTTCCATCGCCACAGGACTATTTTTTAGAGACAAATGCCTGAGGAAGTATCTATACAAAGATGTTACAGAGTTTTAGCTTTGTACGACAGCTTGGTTCAAAACGTTGAGATCCAGTAACAAGCAAGAGCAAGATAGCCAGCAACAAGGCAAACTGCAGACCAGCTTAATGTGGGTACTGGTCTCCTGCTACTGACTACTTTTGGGAGTTTATGAAGTTTCGGGATAGTGTAAAGACAGCCGGGTTGTGATGTTCTGGTACTAATTTTTCAACCGCTGTTCTAATGGTTTGATCTAGATTGCTGATTAGGGGGTTGAGTTCGGTTGAATGTGCTGCTGGGATCACTGCGGAATGGTTTTTAGAATTCTCTGTTCGCTAGCTGTGTGTTTATTTCTGTTATGTAATCACTTGTCTTCATGATGATGATAGCTCCTCCCTTGTCTGCTGGTTTTATAGTGATGAAATTATTATTCTGAAATGATTTTATGGTCTGTTGTTCGTCCTTTGTGATATTATGATGGGTTTCTTTGTGTAATTTGCCTATGATGAACTTGTCTAAATGTCTTTTTTTTTATTGTGTTGTTGTGTGCGTCTATGCTTTGGTTGTGTCCATTGGGAGTTGTCCAATGTTTAGCTTTTGAATCCTTTGCACGTTTATTTGTGGTGGAGTTGGTGGCTTTTGGTTATTGTGGAAATATTCCTTTAATTTTATTCTTATATAGTCTTCCATGTCGTGTATATGTATGTGTGTATATATATTTATATGTATATACACTAGTAGCCAAATTGAATATTGAAACGCTCATATCTTTGGTTCTATGGGATAAAACTACATGAAAATTTGCAGGCCTTTTGAAGATAATACTATTCTATGGTTAAAATTTTACGACAATTTGTAAAAACACAAAAAACAAAAAAACCCTATATTTTCAAACCAATAAAATAGACCCAAGTTTGCCTACATTTATATATTTATATATATATATATATATATATATTGTGTGTGTGTGTGTCTAACGATGCATAAATTGAATTCGTCAATACTGCTGGCTAGAAAGTGAGTTCTCGTTCTCTCTACGATGCTAGAAAGTTATTGACGTGTTTTCTAAGGTTTCTGCCATTTTCAACATTTATCCTACATAAAGCTTCTCACCACCTAATACCCTTTAAGAAATGAATCAAGGTCTAAAATCATGGAATATTTTCTTTTTGGATTATTCAAAATACTGTTCTCGTCTTAAATGTTATTCTCCCAACGTTTTATCTAATTTAACCTCCGACCTTCTCCAGGTTTATCATGACTCTGGAATCATTAGTGAATTTCAAACTAAACTTTTTATTTAATATATAGGGGTAGCTTGTTTTCGTACTTTTAGCCATGACCGGATAGAAGCTGAAAATAATTTGTAATTGCATTCTTAGTATCGCACATATGGAGGATTGAACTTTCAGAAGACTCATTTCAAACAGATCATAACTTGGCACTTTTATTCGTTGCACTATCGGTTCTCAAATAATAGTCCGAATAAACCAAATAATAAGTAATCAGTAACTCTCGTTTCCTTTATTTTGTCCTTTAGTTCTCAGATTCTCAAAGCAATGTTTCTGACAAAGAGGGAAGAATTTCTGTTTTCTGGAGTAGAATCTATTCCATCTAACACTTGTCGTTGGCAATTTTTTTATTTTGAAGTATCTTTTAGCTCTTTAGATCAAATGTTTGAAGCTATTTCCATTAAAAAAAAAAATGAAACTATATCAGTATCGACCATACAGAGGATTGAACCATCAACCTCCAGAGGACTGTCATTTAGAATTAATAAACTTTTAAAATGTTACATTACAGGTATACCAATTACAAATTATTTGAAATTTCTACTTGGTAATAACTGATTAAATAAGAACCAACTAACTCTATGGGTTATATAAAGGGTTCTGTTCAAAATGCCAGTTCTCATCTACTCATACTTGTTGTCTAGCTGTTCCTACTTTTGTTTTTTCTCGCTATCATTTGCCATATTCCGAATTCGTAGCAGTGGGCCGACATCAATGGACTTTTTTTTTCTTTTTTTTTTTACCAAAACGGACATAAATAATGTTTCTTTTCTTTTTTTTTAAGTTTAACCTATTTCATACTGATATTATTAAATTATTGCACAATAAAAATAATTAAATTAAAACAAAAATCATTTTTCTTATTTCGAATTATTTAATCAAGTAAAAATCCTGTTTGATTACTAAATTTTAAAAAATTATTCGAGCAAATCTGGAGTTTCTTATGGATCTTTGCATGGAATTTTTACTCCATTAAATAAATTTAAATAAGAAAAATTGATTAAACTTGAAAATACTATATCAAAAAAAAAAATAGTATGGTAATATATCAATGATTATTATTTGTCTTGTTTCAAATTATTTAATCAGATAAAGATTCTATGTAAAGGTTCATGAGAACCTTCGAATTTGCTAGAATAACTTTTTAAATTTAGTAATCAATTAAAAATGGATTTTTTACTTGATTAAATAATTTGAATTAAAAAATGTGATTTTTGTTTTGATTTAATTATTTTTATTGTGCAATAATTCATATCAATATGAAATAGGTTAAACCTTTAAAAAAATATTGTTAATGACCGTTTTGGTAAAAAAAAAAAAAAAAAAAAAAAAAAAAAAAAGTCCAATGATACCGGCCTACTGTTACGAATTCGGAATAGAAGCATGTGAGAGAGAAAAAAGGAAGTAGAAACAAGGAGACAACAATCGTCATGAGGACGAAAATTGCATATGGATTCCAAAGTTTGATAAGGTGCACATGAATAAAGTCAAAGGTTACATCAACTGAAACATTGTGAGAATAACATATAAGGTGAAAGCAGTGATTTAGTAATATTTGCTAAATTCTTTTTTTTTTTTTTTTGATGAATCTAAGGAAAATGTTGAAAAAGCACTTATAAAAAAAAAATCTGCTGAAACGGCCATTTATGTATCAGTCTCATGTTATATTCCTCCTTCTAAAATCCTATTTTCTTTTTATCATTTAACATCTTTACTTAGCCCCTCTGTGTCAGTATGGTATTTTGCCTTTTCCCTGGAGAGAATATAAATACAGTTTTGGTATGCACCCCATTACCCCTTCGTTTAAATGCTTTTTATGTTTATCTCCTAACTTCTTTTTTATCACTTTTTGTGGTTGAAAGCATTTTCATTGTTTTTTTTTTGTTTGTTTGTTTGTTTTTTCTTTTCCTTGAGTTTCTTTGCTCCACCTCATTTCTATATATCATGTCATTATTTGTTTTTTATTAATATTTTCAGTTTTTGGTTTCCACGTCTTTTCTTTCTCTTTTCCACACATCAATTATGCATCCCTCCTCTTTATTATTTTCCAGAGTTTTTCTCGTGATAAAACTTACAAATTTTGTTCTTATTTCTTACCTTACTAGCTGATCATCGTCATAACATATGAATCCGAAGATTCTATTGTTGGCATTGGTTTCCCCAATATTTTTCTAGTCAGAATTCTTTCTAGAAAGACATCGGAGATTGTATGGAGGTTGCTAACCTCCTAAGTGAAAGTGATTTTTGTGGAATGAATTGAATTTGAACTGAATTTGCAATAAAATATTTTTTTTAATTACATTTAAACATTTCACTAAATTAGGCACAAGTCTATTAAAAAATGTAAGAAAATGGTGCGATTGGTCATCTTTGTCAGCATGACTAGAAAATGTATATCCTACGCTGAATGAGAATTATCAATCCCCAAATAGCACAAATAGCACCCAGGTCGTTAGTCTATGTCGTTAATCACTAGACCACTGTCACCTCCCTAGTAGCTGATATAGTCATCTTAGGATGGTTTTGTAATAAGAATTTTATTTTATTTTTTTTTACCACTTATCAAGGCCCGGATAACAGCTATATTAATAAGATCTTTTTTTAATTTTTGTACTTATATGGTTCAGTATGAACATACTGGCATATCCTCACTTGCATAATGATATGTTAGACAATCTGAACATTTTGTATGTGTGGCCTTTTTCCATTTCTGCCCAAATCGTTTTGAATCAATGCATGAAAACTTCCATTTGAGATGTGAAAGTGACAAGACGTATGCCTCTTTCATTGTCATCTTGCAATGACGTTGCAAGATGACATGGAACTCATGTACTCAGCTCCTCTTCTATACTGCACACATGTCAGCGGAACCAACTTGTCTTTTATTCTAACACTTTCCAGGAAATTGTGTCGATGAAACTTATGTAAAAAATAAATTGTGTCGATGAAACTTATGTAAAAAATAAATTGTAGAGAAAATGTTTGTTCTAGTTAGCTGCAACCTAGTGACACTTTTCAATTGAGATCAGTGGACATGTCCCTTAACCCTCCTGGGTCGTGGAGGCACAAGATTATTTCATGCAGCATGTCTTGGGCAAGAATAGCCTGACGGCGCCCATCCCTTTCCAGGCTCCAAGCCCATACAGCACCTGGCATTACCAAATTGTCACCCATTTTAGTATTGGCCAGACTCAACATCACTCAACTTCCATGATCTAATGAAAATCAGTGTGTCAATGTGTTTATGCTATCTATAAGATTAGTAGGATGGATAGCAAAGTTGCATCTCTACTGCATAATGGCAATATAAAGAACTTCTTACCACAACTCTACAAATTCTTTATAAAAAAAATCAAACTTCTATGGTAATAATTGTGAAAATTTTTATTTGATTAAAGTTAGACTTAGCTTTTAATTTCGTCATATGAAAGCACTGTGATTGAGTCTTAAAATCAAAATCGACTATCCACTTGTAAGTTAGACTCTTTTATGGCTCGATTCTAAGCTCGAATAACACTCAAAAATACAATTGCAAATTGCTTGAGAGTATCTTCTCACACCTAAGAGTATCCTGTACTGATACAAAGCCTATTCGCCCATGCATGGAATATTGTTGCCACATCTGGGCTGGTGCATCTACCACTAGCCTCAATCTAATAGGTCCCACTTTGTCAACTAAGCCCCAACTCCTGTCCCATCGCTGCAATGTTGCATCTCTGTGCCTGTTTTACAAATATTTGAATGGAATGTGCTCTGATGAACTCATTGCACTTGTGACCCCTCGATGAACATATCCACAACAAACTCACTTAGCAACAAAATCTCACCCTTTTAGTGTTGAGGTCCCTAAATGCCAGAAAGCTTTCTCTAATAGTGTCATCCCTTGAACAGCTAGACTTTGGAATTTCCTTCCTGCTTCCTACTTCCTTGATTGTACTAATGTGCAAAATTTTAAATGTAATGTAAACCAGCGTCTTGTTAATCTTTCCTAGGCATGGTTCCAAATAGTTGCTCTTTACATCCAAGTGGCGATATGCCATGTTAAGGGTGAACGTGAGTAAAAAAAAACAAAAAAAAAAAACAAAAAAAAAAACTAGGGCTTCTACCCAGTCATGGCTAACAGAACGAAAGCATGCTAAGCCTGTGGATTAAAGAAAGGGTTCTGTTTAAAATTTTATACAGATTCAAAGTTCAACAGAAAGATTGAGCTTGGCAAGATATATCTGCCAAAAATAACACTCAAGATAAGAACAGTAGTCCGAATAATCCAAAGAAGAAAATTCAGAAATATGATTTATATTGGATTGATAAACAAGAAGTGATAATGGCGATCACACACACACACACACACACGTGCAAGGAGGGTTGGGGGCAGCATTTTGTGGTGGATGAGCGTGGCTCCCCAGTTTGGGAAATTTATCTTGATTTCAGTTTTTTATTTTTTATTTTTTTCCTGTTTTAGTGTGTGATATGTAGACATTGTCAATCCTCTCATGGTATTCATCATTCAACTAATAAAACAATTTTTTTTTTGTTTATTAATTACTTTTGAAATGAGATTATACGGTTGTCAGGTGACTTGGAAAGCTGATGGTGAATGTTGGGGCTCATACTAAACTGAATTTTAAGTAAAATATAATGTTATTCTTTGTAATAATAGCTTTTTCAGCAATAAATAATAAGCGCTTAATAATAATGAGTTACTTTTCCATAACGCTGCATCATATGTACACTTGATAAGTGTTAGTATTTGCAACGTCTAAGTCAATTGCTAAGTTTGCATCAGTTAATTCGCTAAATACAACTTATGTTCAAAGTATTAAGAGCTTAATTGAGCATCTGTCGGTTTTTTTTTTTTTGTTTCAAGTAATTTCAATAAATGACTTAATGGAAAATCGTTCTCATCGTTTGCTCTTAAACAATGGGATTTGCTAATCAGATAATTAAGATAAGAACAGGTGATTAAGTGCATAATGATTTTGCTGTCAGATAATTAACCACACACACACGCACGTACGTGTGTGTGGGTGTGTGTGTGCATAGATAAGAAATATCATGTCTGAGTATGCATAACATATATTGTGTTCGCCTATGCACACATATAGTATAAATATAGTGTCGGTGTATGTACACGTATCATAAATATAGTGTCGGTGTGTGTACACGTATCATAAATATAGTGTCGGTGTGTGTACACGTATCATAAATATAGTGTCGGTGTGTGTACACGTATCATAAATATAGTGTCGGTGTGTGTACACGTATCATAAATATAGTGTCGGTGTGTGTACACGTATCATAAATATAGTGTCGGAGTGTGTACACGTATCATAAATATAGTGTCGGAGTGTGTACACGTATCATAAATATAGTGTCGGTGTGTGTACACGTATCATAAATATAGTGTCGATGTGTGTACACGTATCATAAATATAGTGTCGGTGTGTGTACACGTATCATAAATATAGTGTCCGAGTATGTATAAATAAATTAAACAAAGCTATTTTGTGTTTCAAAAGTTTGAGATGACAATTAGTAATTTGTATTATTTTAGATTATTCAAACGGCTGCTCTTATCTTGGTTGTTATTTTCACAACGTTTTGGACGATGCATTCTTCAATTTCTTTTAGATGCATCTAAACAAGATAAGAGTTGAAGCTGTCAAAATTCAAACTAGAATTGCTGACATGGCCCTGTAGTGCAATGGTTATATGTGTTTGATTACTAATCAGTTCTATGTAACAGATTATTGATTCAACAAACGATAATAATTACAAATAACATAATAATTAACACTTATGCATGATCATGGCTGGTGGAATGAGGACAATCTATCCTCAGGAATTAAATAAAGGGTACAATTTGAAATTCCATATAGATTTCTTTGCTTGACCAAATTTACTTGAACTTTACAAAATTTACATTTTTGTTGAAATTTACAGCACCCAACATTAGTCAACAGAAAAGGCTCAATTCTCCTCTATGATAATGCCCAACTGCACATTGCTACGCAGACCCTGCTGAAGTTGAATGAATTGGGCTCTGAAATTCTGCCTCCTCCGCCATGCTCTCCAAACCTCTCACCTACCGACTACCACTTTTTCAAGCATCTGGACAACTTTCTGCATGAGAAATGCTTCAAAAACCTAGGCGATATAAAAAAGCGTCTTTTTTACATTACTTGTATAAATACACTTGTTTTGCGTCGGTAAAAGTGTGTTGATTCTGATGGTGATTATTTCAATGAATAAACTTCTGTTTGAGCCGAGATATTTTCATCTGAATTTAAAAGTTAAAAACCGCCAGAACGTTTTTGTCAATCTGATATATATATATATATATATTGTTGCGGTCCAGGATATAAATACCCTAACTTGTTACATGAAAAAAATAATGAAAGAACTCAAATGCTGGAATAAAATAAACATGTCGTTTATTTTATGTTGAGAAATGTAAGTCTTGGATGTACACGTGTTCATTCGGCCATTGACGACTACGCACGTGGAAGGAAAGGGGAATGTAATAGAGAAACGCGAAGTGGCAAGCCGGCTTGTAGAAAGAGAGGGTTAAGCTCAGTAGAGAGTCGCGCACATGTCTGTGTTGATGGACCAAAGCCGAAGGGGAGATAGAGTGAGAAAGTCAATCCAGTTCATGGAGAGAGAAAGCGTATAAAGTGTATGTACTGTCCGTTGGCTTTTTGTCCCACATAGTAGCAAGTGGTGTGAGGCATGCACGTGCGCCTGCTGAAAAGGCACGCTGTCGGTCTGTAGACCGCCCAGCTAGGAAGCTGGTCTGAAAAGGGCTGGAAACAGCTTGTCTCTTGTTTTTATAGTCTTTTCCAGTGGTCTTTTGCGCATGTGTGGATTTCCTTTGAAAGGGGAAGTGACGTTGTCTTTGTGTGCGCGTGTGTGTGAGTACATTAGCGTGTGTGTGTGTATACACGTGAATGTGAGTGTATGTACGCGAACGTGAATATATGTACGTGTGTGGACGTGCGCGCGTATGTTTGTGTGCGCGTATGTATATCACAAGTAATATGGCTTGAAATGTGAACGCGTGTTTTTGTGTGAGACTAGAAAAGGCTCGCGCAATATATATATATATATATATATATATATATAAGGTGTTTGCGTGTGTAAAAATGTGTGTGAGCGTGCGTGCGTAACCTACATGCACCTAATGTGGCAGTAAAAAAAACTATTATTTTTATTTATTTTCAAAAGTCATGACACTCATTTATTTCCGCTGCTTGTATGCAAATGTATTTTGTTGAATTCTTTCCAAAAATCTAAAGGCAATTTTTGTTTCACCTCATTTAGTCGCGCTATCATTGGGCAGAGTTCCACCCAAAAAAAAAATCGCTCCCCTTCCTCCACTCCACCATCCTACCTCCTCCATCACCATTTTTCTTACCCTTCTACTTATCCGTGATATCATTCGACAAAAAGTTTGTTTATTATAGTATCTACAGTAAAAAAGAGCCATCTCACGGTGGATATCTTTGCACTGACTTTCAATGAAAATGTTGACGTATGAATTGCGTTACTTGGTTTCTTTTTGGTGTTTTTTATTTATTTATTTTTTTATTTTTTTAAATCCTGAAACGAAAAGATTGTTCAGTTTTAGAAAGAAAACATGATCACGGACACATATTACATGGTGTAAAAATGGATTTAAAAACAAATTTGATGAGGGCATATGATGAGATAAACTTCTTTGTAATTTATGAATTCGTTTCTGTAATTGATTCCTTATGACAATTCACTGGTTAGTAAATAAGTAAATAATTTTTTTTTTACAAAGGAGTCACTACATATAAAGATGCTGAGGCCACTCGAGGATAAGAGTTAATGAGTGTACAGTAGCCAATGGGATAATATCGAGTAATCGTTAGTAGTGGAAATTTGCTAAATTGAATTACTTAAGGGGATGGATCATCAAGAACTTGTTCATGTTGAATCTGAAGACGACCTTATTGTAGTCAGCTGGAAAGAAAGTTCCACAGGCGTGCAGTTCTAAGAAAGAAGCTTTGTTCATGGAATTTACGTTTATGTTCAGGCATAGATAAAGAGTGGAGGAAATTATTGATAGTGGTTTCAGCTAAACGAGTGTTTTTCATGGAAGTTTGGCGAGGGGGAACCATAGATTGGAGCTCAAACGAGCACTTGCCATGAAAATAATGATTGAGCAGAGACAGGCTCACAACATCTCTTCTGTGAGAAAGAGGTTGTAGTTAATAGAAAAGGTCATTCCCCTACTAGGTTACAAAGTCTATTTTAAACTAGAATTAAAAAAAGATTGATAGTTGGTGTTAGCAAATCAGGCTGCCTGGAGATATCGGCTTCCGGACTTAAATGCGCCAAACATTGATGTTTTTCCTTCCTTTCCCTGTGTCCAAATCCAATGATGTTTAGCAAAGTCAAAAATAATTTTTCACCACAAAACAAGCAAATCAAATACTATGAATAAATATTTGAATATATAAAGAATTTGAAGCATAAAAACCATTTTCTAAAATGATTTGACATTAACTAACCTAAAAAGGGTTGATATACCATAAAACAAACAAACCAAACAGCATAAATAAATATTTGAATCTATAAAGAACTTAGAACATGACATTCATTTTACCAAAATGATCAAATTCAGCATAAAATAATCTAAAAAGGGTTGATATGCCATAAAACAAAGCAACCAACCAACATTTGATAAAAATATTAATTGACTCGCAAGACTACCCGGCATTGCTCGGGTATTGGGCATTTTTCATTGAATAACGTATACCACAACACAATAATCTCAAGTCAAGATGGCAGCAAGGTGTAACAAGCCAAGTGATTATTCGTCTATCTGTCTGTAGTTCTCTTGTGTGCACGTGTTAATAATCTGTCACTTTAAAACAATGTTGTAGTACCAGTTTTCAAGAATTCTGGCGAAAAAACTGACCCATTAAATTATTGCCCCATTAGCCTTCTCCCGCTTTTCGCCAAAATATTTGATTCCTTAATCAAGCTCTAGTCCATCACCTTACAGTTGCTAAACTCCTGACCGACAATCGATATGAATTTAGGCAAGTCCGTTCCATAGCAGATATCCTAAATGTAATCTCTGAACATATATACTGGATAAAACCGGGGAGGGAAGAGTGGTAGCCCTCAATATATCTAAGGCTTTTGACAGGGTATGGCACGATGGTCTTCTAAGGAAAATTAGATCATATGGTATCACTGGAAGAATACAATAATGTAATTAAATCCTTCTTAAGAGAAAAGTCCAGGTTGTCCTCTACAGTTGTACATCTAAACCATATGTTATCAATGCAGGAGTACCTCAGAGGTCTATCTTTGGACCTTTGTTGTTCCTGATATTCATAAATGACCTCCCTGATAAAATTGTTTCTGACATGGATATATTTGCATGAGGGAAAACAAATGAACACATATCTAAGCAAATGTCAGAAACACTAGAGGATGACCTCCAATCTGTAGTGGAATGGGGAAAAATATGGATGGTCACATTCAATGCTGCCAAGACTAAACTTGTTTCCTTTAATAATTACAAGAAACCTTCTCTACGACCAATAGCAATGGCCAAGAACACATTACCCAAAAGTACTTCCTTTAAACTCCTCGGCCTAATGTTTACAAGGAACATGAACTGAAATAGATACATTGAGAGCATTGCCAAAGCTGCTGCGAAGAAGATGGGCTTTCTCTACCATGCTAGAAAACTACTTACGCCTGAAAGTATCCTGTACCTCTATAAAGCCACCGTTCACCCATGTATGGAGTACTGTTGTCACATTTAGGCTGGTGCATCTGCTGCTTGTCTCTCACTCCTAGACATGGTTCAAAAGAAAATCGCCAACCTAATAGGTCCTGAATTGTCATCTAGGCTTCAGCCTCTGTCCCATCCTTCTGCCTGTTCTACAAGTACTTTAATGGTGAATTCTCTGACGAACTACAAGCATTCGTACCCCCTTGACGGGTCCTGGATATGACCTTAAACTATATCCAGTGGTGAGGCCCCAGCTTGCGGGCTTTGGGGAGTGTAGCACCACACTTTAATGACCATTGCTCCTAGGTCCACTCTGACCCATAGTACCTGTTAGGTTCCCAACTATGGGTTAAATGAAACCGACGTGAAAACAACAAATATATTCTATTAAAAAAATTTTCTTCAAAATCTTTGGATTCGGCATTAAATAACCCCAAAAGGGTTGATATGCCGTAAAACAAAACAACCAACCCCCTCAACGTGAATACCCCCGACAAACCTGACAAGCAGCTAAATCCTACCCCTTCACGGTAGAGATCCCTAGGTGTAAGAAAGCCTTCTACTCCGATAGTTTCTTCCCCAGAACTGCTAGACTTTGGAACTCCCTTTAGCAATTATAGAAAATAATAGAACGTTTCCTATACACATCTTTTCCCTCTGAACACCAACACGACTTTCTGCAGGAAAATTCCTGTGTTTGTTTGTTATTTTTACTCTGAAATAACCCAAAACCAAACTAACCATAACATAATCCGAGAGTAACCCTAACTTAACCCTAAACTAAATTTTAGTTTGCAAAGTCGGTTTAGTTTCGTTCATATTATGAGGAATCCTCATAAACAAACAAAAAGTAATCTACATGGAGTGATCCCCTACTCTAAAAGCTAAATTATTTCATGAATATGAAGTTTCTGAATTTGTTTTAGATGATTATTAATGCATATTATTTGGATTCTTCAGATTACTCTGATCCTTTTCACGTTTCGGTCGATGTACCTACCACTCTTCTTCAGGTGTGTCTTGTTGAACTCAGGAATCAGGATGGAATTTCAGATGGAACCCTTTATTTACTTCACGGAGGTAGCATGCCCTTGTTCCATCAGCCATGACTGGATGGAGGTGCTAAATAATTCACAATTGTATTTTTCAGTCACCTACAGTGAGGAATTGAACCTTCAGTCTTCAGGAGAATATCACTTTTACAATTGATTCTCTTCTAAGTACTCTAATCATTGTACTATGGGTCCTTGTGGATAGTTCTAGCATGAATTTTAGAAGAGTTAAACCTATTTTATTTCTAGTTGTAAATATCACTATTACTACATATTATTATTATATATCTATCTATACTCTTATAAATTTGTTTATTTTGTGTAGTGATATGTTAAAAACCCTTTTTTTTCTATTTATTTAAAACGAAAATACAACTTTGTTATATATGGGTCGTGAAATTGCATTCATCTGCAAAAGATCTAGCTAATTTGCATATTCTTTTAAACATTCATTTTAATTAATTCCTTATTAGTTTTTTCGGTTTTCTTATGGGATGATCATGTTTAGTTAACTTTTACTGTAATTATATTCATGCAGATATTCTACATGATTTATACTTGCGTAATATTTACGTAAAAAGGTTATAGTAAACACAAACCTCTCTCTCTCTCTCTATATATATATATATATATTTATGTATGTGTATATATATTTGTTTACAAAATTTTTCTACCAAACTCCTGGTAGTTTTTAGTCTATAGACATGAAACTTAATGTGTAGGGTTTTCGAATTTTATATTTGGGCTTTAGTCAGGGAAAATCGGTAAGAAAGTGATAATTAAAAAAATGGAATTTTTCAGGTGAAAGTCAAATGACAGCATTACGAATATGCATGTGTAACATAATAGCTATTAGTTCATGTTTTAATTTTTAGCCTTGCAGCAAACATGTCTTCATAGCTCAGGCATTAACATAAAAGGAAAGAGTAAATCGTAGGCTAAACGTTTTGGTTTTGATTATCGGTGGTGGCGCATGAGTCATTTTTTTATTTTTATTAAATCATTACTATATATTGGGTACGACAAATATGAAATCTGCATAAACCAAAACATATTTAAGCATATTTTACGACCGGGCAATGCCGAGCGGCCTGCTAGTAATATATATATATATATATATATATATATATATATATATATATACGTTTTGAAATGACACTCAAGATGAGAACAGTAGTCTGAATAATCCAAATAATAGGAAATTTACGGATATTATTCATAGTTAAATCATTTTTTTATATTTCATCCCTGGCAACGCCAAAACACTGGTCCTGCTAGTAGTAAATGAAAAATAATTCCATTTGCTTATTTATCAAAGTTACCTACATACGCGATCGTGTTAGATAGTTTTAATACAGAGATTTTATTTATAACTTGTTTCTGTTGGAGAAAACTGGATAAAAAGAATTGGAATGTACATACGCTTCCCAGGTGTCTTTGATAAATTAGAATTGCACTGTTCTACACTCTGTAAATTGAGTAAAAAAAAAGAAAAAATTATTATCTACAGCATATATTGTCTTTCAGTCATATCTTTTTGCATTTCCTTTTTTAATTTTTTCCACATTCTTCTAAAATATAAAGTTCTCTAAATACATTCTGCACAGTACTTCACACAAACTACAACGTTCTATTAAAACCTTTTTCGCCTTTCGTATTATTTGCATTCTTCAGATTACTGTTCACATCTTGAGTGTTATTCGCACAACGTTTCGGTTTATGTAACCTCTGTCTTTCTTCAGGTGTATCTTGTAAAACTCAAATCTTTCTGTCAAAGTCGGCTATTTGCATGGAATTTCAAACGGAACTCTTTATTTAATCCATAGGGATAGTATGATCTTGTTCTGTCAGCTATGACCCGGTAAAACTCCTAAGTAAAGCGCAGTTGCATTTTGAGTGTTGCCCGCATTGAAGATTGAACATTCAACCTCCAGAAGAGTGTTACTTAAAACTGAATTTACCAAGTATTTTATCCACTATGCCACGGATCCTTGAATTTCATAGAAAGATTTCAGAGTTTGATAAGATACACTAAAGATGGTTAAAGGTTACATTGACCAAAACGTGTGAATAACACTCAAGATGAAAACACTAGTCCAAATAATATGAATAGTTCCTCATCTCAAAAATTTAGATTTTTTTTTTTTCCAAGAACCTTTTCTTCATAAATTTCTTCAATCAAATTTGAAAAAAATTTAAGATGTGACGCTTTGTTTCTTTTCTATTTTTGAAAATAATTGATTTTGTAAAAGGATATATTTGGTTGAATAGTGCTGACAAGCATTTTGTATAACAGTTTGTTTTTTGTGCAGGATTATCTTAAAATTTGAAATTCTGTACATTCTTCCATCTCTCTTAAATACTAGCTCGGTATGATAATACAAAATTAGCAGCGACAGGAAGATGACGGTGGCGAAGTGGTTAACGATATAACACGAACTAACAACCTGAGAGAAACGTTTACTAAGAGATGTGGTTCTTCTTGTAAGTACCCGATATCTTTCTAGAAAAAATGCTAACTAGAAAGACATCTGGAAAACGAATTTCAACAATAGAATAATCTGATTCATGAATGATGCTCAACAACAACAAGGGAGGTGACAGTGGCTCAGTGGTTAATGATGCAGACTGAAAACCTGGGTGTGCCAAGTTCAAATCGAGTTCGCCCCCACAGAAACACTTTCACTTAGGGTATTTGCATGCTTCACATGGTTCCTCTTGTACGTACTTATTGTCTTTCTAGAAAGGTATCAGGGAAATGAATGATGACAATATTTGATTCACACGAAATGAATGAAAGAATGAATGGCATTCACTCAACATCAACAGTGTGATAATGGTAAAGTGGGTGACTCCACAAGTCGACAACCTGGGTGTGGCAAGTTCGAATCCAGTTTGTCCCACAGAAAAACTTTCATTTAGGATGTTTGCAAGCTTTACGTGATTCCTCCCATGAATACAAGATGTTTTTTCTAAAATTTTGATGAGAAAGATATCCAAGTGCTGACCCTAATAATCTGATTCATACGAAATGAATGAATGATGCTCAACAATGACAACATTCAAATAGTCTCAACAATCCTAATCCTTTTTATTCATTCCTTTGTTTTTTTCATCTATTGATCTCCGTGTTAACATCACTTATTTCCATCCATATTTTATATTCTATACCTACACTGCCATTGGCACTGCTGATTGAATATTATTAAACAGGGGTATAAATTTAGTGCATTCCTACTTCAAGAAGATGTGACACAAGATCAGAAAGTAGGGAGAATCAAGCTAGCCTCCTTAAAGAAAGAGCACTGGTCTTTTAAAAATTACCTGAACAACCCTGTCGGTATTCCCTGGTCGGGGTACTTCAGGCAGTATGTATCAAACTTACTCCACCCAAAAGACAGGGACCAAGATCTAGCCCATCAGATTATGTCGCTGAAATAACAAAGTTTCTGCTGGACTGATTGTCGAGATCAAAATCTCAACTGCATATATCAACGATCAGATCAACTGGATGCCATGAATTATTACACAGGGTTAGTATTCAGGAGAGAAGGAGAAATGTTATAGATTATTTGGACTATCCATCACTTTCAAAGTCTGATTTTCATATTTGTATGTTTTCAAACAGTTTGTATTTTTATTATTTACTGATTTTTTTTTTCTTCTTTTTCAGTGTACAAATCTCCGAACTTTGAGGCTCTAGGTTTCAATTTGATCAAAGATAAAATGGTATCAATGGGTTACCCGGAAGCAATTCAGGATTTTTATTATGACCACACATTCCCAATTAGGTAAGTTAATTCTGTATTTAAACTAGTGATGGGACGATTCCAAATGTTTCTCGATTTTGATATGATTACCGATTCCATTCAAAATTCCTGATGCCAATACAATAACAGATTCTGATTCTTTTAAAGTCTCTACATATTTATATATAGACTTGTTGATTTCATTTTCTGATTACTGTAAAAACCATAAACTATATGAATATATTTTTGCAAACATAAAAAAAATACACTTGGGGATGGAATGCAGTGAGTTGATCTATAGAATTTTGTTTTGCTGATATTTTAAAATCATTTTTTGTTTTTAGCATTTTAAGTATTAAACAAGAAAATTGTTTTTAGCATTTTAAGTATTAAATAAGAAAATTGTTTTTAGCATTTTAAGTATTAAACAAGAAAATTGTTTTTAGCATTTTAAGTATTAAACAAGAAAATTGTTTTTAGCATTTTAAGTATTAAATAAGAAAATTGTTTTTAGCATTTTAAGTATTAAACAAGAAAATTGTTTTTAGCATTTTAAGTATTAAACAAGAAAATTGTTTTTAGCATTTTAAGTATTAAACAAGAAAATTGTTTTTAGCATTTTAAGTATTAAACAAGAAAATTGTTTTTAGCATTTTAAGTATAAAACAAGAAAATTGTTTTTAGCATTTTAAGTATTAAACAAGAAAATTGTTTTTAGCATTTTAAGTATTAAACAAGAAAATTGTTTTTAGCATTTTAAGTATTAAACAAGAAAATTGTTTTTAGCATTTTAAGTATTAAACAAGAAAATTGTTTTTAGCATTTTAAGTATTAAACAAGAAAATTGTTTTTAGCATTTTAAGTATTAAACAAGAAAATTGTTTTTAGCATTTTAAGTATTAAACAAGAAAATTGTTTTTAGCATTTTAAGTATTAAACAAGAAAATTGTTTTTAGCATTTTAAGTATTAAACAAGAAAATTGTTTTTAGCATTTTAAGTATTAAACAAACAAGAAAATTGTTTTTAGCATTTTAAGTATTAAACAAACAAGAAAATTGTTTTTAGCATTTTAAGTATTAAACAAACAAGAAAATTGTTTTTAGCATTTTAAGTATTAAACAAGAAAATTGTTTTTAGCATTTTAAGTATTAAATAAGAAAATTGTTTTTAGCATTTTAAGTATTAAATAAGAAAATTGTTTTTAGCATTTTAAGTATTAAATAAGAAAATTGTTTTTAGCATTTTAAGTATTAAACAAGAAAATTGTTTTTTGCATTTTAAGTATTAAATAAGAAAATTGTTTTTAGTATTTTAAGTATTAAACAAGAAAATTGTTTTTAGCATTTTAAGTATTAAACAAGAAAATTGTTTTTAGCATTTTAAGTATTAAACAAGAAAATTGTTTTTAGCATTTTAAGTATTAAACAAGAAAATTGTTTTTAGCATTTTAAGTATTAAATAAGAAAATTGTTTTTAGCATTTTAAGTATTAAACAAGAAAATTGTTTTTAGCATTTTAAGTATTAAACAAGAAAATTGTTTTTAGCATTTTAAGTATTAAACAAGAAAATTGTTTTTAGCATTTTAAGTATTAAACAAGAAAATTGCTTTTAGCATTTTAAGTATTAAACAAGAAAATTGTTTTTAGCATTTTAAGTATTAAATAAGAAAATTGTTTTTAGCATTTTAAGTATTAAATAAGAAAATTGTTTTTAGCATTTTAAGTATTAAATAAGAAAATTGTTTTTAGCATTTTAAGTATTAAACAAGAAAATTGTTTTTAGCATTTTAAGTATTAAACAAGAAAATTGTTTTTAGCATTTTAAGTATTAAATAAGAAAATTGTTTTTAGCATTTTAAGTATTAAACAAACAAGAAAATTGTTTTTAGCATTTTAAGTATTAAATAAGAAAATTGTTTTTAGCATTTTAAGTATTAAATAAGAAAATTGTTTTTAGCATTTTAAGTATTAAACAAGAAAATTGTTTTTAGCATTTTAAGTATTAAATAAGAAAATTGTTTTTAGCATTTTAAGTATTAAATAAGAAAATTGTTTTTTGCATTTTAAGTATTAAACAAGAAAATTGTTTTTAGCATTTTAAGTATTAAACAAGAAAATTGTTTTTAGCATTTTAAGTATTAAACAAGAAAATTGTTTTTAGCATTTTTAGTATTAAATAAGAAAATTGTTTTTAGCATTTTAAGTATTAAACAAGAAAATTGTTTTTAGCATTTTAAGTATAAAACAAGAAAATTGTTTTTAGCATTTTAAGTATAAAACAAGAAAATTGTTTTTAGCATTTTAAGTATAAAACAAGAAAATTGTTTTTAGCATTTTAAGTATTAAACAAGAAAATTGTTTTTAGCATTTTAAGTATTAAACAAGAAAATTGTTTTTAGCATTTTAAGTATTAAACAAGAAAATTGTTTTTAGCATTTTAAGTATTAAACAAGAAAATTGTTTTTAGCATTTTAAGTATTAAACAAGAAAATTGTTTTTAGCATTTTAAGTATTAAACAAGAAAATTGTTTTTAGCATTTTAAGTATTAAACAAGAAAATTGTTTTTAGCATTTTAAGTATTAAACAAACAAGAAAATTGATTTTAGCATTTTATGTATTAAACAAGAAAATTGTTTTTAGCATTTTAAGTATTAAATAAGAAAATTGTTTTTAGCATTTTAAGTATTAAATAAGAAAATTGTTTTTAGCATTTTAAGTATTAAATAAGAAAATTGTTTTTAGCATTTTAAGTATTAAATAAGAAAATTGTTTTTAGCATTTTAAGTATTAAATAAGAAAATTGTTTTTAGCATTTTAAGTATTAAATAAGAAAATTGTTTTTAGCATTTTAAGTATTAAACAAGAAAATTGTTTTTAGCATTTTAAGTATTAAACAAGAAAATTGTTTTTAGCATTTTAAGTATTAAACAAGAAAATTGTTTTTAGCATTTTAAGTATTAAACAAGAAAATTGTTTTTAGCATTTTAAGTATTAAACAAGAAAATTGTTTTTAGCATTTTAAGTATTAAACAAGAAAATTGTTTTTAGCATTTTAAGTATTAAACAAGAAAATTGTTTTTAGCATTTTAAGTATTAAACAAGAAAATTGTTTTTAGCATTTTAAGTATTAAACAAGAAAATTGTTTTTAGCATTTTAAGTATTAAACAAGAAAATTGTTTTTAGCATTTTAAGTATTAAACAAGAAAATTGTTTTTAGCATTGTAAGTATTAAACAAGAAAATTGTTTTTAGCATTTTAAGTATTAAACAAGAAAATTGTTTTTAGCATTTTAAGTATTAAACAAGAAAATTGTTTTTAGCATTTTAAGTATTAAACAAGAAAATTGTTTTTAGCATTTTAAGTATTAAACAAGAAAATTGTTTTTAGCATTTTAAGTATTAAACAAGAAAATTGTTTTTAGCATTTTAAGTATTAAACAAGAAAATTGTTTTTAGCATTTTAAGTATTAAACAAGAAAATTGTTTTTAGCATTTTAAGTATTAAACAAGAAAATTGTTTTTAGCATTTTAAGTATTAAACAAGAAAATTGTTTTTAGCATTTTAAGTATTAAACAAGAAAATTGTTTTTAGCATTTTAAGTATTAAACAAGAAAATTGTTTTTAGCATTTTAAGTATTAAATAAACAAGAAAATTGTTTTTAGCATTTTAAGTATTAAATAAACAAGAAAATTGTTTTTAGCATTTTAAGTATTAAATAAACAAGAAAATTGTTTTTAGCATTTTAAGTATTAAATAAACAAGAAAATTGTTTTTAGCATTTTAAGTATTAAATAAACAAGAAAATTGTTTTTAGCATTTTAAGTATTAAACAAGAAAATTGTTTTTAGCATTGAAAGTTTTTATGAATCTGATACCCTTTTGATACTGATTTTCTCAGATTCCTGGTTCCAATTCCAATTAATCATTCCAACATTAATTTAAACATTTCAGTTGTCTTGGAAATAAACTGATTTGCATACGAAATCTTTAGTAAACAGGAACTATTTTCTTTTAGAATTGAATTTTTTGTGTCTATCTATTAATAGAAGCCTAACCTTATGTTTCTGGAGGTTGAAAGTTCAATTCTCAGTGCGGGCGATACTAAGATTACAATTGCAAATTATTTTAGTCTTCTAGCCAGTCATAGCTGGTGGAACGATAGCATGCTGTCCCTATCGATTAAATCAAGGGTTCTGGTCGAAATTCTGTGCAGATTTAGGATTTGACAGAAAAATGCCTGAGTTCTCCAAGATATATCTGAAGAAGGTTGAAGGTTATATTGGCTGAAAAGTTGTGGAACCCCCCCCCTCAAAATGAGAACAGTAATTTGGAGGACCCAAATTATATAAAAATAGCGTTTTATATTAAATACAAAATTTGATTCTAATTTATGCTCTTCTGAAGGTTGAAGGTTTCTATCCTCAGTGTGGACGATGCTAAGAATGTAATTGCAAATTACTTAAGACTTCTATCCAATCATGGCTGATGGAATGAGAGCATGCTATAAAGGGGTTTGTTCGAAATTCTGTGCAGATTCCTGAATTTGACAGAAAGATTCGTTAGTTTGACAAAGGTTGATATGCTGTAAAACCAAACCCAAGTTTGACAAAGGTTGATATGCTGTAAAACCAAACCCAAGTTTGACAAAGGTTGATATGCTGTAAAACCAAACCCAAGTTTGACAAAGGTTGATATGCTGTAAAACCAAACCCAAGTTTGACAAAGGTTGATATGCTGTAAAACCAAACCCAAGTTTGACAAAGGTTGATATGCTGTAAAACCAAACCCAAGTTTGACAAAGGTTGATATGCTGTAAAACCAAACCCAAGTTTGACAAAGGTTGATATGCTGTAAAACCAAACCCAAGTTTGACAAAGGTTGATATGCTGTAAAACCAAACCCAAGTTTGACAAAGGTTGATATGCTGTAAAACCAAACCCAAGTTTGACAAAGGTTGATATGCTGTAAAACCAAACCCAAGTTTGACAAAGGTTGATATGCTGTAAAACCAAACCCAAGTTTGACAAAGGTTGATATGCTGTAAAACCAAACCCAAGTTTGACAAATGTTCATATGCTGTAAAACCAAACCCAAGTTTGACAAATGTTCATATGCTGTAAAACCAAACCCAAGTTTGACAAATGTTCATATGCTGTAAAACCAAACCCAAGTTTGACAAATGTTCATATGCTGTAAAACCAAACCCAAGTTTGACAAATGTTCATATGCTGTAAAACCAAACCCAAGTTTGACAAATGTTCATATGCTGTAAAACCAAACCCAAGTTTGACAAGATACAGATAAAAAAGGTTGAGTTTACATTGGTTACATGTTGTGAAAATAACACACAAAATGAGAACAGTAGTCTGAAGAATCCAAATAATCATCACATTTTATATAAATGAGCATGACAAAATGAAATCAATTTTATGGATAAAAAAGCAGTTTAAAAGAATAGTTAGAAGATGGGTACGTATGCAGAATAGGAGCTGTGTTATTGTCAGCATATTCCGATCAGGTTATGTAAACTGCCGGAAGGTGCTAAAACACTTAGCCAATGAAATTCGTAGTAGCTAACAATTTTCAAACACAATAAAAATATTGTGTAAAATTCAATAAATGTATGAAAACTCGTTAAAGTTGTCTCCATGAATCTAATAGAGTTGGACCAAATTCTGCTGTCTTCGGGCGTAAATATTGAATTTTGTCAAAAGTGAATGCTAGTCTGCAAAAAAAAACCCACCCTAACCCTAATAGAAACACAACCTCAACTCTTACTCTAATTATCTAACGCTAGCTTGTATTAGTTATGTTTGAAAAAAACTTTGCTGTCAAAAAACTAAATAAAAATACCTTACAAAATTTTTTTCTTAAAAATTCTTATTAATTTCTCATTGTATTTTTTTCCAAGCCAAATTTATTTCTTTTAATTAATAATTTAGCCTATGTTTTTGTGAAAAAAAAAGATAAAAAAAACTTTCATTTGGCACCTGGTGATTTATGTAACCTTCCCAGAATATGCCCTCGATAATGCGGCATCTATTCTGCATAAGTATCATCTGTATACCATCCGAGTCTATGGTCTAAGGCGACTTTGATTCTGGACATGATAGACGTCATCACTTCTTCTAATACGCTATGTTTCACATAGCAGAATCACAGAATCATTTTGTCATATATTTTACAGTCTTACACTTCAAGCAATACTTCCCCTCTTTCCACATTGATGTAATCCTTCAACACTGACACTATAATTTGACTACACATCGATGAAATATAATTTATGAAAAAACATATTTTCACCGCAGAGTGCTGAAAAAAGTAACACCTCTCGAGTTGGAGCAGCTTCCTTTTTTAAAAAGTAGGAAGCATAAATCAGCTCTAATTTTATATCTGGTAGTAGGAGCTTGAGCAGCTATGAAAATGGAGCATGTAAAATCCTTAATTCTAGGATAAATGAAAGTATGATAAATGTTATTTGAGTTTTTCTCTTAGACTAGTTGCCCTATCAAGGCTTAAGAGTCCAGTGCACCCTACTTTTTCCATTAATTCTCATGAATCTCCATAAAATATTACTCAAGGCATAATAAACATAATATGTAGATGCTTTGCTTTCAGCTCAAGAAAATGAATAAATTTCATTACTTGCTTTATGACCTTTATATAAAAAAGGAAAAATAAAATTGATCACAAATTTTTCCCATCATGCCTCATTTTCTGAGTGAAAACAAATGCATAAAAACCCAAAACTATCATCTTTTCAGCTCTCTCTCTCTCTCTCTCTCTCTCTCTCTTTATTGTTTTCTATTTCTTTTTTGATAACTCTACCCATTCTTTAAGTTGATATTGTTAGCCAATTGCAGAACTGTTTGTGTGGTAATTTTAAGTTTCCAGTTTCATTAATGGTGACCATTTTTGGAATTCTCTCTCAAGAGATTGGTCATAGTTACAGACTACCAAATATATGTACCATTTTATAATGGAAATTATGGAAATAATATTCCAAAGTGATCGAGAGATGGTTCGCTTTTTTCCTTTTTCATCTCTCCATGCCTTTTTATTCCTAAATATAAGATCGATCAATTTAAAGTTTTTTTTTATGCACCAGGAATATAAGTAAATGATATATATTTAAATAGTGTTATATCTTTTTTTTTTTTTTTTTATTGAAATTGACAAGGTTATCTGAAATCCTATGTTAACTTGAGCACTCTATAGTTTTGTCTATTTTTTTGGATACTAACTCTGTTAAATATCCCATTATGCTTTTTTTAAAAAAGTTTTTTTTTCGAGCAGCTATTTTAAAAAATTGCCGATTATATATGAATGTGAACTCAATTCTCTCTTGCATTCTTTTAACTCTGATTTAACTTTCAAAGTTAATATAAGCTAGAAATTACGTTTCTGCATTTTTGAGATGAAAATTGATTATTCATATTATTTGGATTCATCGGACTACTGTTCTCATCTTGAGTGTCAGTGTAACTTCCGACCTTCTTCAGATGTATCTTGTCGAAGTCTGGAATATTTTTATCGAACCCTGGAATATTTTTATCGAACTCTGGAATATTTTTAGCGAACTCTGGAATATTTTTAGCGAACTCTGGAATATTTTTAGCGAACTCTGGAATATTTTTATCGAACTCTAGAATTTGAATGGAATTTCATATGGGTAGCATGCTCTTGTTCTATCAGCCATGATAGTAATTTGCAATTATATTTTGCAGTCGCCAACACTGAGAATTAGACCTTCAACTTTCAGGCGAATATTACTTTTTACAATTGATTTTTCCAAGTACTCTAAGCACTGCACCACGAGTCTAGTATGAATTTTGTGAGCCTTAAACCCATTTTTATTTCTTGTAAATATCACTATTACTATATATATATATATACACGCACATATATATATATATATATATATATATATAGCTTTACTTATTACTCCCGAGTTTGACGGAAACATTCTCGAGTTTGACAAGATACACCTGAAGCTCGAAGGAGGTTACATTGACCGAAATGTTGTGAAAATAACACTAAAGATGAGAACAGTAGTCCAACGAATTGAAATGATATGACTAGTTAGAAATTATATAGTTATATAATGAAACTCTTATTTTTCAGAAAATGGCATTTATGGATTTAAGTAAAGAGGAAGTGATATTTGGAATCTTTAAGATTTTTATTTCCATTCTTGTGTATTCCTTACACTTTCCATTTATTTTCCAAAATTCCAAATTGTTCAAGCTTATTTTATTAAAAGAACAGTGAGATGTAAGTTTAGGAGCAAAATTGTCTTAATGTTTGAGATCTCTATGCAATAAATATTCTTTTAATATCAAAGCTTTGGCTTTGCCTATTATTTTCTTACAATCTTTGTACAATGTATTTAACAACGTTTCTTTGCATATATAAGATAGTATTTCAGTGGATGCTGGGAAAAATGACAGTCGAAACCATAATTTAACGTGTTCATAAATATATATAACTACCAGGTACCAATATTTATGTAAATATCTGCAAGTGACTGCTACCAACATATCAAAGTGATAATGAGTAGTTATAGTGTTGGAAAACTTTCAGAAAGAAGAAAGTTTTCTTGCTTAGTTTGTAAAAAGAAAGTTGGATGAAACTCAATTTTTTGTGGTACTTGTATGCATCGAATACACAAGAAGTTCAGTGGAATTATGGTTAATAGGTTAAGCGATGATAATCAGTTTGTATCCAAGAAATATAAGACAATGGAGACGAATGATGGCAAAGCTATTAAAGTTTTTTTTTTCAAATCAATTTAACAAAGTATCAAAACACAGGAGGTTTTGGAAACAAGCCATGATAGATCATATTTTGTAATATGAAGTACGTTTTCTCTATCAATGAATAAGGTATCTTTTTAGTTCCCTTTTGCTTTCTTTGTGTCAATTCAAATAAATAATCTATCATGCCTCAACGCAATATGTAAGCATGGCTTGCTTTCTTCAAATGAACTGATCATATGCATTAAATTATGAGGCCTCCTTGATTTGTACTGCGTTTGCTTTCTGCTCTTTAATAAGTTGTCTATGAGATGGCGCTCTGGCCATTTCATAATCACATTGGAATTATAGGTAAGAAGTTGAGATATGATAACCAGTTTGTGTGCAAGAAATGTAAGACAATGGGGACGAATGATGGTATTAAAGCTATGCAGAAGTTTTGTAACCTTACTGATACCGTTGGAGCAAAGGAAGTAGCTGGTACTAGTCTGATTACAAGAATTGAGTGTGGATGAAGTAATTTGAGAGAACTAATGTCATTACTGATCAGCAGAACGTTATTACTGTTAACCAAAGGAAGAGTTAATTGGGCATGTGTATGCAGTGTGAAAAAATATGAAGAGGTTATGAAAATGGATTTGAGAGAAAGATGGATCAATAATATAGAAGCTAGAAATAATGTTAAGAAAGAAATAGCGACAGCTAAGAGAGAATTTACGGAAACAACTAAAAAGCCCATCGAAGCACAAAAACTAGGAACTCGAGACTTCTGGAAAATCTACAACAGTGTAGTAAATAATGGGCAATCCACAATTCCCCCACTAACCAACAATCACGAAGTTGTCTCCTCAGCAACCGACAAGGCTAACATGCTTGCCAGTCAGTTTGCCTCAAACTCCACACTGGACCCTTCCAACCACCCACTACCTGACTTTCCTATGCGGACAGACGCCACGCTAGACGATCTGAAAACCACCCCTGCCCAGGTGCATGCTATCATAAAAAACCTTGACACTTCAAAAGCATGTGGACCCGATCTTATCCCGGCTGTGCTATTAAAAAAGTGCTCAGCCGAAGTAGCTCCAGTTCTCTCCAAACTCCACAACAAATGCCTTAATGAAGCTTGCTTTCTGGGCTGTTGGAAAACTGCTTCTGTTGTACCAGTATTCAAGAATTCTGGCGAAAGGACGGACCCATCAAATTATCGCCCCATTAGCCTCCTCCCACTTTTTGCCAAAATATTTGAGACCATAATTAACCATGCTCTAGTCCATCATCTTACAGATGCTAAACTACTGACTGACAAACAATATGGATTTAGACAAGCCCGTTCCACAGCAGACATCCTAACTGTGATCTCTGAACGTATATACCATTCACTGGACAAAGCGGGGGAGGGCAGAGCGGTAGCTCTAGATATATCTAAGGCTTTTGACAGGGTATGGCATGAGGGTCTCCTCAGGAAAATCAGATCATACGGTATCACTGGTAGAATACTTAACATAATTAAATCCTTCTTGGACAAGAGAAAAATCCAGGTTGTCCTCGACGGTCGTACATCTAAACAATATGATATAAATGCGGGGGTGCCCCAAGGTTCTATCCTTGGACCTCTATTGTTCCTGATATTCATAAATAACCTCCCCGACAAAATTGCCTCTGAGATGGGTATATATGCTGATGACACTACACTCTATGGCAGGCACGACAGGAAGACGAATGAACACATTTCTAAAGAAATGGCAGAAACACTAGAGGATGACCTCCAATCTGTAGTGGAATGGGGTCAAAAGTGGTTGGTCGCGTTCAATGCTGCCAAGACTAAACTAGTTTCATTCAATAATTACAAGAAACCCTCTCTACCACCTATAGCAATGGCCGACGACTCTTTATCTGAGAGTCCATCTTTCAAACTCCTTGGCCTAACGTTCACAGGAAACATGAGTTCGAACAATTACATTGAAGGCATTGCCAGGGCCGCTGCAAGAAAGGTGGGCTCTCTCTACCGTGCTAGAAAACTACTAACACCCGAAAGTATCCTGTACCTCTATAAGGCCACCATTCGCCCATGTATGGAGTATTGCTGCCACATCTGGGCTGGTGCATCTGCTACTAGTCTCTCGCTCCTTGACAAGGTTCAAAAGAGTCGCAAACCTGATAGGCCCTGAACTGGCATCTAAGCTTCAGCCTCTGTCCCATCGACGAAATGTTGCATCCCTCTGCCTTTTCTACAAGTATTTTAGTGGTGAATGCTCTGACGAACTGCAATCACTTATGCTCCCACTACGTGAGCACCCTTGACAAACCCGACAGGCTGCTAAATCCCACCCCCACACTGTAGAGATCCCTAGATGTAAAAGATCTTTTTACTCCAATAGTTTCTTCCCCAGAACCGCTAGACTCTGGAATTCCATTCCAGGTCCCTGCTTCCCCAACAGTACTGACGTGCAGAAGTTCAAGTGTAACGTGAACCGACATCTTGCTGCCCAAATCCCTACATAGTACCCCAGTAGTTGTTGCCCCGGATAGTAGCCCCCTACACCAAAGTGGCAATTTGCCTTGTTTGGGGTGAAAAATGTAAAAAAAAAAAAAGATATGATATTTAAGTCAATTTTTAAAAAGTCATCTAACACATGCCAGCATTAAATCGATTATAATATACTCGTCTTCCCTTATTTTTTTTCTAACAGAGGGCACCTGGCATTGCCCGGCCATAAAATATGCTTAAATATGATATTTTGATTTATGCAAATTTTGTGCTATTACAGAGTCAATTTTCTAAGTGATTTCAAACATAAAAAAAATCATATCGTATCATCAGCTAGAATCAAAATAAAAATTTAGAGCGCTCCAATCAGAGTTGAGCTATTGTCAGTTAGATAAGAAATAGCCAAAAATAAATTAATGTTAACGTATAAATGTATATATGCACATATGTGTAGGAGAACTAAGCCAAGTTCCAATTTCTTTCAATTTTGATTCCTTAGGAACTATTTTTACCGGCTAAAGACCCATAAAATAACGATCTTCAAAAATGCGATCATTTGACCGACCTCGCCCCCTCTCTGCGACCTTTCATCTTGGAAAAGATTAGCATTACAAATGGATTTTTTCTTTTTAGATAATTGTTTATTAACTTGCATGAAAAGAGTTATGTAAAAGATGCTTAAAACCGTTTGAATTATGAAAATACCATAAGTAGTTAAAAAAATTATGAGAATTTTAAGTGCCAAAATTCAGGCTTTCTAGAAAAAGTGGGCTAAATTACAGACCTCAATATTTCAAGAAATTCGGTAATTTCGCCACCATTTATTTTTCAAGCTATTCTCATGAAACTTGGCACTCTTATGTAAAATTGTGTACTCTTTCTGATTATGCCGTAAAATCTGATGTATCTCTTTACCATAAGCCATGAATTATAAATTCAGATGTACAACTGGGCAGGAGCTGCTAGAAGCAGCTTATCCTGCCTTGACAGAGGTCAAAATACACTTTGTAGCTTAGTGGGGCATGCCCTTTTCTTTTCTCTGCAACCTCTTTCCCACAGAAGAGATGTTGCGAGTCTGTCTCTGCTTTATCGTTATATTCATGGCAAGTGCTCGTCTGAGCTTCAATCTATGGTCCCTCCTCGTCAAACTTTCACGAAAAACACTCGTGTAGCCAAAACCACTATCAATAATTTCCCACACTCTTTATCTGTGCCGAAACCTAGATTCCATGAACAAAGCTTCTTTCTTAGAAGTGCATGCTTGTGGAACTCTCTTCCATTGGCCTGCTTTTCCAGTTGACTACAATTTGATTGTCTTCAAGTCACACGTAAACAAGTTCTTGAAGAACCGTCCTCCTAAGTAATTCAATTTACAAAATTTCCAATGCTTATGTTTACCCATTAACCTTATCCTCTAGTGGCCTCCGGACCTTGATAAGTGGGGACTCCTTTGTAAAAAAAAAAAAAAAAAAAAAAAAAAAAAAAAAACATTTCAATTTTTTTTTAACTGGCACACGGTATCATACAGTGGGTGTCTATTTATGAACAAAACTAAGTATTATAGTGGTATTTAAGTATAGCTTTATTGAGAATAGGCATTTTCCTGCCTCCTCACCAATGGAGAGCTTAATCTTTGGTGTAGCCATTGAATGACATTGAATAGCTGGTATTTACTACTCCCCTCAAAGAAAAGAAAATTGAGCAGATATGAATTAATCTCAGAAATAAATTGAAGAAGATTTTGGATTTCTGTAAAAGATGGAAATTCCCATAGTCGACCAGAACTTATGTATTTTGGAACTAGTCCAATTTTCAATTTTGTAAATCCTCTCTATCTGGCCCAAAATATACCCCTATTTTCTGAGATGCAACCATAAATCGTACTCTACATGATTTTTCGATGTAACTTTCACAGTATCAGGATACCAGGAATCCTGATAAGCAACAAATATATATTCACCAGTTGATGGTAATTTTTGTCATTTCTATTCTGTTGTTTTACTGAAAATTCAAATATGTGAACAAAGAAATAAAATGGTAATTTTTTACCTTGTTTCCACCTTAACATTTAAAATGATTATTTCTATAGGTTTTAAGGTATGCTGAAAACGAATATCACATTTAAATTTTCTGCAAGTAAGTAGTTTTCTGGATATTAAGCAATGTCATTTCTTATGTTATTGTTGGTGGGCATGTTGGTACGCACAAACGCAAACCCGAGAAACTATGCATAAACACGCATACCAAGATGGCCACCAGCAATAACGTAAGAAATGACATTGCTTAATATCTGGAAAGCTACTTATTTGTGAAAAATTTAAATGCAATATTCGTTTTCAGTATACCCGAAAACCTTATTGATAGTCATTTTAAAGAAAAATGTTAAGGCGGAAACAAGGTAAAAATTTACAAAATGCATCACAATGATATTCTTTATCGAACCGCCTAATTATTATCATTATTTAGATATCCTCGGTTAAAAAAGCGGGTTTGTTTTACAGATTCAAAAAAATGATTTTGACAATGAGTTCAAAATAAATTCAAGTTTCATGATATTTTTTTATTTAATTATTAGGTGAAAGTACAGAATAGTTAACGAAACACCCCTCCTTCCCCATGTTAAAAATGGGTTTCTAAATAATATCATTTCAGCATGGTAGTATAAGTGCACAAGTACCTTTTGTTATATAGTTTTTTGGGTTTTGTTTACTAGTAAAAAGCACAATTCTACCTTGAGTACAAGTAAGAAGTTAAACGCATGTACTTAGTACATTTTGTTGTTTTTTACGCTTTTAGTGCATGTGTACTAAAAGCGTTAAAAACAACAAAATAGTATTGTTTGGAAATCAAATTTGAAAAACTTGAAAATAATTTTTTTAAATTGACAAACTCAGAATAAAAAATGACTAGTCTAATAAGATGAAAGCAGAAAAACAGTTTTCTATTTTTAAGAGAATACTTTAGTCAGCTCAGTGCATGCATGACACGCTTAGCGAGCTGTTTTTCTGTTAAGCGGATTTGAATTTCTATAAAAGATAATATTTTAAAGAAATTTCCACGCAATTAATAATTATCAAATATTTACATAATATACATGAAAATAATTCTGAAACTATTATCTATATGAAAATGGATGATATATGGCGATTTATCTATCAATTTTGAAATATTCTTCGTCAACTTTGCTCGATTGTAACTTTGCTTCCTGTGGTTGTAAAAATATAAATCAAAGTCCAGTAGAGATGGACTTTTATGTTTATATAGCCTGTAAAATTTCAGCCATATCCAATCAAATATTACCCTACGTAAGTGTATCCAAACATAATGTATAAAATGTATTTGAAAAAACAGTTTCCCTTTGTGTTGTCATTTTTTCCGTTTTTTTTTTTTTTTCATTTTTAACTTGGAGCATAAAAACATTGAACGCATAAAAGAAAAATAAATTAACATCATTGGAATGTTTATTTTATTCTCTTTCCATCAATGCAATTCTTTTAAAAATTGACCCACAAATAAAAAAGATATGACTTGTTCAATCACATTATTGTGACATATTGCCAATGTCCATTATTATGACATTGCCAATGTCCACGAAAATACAGCATACGCTTGTAATGCTAAGGAGATGTAGTTTGGAAAAAAATGGAGACAAACAGACAGAGTGAGTTTCATAAATTACTAGTATGATTCGGACTGTTATTCTCATCTTTATTTTCAGTTTTTAGCCAACCTTTTTAGTTATATTTTTTTTTAAACTCTGAAATTTAGAATGCATACAAACATCAAACTGAACCCTTTTTTTAATCCACCGAGGTAGATTGTTCTCATTCTGTCAGCCATAACAAAGAAGTACTTATTATTGTTATTCCTAGCATTATTGATTGATACTCAACACCTTTGTCTGTTGTGGAATGGATAAAGGCATTGAATTCAATCAATTTTTAGTGACTGTCTTCTGAAACTTGTCACCCAAACTCCAGTGAGAACCAATAATTGAAAGTTCAGTTCTCAGTAAAGGCGATAATAATATTATTGATAAATGATGACTAAAAATAAAAAATATATTTCTAAACGATAATAATATTATTGATAAATGATGACTAAAAATAAAAAATATATTTCTAAACGATAATAATATTATTGATAAATGATGACTAAAAATTAAAAATATATTTCTACACGATCATGGCTAACAGAATGAGAAAAATCTACGCCAGTGGAATAAATAAAGGCTTAGTATGAAATGCCGTATGAATTTGTGGCATGGTCCTTGGATGTAGTAGGGCCATTTTTGGATGATGATAACATCTTTGCGTATTGCCAAGAACCATACTAACAACAAATTTAAATTGAGCATAAAAGTTATAATTTAACTAAGGAATGAAAATTAAAGGATGTGTATGTATGTATGTATGTATGTATGTATGTATGTATGTATGTGCATGATTATCAAAAATAGAAATAAATGAAACATGGAAAAAATAGAATGGTCACCTAACTTATTCTAACTAAAAACGTGAACAGACATTTTTAAATGAAGAATAGAGAAAACGAAATTTTATAACAAAATATTTTTTTAGAAAAGATAAGAATATTAATTTCAATCATGAAAATGTTCATTTATGCAAATTAGTATTTGGAAAATAGGGTTATGTTAGTAGTCACAAGGCCTAGAATTGTATAGGCCAATATGTTCATAATGTGAATATGTAAGTAATATATGTGAGTATTTTACAGCGTTTTATTGTATATGTGTGTGTTGGTTTACCTTATTCTTGTAAGTACAAGAATAGATGTGAGTAGTAGTTTGTTTTTGTCCGCCTGACTGCTGCTAGTGTGTAAGAAAGTGTGTGCGAGATATAGAAGGCTGGTATATGAGTCATCGATTCTTTTTTGCCTTGCCGATCCCTAGCACAGTGGTACGTGTTCTGGTGTCCTTGCCTGCAATCAGCTAGTGAAATCCTTGCGTCTCTAACTTTTGGCTGTTTGTTTCATAGGAGTTCCTAACTTTGCGTTTGCTTACTATTTGGGCATAGACTTAATTTTAGGGCTTGAAACGGTTTTCATTGGTTGAAAATACTTTGAGTTAAAATGTTCCTGTGGAAACTTGTTTTTAGGAAGTGATAAGAAAGCAAATCCAAATGAAGCAGAGAAAGAGGGTAAGCTATTAGAGCCATTTGAGGAATCTCTTCACGATTCAGCCATCGACAGTTTAAAAAGATGCACATAAAAATGGCCGAGGGGTTACATCAAACAAAACGTCCTGAAAACGGTATCTGGAGAATGCAAATAATTCAATCGTTTTTATTTATTCTTCTCTTCTTTGTTAATACATTTTCTTTCTTTGTAATTCTTAACTCTTTCTCCATTCGGTTCATTTCTTTGGCGTTCCTTCTACCACCGTCATCGTTTCTCTCTTATCATAGCTTTTCCTCCCCACATCTTGCATTCTTCCATTCCAACCAAAATGGTTTTTGGTTATCCCAATCACACTAAGAAGATCTATTAAGAGAAAGTAAAGATGCTCTTTGACACGTGTCATCATCTGCCATTTCTGGGGTGGTGGTGGCGGAAGGAGATGAGTCCTTGCCTACCACACCCCAACCTCAAGATGCTAAAATACAGAATTGCTTATATATCCCCACCTTCTCTCTCCACACACACACACACACACACACACACACACACACACACACACACACACACACACACAAAGTTGTAAAAACTAGTATCCTGCAGTTAACCACCCTAGATAAATAAACAGATGGTATGTTCGGACTTTCTTGTGCAATCTAAACAAGCTGATCATTGTGAATACAATTTAATTACAATAAACTCGATTGACAGTTAACCACCTTGCCCCACTTTACCCCAACCCAATCTTCCCCCAAACATTTGTGAAGCTGTTAATTTAATGAAGGCTAAATGTTACATTCTTTTTTTTTTCTTTTCAGTTCTTATGTACTGAATGATATAAATTCTATTTAAAAACTAATCTTTATCGACCTACTGAAAAAACTATGTCACTGTGTTATTATTTGTACTCGCTAGGAGTTCTCACACTGGTCATCATCAGCGATTAAACTACCGCTAGTATTCTCTGAAGTCTATGCGATAACAAGTCTCCCCAGATTTTCAGTACTCTCCACCTCTTTTGGTAACATTTGTAAATGTTATCACATTATTGCAACAAATACTTGCCATTGATTTCCGTTGGCAGCAATCATTGGTCTTCACTAGAGTTTGGGTGACAACAACCTCTCCAAAGTTCTCGTCCTCATCGCACTCATCCATAGGTTTGTGCTTTCTCCCATCAGTCTTTCCATCCTCCGTGAACCTTCACAACTATTTAGTGTTGTACCAGTCTATGCCAACAGTACCATTTTTCGGGGGGGGGGGTAGTTAACTTAGGATTTTGCGGTTTCAGCTTTCTTGATTCTATGTTGGACTCTGTTCTATCTTATTGTTTTACTTCCGTTGGAGTTTCCATTTGGCAGGTTATGGTTTGTAGCTCATTATTATTTACTCACTAGGAGTTCTCACAAAGGTCATCATTCCTAGATTGAACAAACTAATAAAAAAAAAAATTTGAAAAAAAGATAGCAAATGGTTTCACTCACTGTGTTACTTTAAGAGATATAGATACTTAGTTTCAAACGACCTTTATTTCCAACCTCCTACTATTTATAACATACAACACTAGATTTTTTACATAAATGATGATTGATTCCTCCACTTCCATTAAATTCTGTCTTATGTTTGAAGAATAAGGGATTATTAAACTGTTTGGATTTCCAATACTTAACGCTGGCTATTACTAATACTTTTAGTCATTCTTCAGAATACTGGAATGAATTACAGAACATTTCCAACCATATTCAACATGGCGTCTAAAACTTCCTGAAAATAAGATAGTCATGTTAATAATTTCAACATTGGCTTCCTTATATTTCTTACTTATGAGAAGGAAAACCCTACATCATGTGTCAATGGATACCTTAAAGAAAAAATTATATTCTCGATTTAATAATATAAAATTAAGCACAGATGTATGGATGTCCACTACTTTAATAAATAGATGCATAAAAAATTTGTCATTTATATGGACTAGTAGTACAAAAACCAATCTTCATAGAAAATTACAAATGATAAAACGAAACATTGTTGCAATTATTATCATCCATACAATCAGTATTATCGATAGCTTGTGTTTATCTCCTGACTAAAAAACACACTTTGCTTTCTTTTGCATACATTAATTATGAAATATTTACTACATTTATTTTAAAGTCAATATCTTTCCAACTTCGACTGATTCACTTTTCAAGCCATTATTTATGAATCCTAAACCAATTGCTTTGTTGCTTTTGGGATGAATATTAAAATTTAAAAAACAAAAAAATGTTTAAGCATCCTAAAATTCATTCTAGAATCATCTGCAAGGATCCATAATACAGGAAGATTCCAGAGTTTGACAAGATACACCTGATACTCGGAGGTTATATCGATCAAAATGTTGTAAAAATAACCATTAGGATGAGAACAGTAGTCTGAACAATTCAAATCTTATAAATTTTCCTAATATCTGTGTGTGTGTGTGTGTGTGTGTGTGTGTGTGTGTGTGTGTGTGTGTGTGTGTGACGTGGTTTATCTCAGCCAGGCAAGTAAGGTACCAAAATGAAGCTTATGACCCTGCGGATATTTTAGTGATATTTATATCCATGTTTGGTGTATGGAAATGCAAAAAAATAAAAATAACGATTTACTAAACAACGTTTTATTTACTGGATATTTTTCCGGTAAGTTTGCTCAGCTGGACAAACTTGGGTTTTTGTAATACGAATGAATTCTCATTTCAAAAATGCAAATAATACAATAATTAGGCTTAAAAAAAAAATCCTATTCTCTGCTTGACAGCTCAACTAATCCCGATTCTGGTTCCAGTTTAAAAATTTTTTTTTTTTTTCAAAATTCTTTTGGTTTCTTTCTGTTTAAAAAAGATTATTTTCTCGAAATATTAAAGACTTCCACCATCCCGGTTATTTCAAACAGTAGGTCTATATATACTGATTTGTATTTGCAAGTATTTTTGGAATAGAAAAAAAAAAAAAAACAAGACCTTCGTTCCTTTGTTTTTGTTCATACATCACATCTCTTCAACACCCGGTTTACTGCATTGTTAATGCATTCTTATATTCTTTCATATTTATATTTTTTCATATATTAAATAGAAATAAGTTGGGGTGAGGTATCTGTGTAAAACTTTTTATTTTTATACTGCAATTATTATTAACGGTTATTTGGACTTTTTTTAACTTAAGTTTTATTTTAAGTTTTGGAAATAGGCTATGATTATGAATATCTCCAGTATCAAAATAAGGGTGTTCAAAATAAAATGCATGTTCATTTACGTTAAATTAATATAGAAAAGTGATCCCCAAATTTTAAAAACTATAATTTTTTCATATCTTGAAAACTACTCGTTTCCTGGGATTTTAACTGTTATTCTCGTGTTCAGTACCCTCAAAAACCTATTATTAGTGCCAATTTAAAAGGATTCTTTGTGGATGGAAAGATACTGCACCTTTACCAAGTCATTTGTTTTCCTAGTTTTGCATATGAATTACAAAATATCTGATATTTCCCCAAAACCTCTGGCCTTGATGAAGGGGAAACTAAAACTTGCAGTGTATAAGAATTATTTGATACTGGAGATATTCATTATCATACCCTATTTTCAAAAATATTTGGAATCAAGTCTCCTTTTGCTGTCATTTCAGATCATTTGAAACCATAAAACCATAGCAGCAAGTTTTAGTCTTCCCTCCATCAAGGCCAGAGGTTTTGGGAAAATATATATATATATATATACGAGGGGCGTGCAATAAGTAATGCCCGTGACCCACTTCCCATAGCAGTAGAGCAACGAAACTTGCCACAGTTATTAGTCTTTCTCTACATAGCCCCCCCCCCCGAGTTATGCATTTCTCCCATCGTTTGATGCAGCTCTGGAGACCGTTTTGTAGAACACCCCAGGTTGGTTCTCCAACCACGATGTAATTTCAGAAATCAAGGCTGCATCATCTGGGAAATGCTTTCCTTTCAAAAACAACTTCATGGCTGTGAAGAGGTGAAAGTTAGAGGGTGCAAGGTCAGGAAAGTAGGGAGTATAGAAAGGATTTCATAACCGCACGCCCCGTGCTTCTGATCTGGTGACATGCGAGTTGTGGACCGGAGCGTTGTCCTGCAGGAGGAGGGTACCTTTGCTGATCTTGTCCCACCTCTTGATTTTGATAGCTTCCCTTAATTTCCTCAAAAGTGAAGCATAATAGGCTCCTGTAATTGTGGTACCCTTTGCCAGGAAATCTGTCATCACTACTCCGTCCTGGTCCCAGAATACTGTGAGCATGACCTTGCCAGCAGAGGGCTGCACCCTTGCCTTCTTTGAAGGTGGTGAGTCCAAGTGCTTCCACTGCATTGACTGGGCTTTGGTCTCTGGATCATAGTGATGGACCCAGCTTTCATCCTGTGTAATCAGTCTTTTGAAAAACTTTGACTCATCTTCTTGGCACATTTCCAAATTCATCCTTGAGCACTTGACGCGTTCTCGCTTCTGGAATGGTGTGAGCAACCTGGGAATCCATCTGGCAGACACCGTATGCATATGCAAATGGTCATGAATAATAGTTTTCACAGACCCTGTACTAATCTTGACATCTTTGGCTATTTGGCAAATAGTAATGCGCCGATCTTCCAAAATGGCAGCCTCAACTTGACGGACAGATGCCTCATCAATGGCAGAAGGGGGAGGGGCAACCAGGTCTGGGAGCTGCTGTTTCCACAGACTTCTGACCATGTTTGAATTCACGATGCCAACGTTTTACAAGGTCATATGATGGGGCATTATCACTATAAGTTTCATTTCATCAAAAGTCTCCTGTGGTGTGCGTCCTTTCAAATACAAAAACCGGATCGCTGCCCGACATTCAACAGGCTCCATTTCACACCTGATTCAGTTCAAACACCTGTAAAACAGAAACCACAATTAGTTCAGAGCTGTAATTTGCCACATAACCCGTAGAAATATAAATCATTGCACATGCAAAATTTCAGCTAGATCAGACAACTGCAAGTGGGTCAGGAGCATTACTTATTGTACGCCCCTTGTGTATATATATATATATATATATATATATATATATATATATATTTGTAAATCTATACTCGTAGATGAAGTGAATATTGAAATGCTGATATGTTTGGTTCTATGGGACGAAACTACATGAAAATTTGCAGACTTTTTGAAGATTATAATACTATTCTGTGATTAAAATTATATGACAGTTGGTAAAAAGATCCTATTTTCAAACCAAAAAAATATGCCCAAATTTGTCTACATTTAAATATATATACTAGCATTTCAGCTCGGCATTGCCAAGGTGTTTGGCGGTGTATGTTGAGCAAAAAAAGAAAAGTGCTAGTAAGAAGGCAGGCTCGAACCCGTACTATAAAGGAGGAAAAGAATGGGAAAAAAAAACCTGACGTCTTTGCTGTTATGACCACCGCAAAACCAGAAGTGACGTAGGTTTTAAGGCTAGACAATTGAAAGGGGAGGATGACTTTCGAAAATATCGGCGAAAAGAGCGACCCTTCCCTGTAGAAAAATGCCCAGTTTAAGGTGAAGAAATTAATGTTTTTAGCCAATTTCTTAATATTTTTCGTCTGAATGCTCGAACTTCAAAACGATACTGATCTTGTAAAAATCTGCCGCCTCTGTCAAAAGTTTTAGGCATACATGCAAACATACATACATACATACATTTATATATTGGTAACTCAAATTTTTTACCCAAACCGATTAAAAAGCTTGCCCTTTCTCTGAATACACTTTATGTAAAATTTCAAATGTTTAGACTAGAAATTGTCTGAGTAATTTGGTAGAAACCAAAGCGGTCACTTTTTTTTAAACTTTGACTCTTGTTATGACCACTTAACATTTATTGTTTTGGGCTCAAATCAAGTTATTAAGTTAGATCCATGTCCAAGGAACCTATATCTAAAATTTCAGTTGTCTATGTACAAAATTGGCGGAGGAGTTTGGTAGCATTCTCAAAGGTCAAATCGTTGAACGCTGACCCCATAACAGCCAAATTCGTGGGCGAAAATGGATTACAAAGATTTTCGCAAATCTCAATACCCTGTATATCAAATTTCGAGTCTGTAGACTGAAAATTGACAGAATTATTGCGTAGGGAAATGTACACAGACACTCAGACAGACAGATACTTATATATGCCCAGGCAGCTTTTGTTTTGCTGCTTCAGTTGTCTTACCTGTGGCCTTGCCAGGCCACTAATATATATATATCTCCTATATAATAATTTGACTGCAGAAATTCCCCTCTGTACCAAAGTATCGTAGGTTTGCAACACAAGATGCCACATACAAATTTAATGCATCTAGCCTATTAGCCACTATTATATTTGTTGCTTTTGACAACCATTTCATGCACATTCAGCCATGATATTAAAATGCTACATTCCATCCAACGAGCATCGCCATCACAATCACAACATATTAAGAGGAAGGAGTCCTTACTTGTCTCTCTAGATATTTAGTCCTACCACTACTACCAATGATCACCGGGTCCTATTCTATGTTTTTTCAACAAGAGTGTGATTACACCCTCCGTAACTGGCTAAGACAAACATAGACATAATATATTGTTTCTGATTTCTAATTATTAAATAACAACGGCTCCCTCCCAATGTTCCGCCCTTTCTAATTAATTGAGACCAGACATTCTCATATTCCAGAATGAAACTAATTCCTAGATAAACAAACACTTCCAAAGGTTTACAAAAAAAATGAGGCACTAGCGCTAAAAAAGGAAGAAATACAAACATTTTAATCACTCCTAAACAGACACTTAAATATAGATAACATTAATTACTGAAATCAACGTGCACAAGTAAACACCTTTATATACGTAACGTATTTTCTGTTTTTGCTTGAACGTCCAAAAGACTCAGAAAAGTGTAAACACAGTAATAGAATGTAAACATGTACAAAGTACCGACACAGGACTACTCCTCCTCCTCCCCCCCCAAAAAAAAAAAAAAAAACCTGCCTTGAAAAAAAAATCATTTTCCGGGTTTTAAATATGTACGACTAAAAATTATCTACAGTTAATGTATGACTAATTGCCACTGCTGCTGATTAAAGCAACTTCAACATATACGCTGATGGACTGGGTACATCAGCGTAAAATTTCATAAAACAAAATAAAACAAATTTACTCAGAAGTTTCGAGAGGTTATTTTTGGCAACTATCTTAAGTCCATACCTAAAAAGATATTTACTAAAAAAAACTCCCAATTTTTTGTAAAAAATAAATAAATAAATTGCAGTCACAATTTTCAGCCGAGAGATTTTTTTTTTTTAGCAAATTAAATTTTACAAGTGATCTTTTTTTAAAATTTGAATTTTGTATCACATTTACAAATCTTTGTACACAGTAAAATCCATTAAGTCTTAATCCAAAAGTTTTGTATTTTTATTTATATTTTTTTAAATCAGGGGAAGTTTTTTTTTTAATATGACAGTGTTTTTATGCGCATGTGTGTGTGTGTGGGTGTTTGTTTAGTTTTCTTTCAAGTTTATAAAATTTGAGAGTTTATTTTTGAGGTTTTACCAAAAAGAAACCCGATTCCGTATAATTTTAATAGTTAAATATTGCCAAACATCAATAATAATAATAAAAAGAATAGTTATTTACTAGCAGAGGGCAGAGTTAAACACAAGGGTTGTTTTAGATGTGGGAGAAATCCAGTTCTCCCAGAAGTGGCACACTGGATGGGGCGGGGGGGCATTTTTGGAGGAGAATTTTTTTAGAATGACGACCTTTTCGACGAGGTTTTCGACTATGCTGATTAAGAAAATCCCATTTTAATTTTGCTGAGACGAGTACTTTTAGAGATCACTAGCTGCTAGGTTTGTATGCATGCACAATAAATAAATCTGCTTATCTTTTACTGCCACCCCCAATTTTCTTTTTCTTTTTTTTTTTTTAGCATTTGTAGGTGGGGATGCTGACAATGATTATCATGGTTAAATTTGGGGAATTTTAATTTAATATTATTGGTATATATTATAATACTATAAATTTGGAATTTAATTTAATACTATTTGTGGAAGAGTTGAAAAGAAGAGGAAGACTTTGACAACAACCGGAAACAGCTAGGACTGCTACTACTGATTTGGATCACTTCAAACAGTTTATATAATCTTAGACTTCTGTTTTTACTTTCTCTTATTATTCTAATGGACCATTTTTTGTGATTTTAATTCATACTGATTAATGCATTCCCTTAATTGCTTTTCTTAAATTCAAAAAGTACTTGCAGTGAAAACCAGATTATTACATTTCGACCACAGCCGCCAATGTCCGTGGACAGCAGTAGCCACCAACAACCGTAGTTTACTTTTTTTGCAAAGGGGGGTGGGCAGACTTCCACCGGGCAATGCCGGTTTACGGGTTTCACTATATATATATATATATATATATATATATATATATATATATATATATATATATATCTCTCTTGTATGTTTCTGAAAAGTTATTGGAGTGTATAGAATTTGGGTTGAGTGATAAATAAGCAAATAGCTAGGAGCTTTGGAAGTATCAGGGTGGTTGATGCCTCGTGGGTGGGGTAGGGATGTGTCTGAAGCTGAACAGGTGACATTAACACATGCGGTTGGCAACGGATGCAGTAAAAATGCCAACCGTGCCTTTGTCATTCTTTGCGTTCTCAAAATGGAATAGATTATCCACAACTATGATACAAATGAACATTCCTTTAAGTCACTCTCACATACTTATGTATATATAAATTCTATTCGCCTAAACAAGATATGTTGCCACTGAGACGTAAAAGAGCTACTCTAAATTAGGGACCAAATTTATACAGAGTATTTTTAGTATGGAGTTGGTAGCAAGTTGTTTGTTCATACTACATTTAAATCTCTCCATTTTGATACAGTCTGTGAAACAAGGAGCAGGGATGGAATTCCAAAGGCAAGCGGTCTGAGGAAAGAAGCTATTAGAGTAGAAAGTTTTCTTGCATCTGTAGACCTCTACAGTTAAGGGGTGTGCTTTTGCGGCTTGTTAGGTTAATCGAGAGTATTTATGTTATAAGAGTACAAGTGCACTAAGTTTCTAAGAGCACATTCCATTGAAGTACTTGAAAACAAGCACAAGTATGTAACATTAAAAAAATTGGGGTGGAACTTGCTATATATATGCACGTGTGTGTATGTGTGTATATATATATATATACACACACACACACACAACATGAAAATAAGCTTCATAAAGCTGTCATTCACACATCAATGGCAAAATGAAACGTTATTAAAAAAAAACAACCAACTTTTTTAAGTGTGTGTGTGGCATAATCACGTTGACACACCAGTTCTCATCTGATGACCGAAGTTAAATATTGAGCCTGGCTAGTACCAGAAGGGTGACCATTTGGAAATTTTATACACTGTATGTGCTCTCCGCTTATCTTGCCATTACTTGCCACTGGTATTTAACAGCGCTGACTCTGGGGGTGTGGTTAGAAATTGTGCAACTCTTGCCACAAAAATTCCACATCCAGGCACCTTTGCAGTGGGTTTCTATAGTCTGTCAAGACTAAAGGAAGCTACCATGGATATAATATGTTTATATATCATGGATATTTTCATAGATTTTGACGTGTTGTCCATCACAATAACCAAATTGTTCACAAATCCACACAGATGATTTGTGTTTAGTGGTGAAGGCTTTGTGTAGAATCAACCACACTTTTTGCTACAGCTGCTAATCTCAGTTGGTGTAATAGCTGCCACAAGGCAGAACAGACAGAACGCTTCAAGTTTTACATTAGTGTTGTCCTTCTCCTAGGTCCATGATTTAATGAAGACTAACGGTGCGCGCACACACACACACACACCCACACATATATATATATATATATATATATATATATATATATATATATATATATATATATATATGGGTGTGTGTGATGCATTGAATTCTGGTAAAATTGTTTAAATCAGAATAAAGTGAGTTTTTCAAGTCAGTTAAATATTAAAAAAAAATTATAGCCAAAATAAGACTTAATCCAAAATTAGCCTCCTGCTCGCTTTATATAGTTCTGTGTGTGTGTGTGTATGTATAATACTTAGGATTATCATTTTTGTTATTATTTATTCATAGTTTTATGTGGTAAAGTTTATTTTATGCATACATACGTTTGCTATTTCACTCGTGCAGTTTAATAAATTTTAGGTTTTTTTTTTTTTAAGTTTAGGATAGCTAATTTCTCATTCAAACATAGTCTATACGAGTCGTCAGAGTTTCTACATGGGCTGGCCTATTTTCCACTCTATCAGTGATCATCCACTTTCCTTGAGCTCCCAGTAGTGGTTCACTAATGCGGTTTTTATTTGGCATTTTTTTGTTTTAGAATGTACTTCTTTTTAAACTCTATCTAGATCATTCCTACATAATATTTTTTGTTCAAGTTTTCTTAGGCAAATATTGTGGTCTGATAAACGATGCTTTTGGTTATAAATTTATTTTGGAGTAGACAGAGTAGCCTGCCTTCTACAGTTACAATTATATTTTTTGTTCATTGCTAGTGTTTTTATTTATTTACTTTTTTTTTACATGGAGGTCACCACTTATCAAGGCTCGGAAGCCGCTCGGGGATAAGGGTTAATTAATTATATTTTTGTTCTTCATGTTATTTTTTTTATGTTGATTACTTTTTTTTTTTTTTTTTATTGCTCCCATTATTTAATATTTAATAATTATCATCTCTTGCAGCTATTATAGGACAGTTTTAGGTTGTTTTTATTAAAGATTTTGTGTAAAGAGTTGGTTAGGCGGAAGGTTTCTTCGATAAGATTTAAGAATTATTTTGCCGAGTTTGGTTTTAACCTTTTGATTTTCGGGTGGTTTGTATACTAATTTCTTTTTCATCTGTTTTTAGGTTCATTATAATTACTGGTGTCCTGTTTTTTTTTTTTTTTTGTATTTAATTTATCTATTGTTTAGAGCTGTGTTGTAGATGTTGCTCGATTTCTTAAATACATTTCCGTTATTTAGTGAACCTCCGACCAATAAACTCAACACCCTGTGAATATATAAAAAAATGTGGCAACATCAATTGCATGCAATAGCCTGACGAATCCTCACATGCATGAAACGCAGAAAATTCTGTGTAACTTAATTGCCATATATATTTTCAATGTGTATTTTGTTTTTGGTTGATACTATTGTTTGCACAAGAAACAACTGATTTAGTCTGTGGGGCTGGATATAAGCAAAGTATATCATAAAATGAAAAATGAGACACAAACAGGATTCGAAAAGGGGCCACCTAACATGGTTATCTTGAATCACTTGACTAAAGAAAACCAAAATTGTGCAAATAATGCATCTCTCAAGTAATTTATTTTTTCTTTGGACAACAACAAAAATAAAAGACAGAGATGAGGCACCCCCCCCCCTTTTATACTTTTTCCTCTTATATGTTCTCACATTGCTATTTCTTTATTCCATTTGTGTATTTTGTATTTCAGCTTTGTCAAGAAATTCTGCTATTAAAAGACAACATAGTAATTGAATGAAGTTATTTAGTTTCTCCTGCCAAAATTCTTTCTCCATTTGTCAATATGATCTTAAAGGAAATTAATATTGTTTTGGTATTCATTTTCACGTTTCCAAAATGCAGGAAATTCTAAGTGTCACTGTTTTCTCAGCTGCCTGTCAAAACGATCATCTTAACTTGATTTTTTTTACTTTGAACATTTACAAATGTAATATTGTAAAATTTTAGCAGTAATTGTAGCACCAAGAATCATACTTCACTTTAAAAAAAGATTTTTTAAAAAAGCGTCAGAAAACGAGTTCAAAGTTTTGTAACTCGTGAATCTCAGAAACTAATAGATATTTTTGCTTGTTTATTTTTTTTTAAATAAATATTTTTGCTTGTTTATTTTTTTTTTAATAACATTTAAGCTATCATAACATGTCATGTTCATTTCAGCAATCATAATTAGTTCCGATGTAATCATGATTATTGTGAAAACGGTGATAATGAAATGTGTTATAATTACCTGTAAACAGTTATAAAGTTTAATGAAGTTTAAGAAACACAACAAAGTTTTATTGCACTTACATTGCTTTTTAGTCATTTTGAGCTGATGTTCATGTCAACATAATTAATCGATGCCTCCGTTCAGTCTCGAAAGACAAAGGATATCCCCTTTAGGGGCAGCTACTTGTGTAATTTTGTTGCAAGGGTTACGCAATCTCCAACCACGCCTCTTCTGAATCGGTTCTGCTTGAGTCCAGTGACAAGGAGAAATCCAGGATGACTGGAAACAATGACAAGATAAACAGAGAACATATACAGCACCTGGAAGTCCCAAATGATCACCCCTCTCATACTGGCCAGGCTCATCGTAGCTTAACTTTGGTGATCTGACGGACAGATCTCACAGACAGCTAAAGTTGCCTGTGAGATTTGGTTTTCTTCCATATTTGAGTCTATTGCTTTGCATTTATGTTTTAAAAACATCGTCCAGTGTTTCGTATAAATTGTCCAGTTTTCATGTTAAAGTTGAAATACATTAGGGCTGTAGATCTGTGCTTTTTTTTATTTGCACTTTGGAAACGTTTTCCAATGCTTTATGTTGATGAGTTATACTTGGTAAACAATTGAAGTTTTACTTGTTAAGTTGGAAGAATGCTATGGAAAGTAGAGGTCTAAAAGTGTATGTTACCACGACCAAGCTTATAATCAGGAATCGTAGTGTTCAAATACCCTCTGGAAAGAGAAAAGTTTCCCTGATCAGTTTTTGGAAAGAGAGTAGGATGGAACTCAATTTTTTGTGGTACATGTAAGCATTGGATATACAAGAAATGCCGTGGAGATGATAACCAAGTGGAAGTATTGGTAGGTTGAGAGAGGACAAGCAGTTTGCATGCAAAATGTGTATGACAAGATAAGAGTTGGATGAGAACTCTGATGTGGAGAAAATATATATGGATGGCAATTGAGATATCATTGCAGTAAAGGGAGAATCTTGTGTGAGTCTGATTGCATTAATAAGGAGTGAATAGTAAAAATTTAGAACACTTATACCATTACTAAACAGCAAAACGTTACTAAATGATTTGAAACCTGAAACGAAAGGAGAGTGAATATCCAGTTCTACATTTACATTCAGAGGAGTTCAGATATTGTTTTGGTTTTTGGAAGTAGATAGTGAATTATCTCAATAAATAATATAATTCAGGGGAAATAACTTGAATATGGTTTTGGGAAAATGTCTGGTCTATGATTTTATGCTTGATGCTCTCAAGTAGTTTATCATAAATTAGGGAGAAAGAAATTCTGGGAAGAAATGTCTAGCGGAGCTGATATTAACGATGAACAGCTCACTGCTCCCTCCTGGTAATTATGGTTGCCCATACCAATTAAAGCATTGCCAACTTGTCTGTAATATAAAAGAACAACGAAATGAGCTGTGATGAATTATAGAAATGATCCAGTATAAACAGACGTTATGGTTTGGGTTCAATAAAAGCTGGCACATTTTGCCAAGTCATCAGTTGGAGAAACAAATAGTCTAATGTTTGCTTCTAGTAGAATTTCCACTGTTTGTTCATTGAAGGTGGCATTTATTAAAAACATAAAACTCTTGATGTGTAAAAGTTTGGGAATCAGCATACAAGCAGTATGTTATTGTTATTTAATGCTATGTATTAATGAGCGTTTTAGTGTTAAACGTGTGTATATATATATATATATATATATATATATATATATATATATATATATATACATATATATATATACACACACACACCCACACACACACAGTAGTGATGGGACAATTCCAATATTTTTCCCAATTCTGATACAATTACCGATTCTGATTCTTTATAAATCTTTAAATATTTAACCATATAATGGTTATTTATTCATTGATCACCGTAAAACATGTTAATCGTGCATATATTTTCTTAAATGTTAAAACACACTTGTGGGGAATGATCTATACATTTCAGTTTTACTGGTAGTTTAAAATCATTTATTATTTTATTATTATTATTATTACCAGCAGTGGAAGATTTTGTTTCAAACAAAATCAAATAAAATTTAAGGAATTGTTTTTAAAATCTGAAAATAGGCACTAAATTTTCTGATTCCAATATCTCAAAAGTTCCAATTTTTCTGATTCCAATTAATCATCCCAACACTAATAGATAGGCAGAGAAGTAAAGTCAACGTGAAAATGGGCAATTTTTTCAAGTAAAACAAAAACAACCTATCCGGATAGATAAAGCTATGTAATAAAGTTCTAATGTAACTTTAATCCCTATCTTTTCTTACTTAAGATCTACACTGTCTCTGAAATATCAATTAAAAGGCAGTCAATTAGCATTTATGTAATGTTCACGATTTCTGCCTGTTCGGACACTCTGTTTTATTGTTTAATGTATTTGCTGAATTCAGTATTTAATAGCTGTTAATTCCCTTCATTCCTGTGGCAATTGTTTGGTGGCCTAGGGATAAAGGCTTAACAAATAAAGCAAAATGGGGCTTCAGGGCTGGGGTCGAATCTCATGATTGTGTATGCATGAAACACTAAGTGTCCATAGGTATAAAGAATATTTTTTTTTTTTTTTTACATAGGCAACACCACATTATCAAGGCCCAGAGGCCACTCAAGGATAAGGGTTAAAGAGTGTACAGTAGAAATTGGACAATATAGTAATCATTAGTAATGAAAATTTGGTAAATTTGATAACTTATATGGAACGGCTCATCAAGAACTTATTTACTTTAGACTTGAACACAACCATATTGTAGTCAGCCGGAAAGCAGGAAAACGGAAGACAATTCCACAGGCGTGCAGTTCTAAGAAAGAAGCTTTGTTCATGGAATCTACGTTTAGGTTTAGGCACAGATAAAGAGTGGGGGGAATTATTGATAGTGTTTACAGCTAGACGAGTGTTTCTTGTGAAAGTTTAGCGAGGGGGGACTATAGATTGAAGCTCAGTCGAACACTTTCCATGAAAATAACGATACATCAGAAACAAACTCGCAACATCTCTTCTGTGAGATAGAAGTTGCAGCGAAGAGAAAAGCACATCTCCTACGAGGCTACGAAGTCTATTTTGAACTCTATCAAGGCAGGACAAGTCCTTTCTAGCAGCTCCTGCCCAGATGTGGCAACAGTATTCCATCCTTGGACGTACCTGGCTCTTATATAGATAGAGAATAGCATAAGCAGTTAGATATTTACCGGATCGATAGAAAGATCCCACCATTTTTCCAGCGGCCTTGGCAACAGATTTGATGTACGTGTTCCATTTAAGATCAGGATTAATGGTCAAGCCCAGAAGCTTGTCAAAACTTGAGGCCTCCTGAAGACGAGAGCCATTCATTTCAATTGATGACAAATGTGGATTAGAATGTTGATGATGTAAAGAGAGAAGCTTGGTTTTAGATGCATTAAAAGTAACCAGCCACTCCTTTCCCCATTGTACTACGTGCTCAAGATCAGAGGAGAGAGAATTGGAGAGAACTTGGTCGTTTACTGTCTTAGATGTACTACCATAGATAGTAGTGTCATCAGCATAAATGTCTACAAATGATGTAAGGATGTGATTTGGAAGATCATTAATGTAGATCAGGAAAAGAGTTGGGCCCAGGATGGACCTCTGAGGGACACCGGCATTAATACTGTGAGCTTTTGATTTTTGCCCCTCAACTACTACTCTTATGAACCTATCAGAAAGAAATGATTTAATAATTGAGAAGACATTTCCAGCTATATCATAGCTAGCGATCGTATGAAGTAATCCTTTATGCCATACCCTATCAAAGGCTTTAGATATGTCAAGAGCAATTGCCCTAGAAAGATTGCCACCGTCGAGAGATTTGCTAATCCTATGTGATATAACAGTAAGCACATCTGCTGTAGATCTAGCAGAACGGAAACCATATTGAGTGTCACTAAGAAGGTTATTTTTGTTGAGATGGTTGATTACTTCTGTATTTAACACAGATTCTAGCAACTTACTCATGACGCACAGGAGACTTATTGGCCTGTACTGAGAGGGGGATGAGCGATCACCTGAATTCTTAAATACAGGGCATACTGATGAGATTTTCCAGGGAGATGGGAAACTATTCTCCTTAAGACAACGTTTAAACAGTTTTGTAAGTATGGGCGCTAGTTCAGGTTGAAGTTTTTTGAGTACTATAATTGGAATACCGTCAGGGCCAGTTGCTTTACTGGAATCAAGGTTTTTGATTAGCTTCGCAACATCACGTACAGATATACGTATATCACATAGCGTGTTTTCTGATACAGGAGGAAATATTGGGGGTTGGCAGCCTTGGTCGCAAAGGGTAGAATTAGCTGCAAAGTTCTTGACAAAGAGTTTGGCTTTGTCTGATGCTGACGAGATTACCTCAGGTCCATTGATAATAGTTGGGATGGAGCGCACGCTTCTGTTCAGGATTCTGTTTGCTATTTGCCAAAACTAGTGGGAACCAAGCCGCTGCTCGGCTACTTTGGACTTAACAGATTGAGCATACAACTCTCTTGCGTTCCTTATTACTTTCTTACAATGGTTGCTGGCAGTCCTGAAAACGGCTTTAGTTTCCATACATCTATTACGTTTGAAGCAGTGGAAAAAGTGATTTCTGTGCGCAATGGCAGCAGCACATTCTGGAGAGAACCATGGCTGGCTGTTAGGTTTTTGCTGAAACTTTTTAGAGGGTATGAAATGGTCAATACCTACAATTAACCATTCAGTCAGGTCTAATACTATAGAGGACACATCCTTTTTAAACATGGAATGCAGAGGTAGATCAGATATAAATGTACGGAAGCTATCCCAGTCAGCTTTAGTGTATCGATATACTGTACGATGGAGAGGTACGTCTGGGGACTTATTACATTTCATTTTTATCTTAATTGATACAACAGAGTGGTCGGAAGAGCCAAGAGGCGACAGAACAGAAACTGAACATAGTTCAGGGCAAGTTGTGAGGAAAAGGTCTAGTAGGCTCGCATACTGGCCGTCATTGTCGGGCACACGGGTGGGTTCCTGAATAATCTGAGTGAGGTCATAGGCAATGGAGAAATCATGACAGAACCTCCCCTCATCATCGGTCTTCTTTGAGTGGGTCAACCATTCGACGTTGTGAACATTGAAGTCTCCACATACGTGAATGTTAGCTGAAGGATAAGCAGATAGGACTTGGTAAATTTTCTCAGATATGCTTTGAAAGATAGTAACTCCGCTGTTGTGGGGGCGATAGAGAGTAAATATTAATGCAGTACTGTGAGCTAAAGCAACCCTGAAGCACATATAGGGTAAGGTAGGATCTTCCCTGGAGATGTGCCTCCCACATGGAAAGCTATCTTTAATATAGGCACATATTCCATGCCCATGGCGGTCTTGGGGGTCAGATTTAGAAGTTAAGTTAGAGTATCCTGAAATTGCAAACTCATCTAGGGAAATAGCCTGTCCAATGCCAGTTTCACTTAAAAATAAAAGGTCTGGTTTAGTCTCCTGTAATTGGGATTCAACCTCTGGAAGGTTAGAACGAAGACCCCTGATGTTGGAGAAGGAGACATGATAGTAGGGGTCTACGTTGGAAGTTGGAGAACCGGGTTTAATCGTGTATTTTTTCTTGAAACTTGTCATGATGAAATTTTGAAATTTGTGGACTAGGTCGTCAGATTTTCTTAGAGCAGGACAGAGAGGGGAAACTAAGAGAGAAAAAGAAACAAAGAATTTTTTTTTTTTTTTTTTTTTGTAGCTAATGATAAGGTAAAGCCGTAACAATTACCCACTAGTATGGCATCGAGAGGCCCCACCAGAAGCTACTGCATGGTCCAGATTCCATTCACCAAATGGCAATACAGCAGCCCCAGTACTTTGCACCTGCTGATAGGACAGCCTCCAGTAGTGGTTAATCCAAGGTTCGGGTCCCTGACTATCAGGCGGATGTCAGCCCAGACAAAACGTTTACCTCCAGCACCCTTACTGGTGACATGGCTACAAGGATAGACATAAAAACAGAAAATTTCCACCAACTCTGCCAACTGTTCGCGCAAAATACTGCCAACCTAGAAAACAGCTTTTTCTTCTCCCTTTGTCAGAAAAATCACTCATTAAAAAATGAGGACTGAGGGACAAATAAGAAGAAGCGAGAGTAACAGGAGCTGCCGATAACGCATCCACAATGCGTTTTCTACTCTCCATTAAAAAAAAAACAAAAAAAAAACTATTAAGTATTGTACTTAATAAAAGTCTAACAGACGTGTTTAAGGGAAAGTATGGTGATAGATTCCCCTCTCACAAACTAAAAATGAGTACAATTAGGTAATCTATTTTTGCAATCAACTCGGTAGATAAAAAAACATTTATGGACGAGAAAAAAGCTAG